>NW_027411644.1:144343464-144735214 GCF_047663935.1 Musca autumnalis
CCAAAAATTAAGGATACCGTCAACTACAAAAATTTACCTAAGATTTCAGTACTACTTGATCACTCCAAGGCTTTTGATTCTGTCGACCATTCATTCCTATGCATGAAGCTCAGACTTTTTTATTTTTTCTTCTACTGCATCAAACCTTCTTATGTCCTACCTACGTGACCGACTTCAATCAGTCTATGTTGAAACTCACAATCAAAGCTTTTACCAGTACTTAAGGGAGTCCCGCAAGGCTCAATAATAGGACCTTTGTTGTTTTCTTTGTACGCAAATGATTTACCCCTACAACTTACCCATAGTAAAATTGTTATGTATGCGGACGATGTCCAAATATTTATAAGTGACTTCGTTGAAAATGCAAACGATTGCATTTACAAACTGAATGAAGATCTTACTAATGTTTCCAAGTGGGCATCGGCAAATGGGATACTCTTAAATCCTCAAAAATCAAAATGTCTCGTCATTCATAAAAATAAAAAATGTTCTCTTCAGAATACTGATGTCCTCATAAACCAACAAAGAATCGCTGTTGAATCCAATGCAAAAAACTTGGGTGTCAATTTTAACAGCTCGTTAAGTTGGTCTGACCATGTTAATACTGTGGCTGGACTAACTTTTGCAAAATTGCATGCATTATGGGCGACACAACCATTTACGCCTTTTTAAGTCCGTTTAATACTGGTTAAAACTTATCTAGTGTCCGGTCTAATTTATGGGTGTGAACTCTACGCCAACTTCGATTCGTTGAGTCAACGTAAATTAAACGTTACGTTCAATGATATTACTCGCTATGTTTATGGCTTGAAAAGAATCCAACATATTTCGCGTTTTTCAAAATCACTCTACGGCTGCACTTTTAACACATATCTGGGAATTAGAACATTAACATTCTTACATAAAATTATAATAAAGGAAACCCCCAAAAACCTTTTCGATTAATTAAGTTTCAATCGTTCCAGAAGAGGTAGACGACTAACCCCCCTCGTTTGGCAGAACTTAGTATCTGATTGGCATTTCAACATCTTTGCGATACGTCTTTGGAATACTCTTCCATATGACATTCAAAACATCAACATCGCTTTTCTCTTTAAAAAACGGATTTTCAGTCTTTTATCATAACTAAATACTTCAAATATGTTTTATTCGTTTTAATTTTTTATTCTTCTTCTCTTAAATAGGTTCCTTTTCCTAAATTTGTAATAATCTTTCATATTTATATTTGTTATTACATTTTTATACCCTCCACCATAGGATGGGGGTATATTAAGTTTGTCACTACGTTTGTAACTACTCGAAATAATCATTGTAGACCCCACAAAGTATATATATTCTTGATCAGCGTGCAATTCTACATCGATATAGCCATGTCCGTCCGTCTGTCCGTCTGTCCGTCTGTGGAAATCACTCTAGCGTCCGAACGGATTGACGTAGGTTGATGAAATTTTGGGAAAATATGTTATATTTACGTAGGACTTTTGGTATTGAAAGCGGGCTATGTAGGTCCACGCTTTCGTATAGCTCCCATACAAAATGACGCGTGACGTCGTCGTCGTTTTAAGGAATTTTTAAGATATTTGGCCCATTTTACCACCGAATTGGTTGTAATTTGGTACTTTGTGTCTCCAGAGGCCAAAAAATATTCTTACCAAAGTTGGGTTATATAGGTCCACGTTTTGGTATAGCCCCCATATAAGGCCCCATATAAATTACGCGTCATTTTAATATATTTTGAATGTATTAGACCCATTTGACCACAGAATCGGTTGTAACTTTGTATTTTGTGTTTCCAGAGGCTAAGAAACATTTCTACCATAAAATGTTTATATAGGTCCACGTGTTGATATAGCCCCCATAATACAATATCTCCCGATTTTCGATATTTTGAACGTTTTAGCCTCATTATCACACCGATATGGCTGAAATTTGGTATTTAGTCTTCTTTAGGCGTATAAAACTTTCCCCCAGAAATTTGTAGGTATAGGTCCACGCCATCATATAGCCCCCAGAGAACGGTACCTTCCGAATTTCGGCATTTTAAAGGTTGTGGCCGCATTAATCCACCGAAATGGCTGAAATTTGTGGTGGAGGGTATAAAAAGTTCGGCCCGACCGAACTTAACGCTTTTCTTACTTGTTATAATATATATTTATTTATATAATTTATCTTATATAAATATAAGATAAATTTGGAGAATAGCATTAGCAGCTTAGGCCATCAGTTGTTTTATAATATTTCTACGCCTAAATAGGTATTTAAGTTTGGATATTGTATTCCTTACACAATCCTGCACTATAATTATAAGATTTTATGTCTTGTTGTGTAGTCAATAATAAATTAATAAATAAATAAGTAGACATCGGATTTTAGCATGTTTTTTATTTCTTATCCGATTGGACTCAAATTTTGGATCTAGGCGTTTTGAGGGTCAATTTTTCGATATTTGGGGTCATATCAAAAATATGCAAAATATATGCAAAAAATATGCAAAATATGCTAAATATGCAAGTGGTTTTTTGACAAAAATCGTCAATTAAACTTGAAAAATCATCAAAAAAGCATTCTAAATTAAGTTTTTTGACGTTTAACATAGTTTTTCGGAGATTATTATGTTATTGAGACTCTCCAGTTATTCCGCCACAGCAATAAATCTAGACTAACAAGACTTAAATCAGTTTTCACAAGGTAAGAAAATGTCAAATAACCCAGCATTCCTATTACAATATAATTTGCTTCCTATACAAATGTAGATAGATAATGGAAAAATTTCAAAAACTCAATCAGAAATGTCAAAATCAACGTGTCCAAATATGGTGTTAGTTTCTAATCGGCCAAAATTGTCTAGCAGAAAAACAAAGGAGCTAGAGTTAGTCATCGCTATTTTTGTTTAGATAAAAGCGCAATTTTTTCTAGTTTTTGGAAAAAGGGTTCGTTTTTTAGCGCAAAATGGGAAAAAGTACTAAAGTACCATTTACGATTCCAGGTTCTGGAATATAACTATAATATGAAGTATACGTTTTGAATATCCACATATTAGATTTTAATATATTTTATAGTGTTTAGTCCTTTTTTCAATTTATACAGACATAAATTGGCAATTTTTGTTCTTTATGGTCAAAAAGCTTCTGTGGAAAAATGCTCTAACTGCCGCTTTAATATTGATGACATGGTTTTAGTTTAATGCTCTAAAAATACATAATTTTATAATATCGATCTATATTGTACGCATAATGCAGAATTGGAAAATGTTCAGAGTGGTAGTGGTAAAATAAGTCAAAAACCTTGGAATTGTCTTTAAAATGGCAAAACCACTCACATATTTCTGCGAGAAAAGTATTTGGAATGCTAAAAAATATAGTTCATTCATTCCTGCTACAGGAAAACAATTTTGATAACACAGTCGAAAAGTCATAACCCTTTTGTATACACAATTGTTTAATTTATACCTGTCCGTGTACTCGATAATTTGTACTAATTATTACCAATGCTTCGAATTTTGGCAGTGGTTTAATGGAGAAGTTGGTAAAAAAAATTGTTTCAGCAACATTTAGTAAAAATTATCGAGTACAAGGACAAACCTTTCATGACACATTAGTCTTGTTGTATAGGATATAAATAAATATATTAAGAAAAATATTCGCGCAATATTGCCATTAAAGTTGCCAAATGCACTATACACCTAAAAGGCAAAGATTTTAAGGAATATTAATTTACAAAACGATGAAATTATGCATCTGTCTCTAGGTTTGCTTACATCCTGATGTAAACTTTAAAAACGCCATATTTCTAGCACTACTTTCACAATCTGATTGGATTTTTCTTTTTCCGGATTTTCGAGTAGAAAAATCTCACTAGTTTTTACACGTAGAGCACTTTCATTTAAGTGTTCGTAATTAGCAGTTACAATTTAAAAAAGTATTATTATATAACTTCCACGAGTGATTTAATCATATAAAATAATTTATTTTCCTTACAATTCGTTAATCCGAACAATTTGATAATTCGGACACCGCCGAAACCTGTGGTGTAGGGATTATCGTGAATCAACTGTATATATGGGAGCAATATCCAAATCTGAATCAATTCTTACCAAAATAGGGATCGCCCTAGGGCAAAAAAATCCTCATTTTTTTTATTTTCAAAAAGACATGGCGAGATGGATAAGTGCGAATCTATGCAGATCATCAAAAGGAACTGTGGGTCTATTTCGTTTCATTTTGCATGTTGCAAACTCATTCACTAAGACATAATACCCTTAGGGTATTAAAATATAGTTATCAGTGCAATCATGAATAAAAATTCCGTGCAGAATTTGTTTCCTTTCCCCAATTTCACAATTTTTTATTTCCGTATTTATGATCAAAAAGGGAATATTTTTGTCGATTCGACTAGAATACGCCATAATGAAGCGAATCTAGTACTTTTAAACTTTTAACAAATATTGATTTTAAAAGAATTTCACTTTTAAAAATTATTTTCCGTGTGGAAAATTCAGAGGGAAATATTCATGATGGCACCGTATATATTTGTTATATGTTTTTAATCAAATATGAAAGATTTTATGTAATAGTACGTTTATATATAACCGGATTTAACAAACCCACTGGGTTTTAAATGCCAATTCCATTACATATACTTCAAACAAATCCTGATAATGAAGGTTAACCCCCCAAAAAGCTCTAATATAAACAGCATATAATATTCAATATTTCCTTAGTCTTAATTTCTAGCTCATTTGTTATTCTGTCAGACAATTTTGGCCGAGCAGAACCTATCAACATATTTGGATACATACATTTTGACATTTCTGATTGAGTTTTTGAACAAATTTGTATTAGAAAGCAACTTATGTTGTAATAAGAAGGCTGGGTTATAGGAAATTTTCTAAGTCTTTTAGTCCAGATTTATTGCTGTGGCGGAATAACAACTAATAACATGATAATCTGCTAAGAAATCGACGTTTAACCGCAATAAACTTAATATAGAACACTTTTTGATGACTTTCCAAATTTAATTTGATGATTTTTGTCAAAAAAATTACTTGCATATTTTTTGCATATTTTGCATATTTTTTGCATATTTTGCATATTTTTTGCATATTTTGGGCATATGCAAAATATGCAAATATGCAAAAAAAATAAAAAATATGAGCCTGTCATTGCATTCAATTTTCTTCAAAACGAATTTTTGTCCAATCAGAATTTTCGTATCTTTATTAATAAAAAATATTCAAATATGCAAAATCCGATGTCTATAAATAAGTAAATAAATAAATCAACCGAACGAAGGCACACGATGTTGTCTACAGTGTACGTGTGCGTCTGTTCGTCTTCCCTATGCTCATGAGCATAGTAAAGTATGTACGGATGTGTGTCGTTGAAATACATAGATACTTTGACAGAAAGGTAAAAAGGAATTTATAACATCCCTGCAAACCATTTCTATCGCCTAAGAATAATACGCGATTTTCCTGGGCGAATAATTTTTCGCAGGCGATATCGCCTTAAAACCTAAAGTAAGAGTTTAAGGAATGCGAATCGCGAGCAAGATTCGCTGACGAATCATTTGGAAGATTTTAAGAAGAATAAAATATGAACAAAAAATTAAAGAAAATTTATTTTTCATTCTTCTTTGTTTTTGTTTCTTTCATTTGTTGTCTTTGACTTTTATACTTTTTGTTTTCTTTATGATACAGTGGTTTATACTACTCCTCGGATCTTTCTTAATTTCACTTGGCAAAACCCAGACATGTACTATGTTTGTCAATACTCATAATATACTACGTGCCATTTATACCAAAATTATGCAGAATGTGTATATGAGAATTATAAGCAACCAAATCAAAAATTTTAGGAACAATCGCGTGATCGGCGTTCGGAAGAATTATATATTATTCGCCTGCTCTAACAATAGCGGAACATAACACAACTTCGCGGAAAGATCGGCGAGAAGCACAGCAGGTAATTTGTCGTAGCGATTGATTATAAACAATAATTTTTGAGAATCGCCTACGAATGGCAAATTACTCGCATGGGTGAATTTTATATAAAAATTCGCTAAAAGATCGCCGGAAAGAAGCGTAGAAGAAAAATCTGATCGAAAAATCGTCCAACAATCTTCCAATGGTTTGCAGGGATAGAAAAAAATGTAATGTGTATAATATTGAAATGCTCTACAGTCTCCAAAGCTTAAAGAGCACTTGGACCGACTGGGAAGTTATTTTCTTTAGGATTGAACGCATTTACACCTCAGGTGCGGCAGACAGGGAACTTGTTGATTGAAGTGATGGTTTGTTAGCTGTTCGTCAAAAACAAGTTTAATTTTGGAGGCAGTGCATTGGATAAAAAAAGTGATTATGACTAGTTGGTTTGATTGTGGGCAGATTTGAATTTAAGGTCCGATGTTCGATCCGTTTTTCTTTCAAATATTGTTTAAATTTTTCTGAATTTTTGATGTCAAATTTTAGCTGTTATTATTTTCGTAGAGTCTTGCACATTTATAAATGGAAATTATCCACACAATTGGAATTAAAAATACACATTAATTTTTTCTATAGTGGATTTGTTGTATATTACATGTTCATCCACAACATCTACAGACACACTAACTTCACCGGTGTAAGGTCGAAATGTAATTTTCAGTTTTCGTAGGAGTATCTTGTTTAATTGTAATTTTTAAGCCTTTACCTAATTAACTGCGTGTGCGTTCAAAAAAACAAAAACAAAATACATGTACATGGTAGAACAAATACAAGGTAAAGTTAATACTACAACAAATACAACTCGAACAACAACCACAAAGGAATTTGTTTTTGTTTTTAACGTTACTGCCAGTTGTATTTGTAAACAAAATAAGGAAATGTCTATAAATTATTGGAATTTAAAAAACTAATAATTTTTCACATTTGGTTGAATATTTTGGAAAACATGAATGAAAATTCGTTACATTTTCAATTTTTATGTTTCCACATCATTCCACTAAATGCATAAATTCTCGCAGAAAGTAGAATTCTTGCAGACAAGTTTGGGGTCGCTGGAAATTCATAGAAAAAGGAGAAGCTTTTTCAATGTTTTGTTTTAGAAATCAAAGAAGCACATGTTTATTAGGGCTTTATTTCTTTAAATTTTAACAAAATACCTCACATATTAACAAACGTTGTATCGCCTCTACAAGCGGGGATTTACTGCGCGGCTTATCGTTCGAACTTGGAGGAGGTTACATATCATTGATATGAAGAAGTCTTTCTGGGAAATGGTTTTTTTTTCCGAATGATATATTTTTTTCTCAAAAAATATATGAAATAGAAATAAACGTATAAAATGTCATATGAAATTTGACACTAACGTTACAACCCAGTTCAGTCAGCTGTGTATTGCTGCTACCTTTTCTTATTCTACCATGATACATGTATTTGTTTTTGTTTTCATTTGAAATACATGTATTTTGTTTTTGTATTTTTGAACGCACACGCAGTTAATTAGGTAAAGGCTTTAAATTGATTTTTTCCAAGACATGAACGAGCGGAACAATATCCGTCTCGTTCGCTTAAGTGGGGTACACACGACCAGTTTTGACTGACAGCTTTGCTCAAAAAATCGGTTGCTTGATAGTGTGGCCGCTTATTTTTGTCAGTCATCAGGCAACCGCAAAATATTTTTTAGTTGCTGACAGTTTGACATTTATCAATATTTTCGAAAAATCGACCTTCAAAATTGGTCTTCTAGGAACAAAAGGACGATTGAGTTTCAATATCAAATGAACGCAGGAACTATATGAAACGAAAGATCCATCCGTTCAGCTAACTAGATTGTCTAACTCTACTGTTTATGTTTATACCTGCGTGAAGTTAGCAACGACACCAACTTTCGACAATAAAAAGTTATCGAAAAACACAGGTGACATAGAACACCCAAAAATAGCATTTAATTCTATTTTCCCTACTGTGGGGACGAACAAATAGCTACTTCCCTTTAACGCAAGTCAGTTTTTCTTTGAACAATTTACTGATTCCCAAGTGGTAGTCAGTACAGAAAATTGCCTCTAAAAATATCAAAACGCTCACACAAACCTGAAAGCCAAATAAAAGAGAAAGTTTCTTTTTCTTTGGTTTACAATTGGAGGTCACGAAAAAATATTGACTCTGGAAGCCACAATATAAAAACGTACACATAAGTCTAAGCACCAAATAAAAGATGGAGTTTTCACGAGCATTTTGGTATACTCCATGTATTCTAAGTCAGTTTTTCGTATAACAAAGTTCCCAATTTTCTGGCTTTGAACTGGTGGTCAGAGCAGAAAAAGGGTTCTTATTTGCAGAAGGAAAGGAAACCGCAAAAACCAGTAAAACCGTAGTTCACAAGAGCTACAGTGAGTCACAGCCGAAAGTATCAACTACAGTTTCTTTCATTAAAACTGCGATTGCTAAAAGTAAATTAATGAAAATTGTAGCAGGTTTTGGCGTGGTTATTTCAAAATAGTCTCCGACGCTCAATTTCCAAATAAAACACAAATATTTTTACATAAACGTTATAAATTTATTAATAAAATATCTTACATGGTTGTGACAATAATACCATATGGCTCAAACATGAATACAAGGGACTGTCATCATTTTCAACAAGTTTTCGATGTCATTAGCATTGGAAGAGTAAGTCAACCGGCCACACTATCGTGTTTCCAAGAAGACTTAGTTCTTACCAATTGTGTATAAGAGAAGGCTCTTTGTATGTCAACATTGCTCTTTTATAGAGATCCAAACAAAGCTTTATACTAATAACGACTCAATACAACGCATTATGACTCAATAATTCAGAAATCAAAACCAGAGCTCCGAATACTCGCTCTAATTCGCTCGAATGTCACTCGCGAGTGAAACTCTTCTTGAATTTGAGCAAGTTGAGGGGAGCAAATTGCCGCCTTCCCCCACCCAAACAAAAACTTACCGCACCCTCAAATAATCTTGCCCAACCATCACCAAAAAAATTGCACCCAAAAAAACTTACAACCTCCCCCCAAATTTTCACTCGCGAGTAAATCGGAGCTCTGATCAAAACGAAAGCTCTTTACCTTAACATATTAAAGTGATTCAACACCACTTAATAACTGTTACATTGTAAGACTTCGGATGTTCGTTCAATCAATGTGTTTTGAATTTACGTTACAAGCATTAAAAGATCATACCACTGCACGATGGGGCCAATGACAGGTTTTTGAGGCAAAAAGTAATTTTTTAAAGTCAGTGATTGAAATCAAATAATAACGGAATTATATTCTTAACACTTTCAAACCTCCAAAACCAAAAAATTACAATTTGACAACGGCCCACGAAGTAAAACTTTGGGTATCGAGGCGTATTCTCGTAAATATATACAGTGATTGTCAAAAATATTCGGTTTTCTAGTTTACCAATAATAACAGCTATGTATTTTAGAAGTCCATACCTAATAACAAAGAAACCAAATACTTAAAAAAGAAAAAGTTGTTAACCCTGTTTTCTATGCGTCGAAAATATTCGATTTTTGTAACTTTTGTTAAATATTTTGGCAAAAAGGTCAACATCGAACTTTTTCTGCAATATTACTATAAATTTCAATAATTGCGAACAAAATCTTTGTTCCTGTGTGCAAAAATATTATATTTCATAGCATGTTATTAAAATTTAGGGCTAAGGAAAAACGCTATCCTAGAAAAGAGAAAACTATTTATATTTCATTATAAAAACGGCAGAATTAATGGGAATTTTTGCTTATTTTTTAATATTTAGTCGAATATAGTTGAAATAATGTGAAAATGTCACGAAAATATAGAAATAATCGATTTCGTGAAACACATAGATCAGCCAAACCAAGGACTGGGAGAGAAAGTAGAAGAATCTCCTGAAAAAATACGGCTAAACCGCCCATAATTTTCTTGAAATTGGTCACCGAGTCCTAAATGACTTTCAGAAGACAGAAAATATGCACTTACATTCCAAAAAAATCGTAAGGATAAAGCCTTTCATGGCATTGTAACACACAACACACCATCGGCTTATTTTTTTAATGAAATATAAATAGTTTTTTCTTTTCTAGGGTAGCGTTTTTCCTTAGCCCTCCTTAGCCCACAGGAACAAAGATTTTGTTTGCAATTATTGAAATTTATAGTAATATTGCAGAAAAAGTTCGATGTTGACCTTTTTTTGCCAAAATGTTTAACAAAACTTACAAAACCCGAATATTTTTGACGCATAGAAAACAGGGTTAACAACATCTTCTTTGTTCTTCTCGCTTATAGGGTTGCCATGGATCCATGTTACATAAATTTTTTGATTGCCACAGGATCAACATTTTTTAAGTACATGGTTTTTTGAATATTGGGTATAGTCTTCTATAATACTGAGGTGCGATTATTGGTGAAATTGAAAACTGAATATTTTTGACATATTTGGTGAAAGGTGACGATATCAGCTAACAGTTTTTGAAAAGCAATTTTGCGTACACTTGCGAATTAAAAAGAAATCAATTTGCAGATTTCATAAAACTTAAAATTTTTTTATATTTTTAATTTTTGGTTGGAACACCTAAACATGTTACGAGTATAGACTGGATTTCTGCGAAATTTAATAGATGTGTCAAAGACAACTACATGATTAACTCCCGTCATGTAATTCAAATCAGCAAATTAATAACATTTGTGCGCGCCTTAACCAAATAAACAACTTCTGTGGGCAGGAAACGACCAAAGCTCAAATTACTTCATCATTATATTTTTGACATATTTGGTGAAAGGTGACGATATCAGCTAAGAGTTTTTGAAAAGCAATTTTGCGTACACTTGCGAATTAAAAAGAAATCAATTTGCAGATTTCGTAAAACTTAAAATTTTTTTATATTTTTAATTTTTGGTTGGAACACCTAAACATGTTACGAGTATAGACTGGATTTCTGCGAAATTTAATAGATGTGTCAAAGACAACTACATGATTAACTCCCGTCATGTAATTCAAATCAGCAAATTAATAACATTTGTGCGCGCCTTAACCAAATAAACAACTTCTGTGGGCAGGAAACGACCAAAGTCGGACGGGGCCGACTATGTGATACCCTATCTTATCAACTTAACATTAAATAGGATGAAAATATATTAGGAGGCTACAGTTAACTCTGAACTGAATATAACAAAAAAAAATACCGACTCTAGTCTTGGCTGATTTCGGCCTGAAGTGCCGAATTTAATCCGGATCGGACTTATTTTACGAATTTAGTGTACCACCCTGACTTTGGCTCCACTGTGCACTGATGTGGATAGAAAACTAAATAAACAATGTTGCACAGTGAATCAATACGTTTAAGGATTAACGATTGTTTAACAATGGAATAATGATGAAGTAATTTGAGCTTATGATCATTAGAAAAATGATAATTAAGAAATAGTGATGATTTAAATATAATAATATAACGTCTCGCTAAAAAATGATTTTGTTTTTTTATTTTTACATTAGTGTCTTAACTTAAAATTAATAAGAAGCATTGTGGCGTTTTTTTTTATTGGGATAGCGTTTGCAATTTTGTTTTTAGTGGAAAATAAATATTAAAACAACAACAATGGGATTAAGCCAGACTATTTTGAAAAAACAAAATTGCAAACGCTATCCCAATAAAAAAACGCCACAATGCTTCAAATTGAAGACACGTCGTGCCACGTGTGTTGTTTTTGCTGTAAAGCAGACCAACCAAATTTTGGTGTGTGCATTCGTCAAAATTCGACGACACATACAAGTGGAAGAGGTTTGAATTGTTTCGCAGACACTTTCGTCGGAGTTGTATGAGGTTGCCAAGGAAAAACTTCTCATTGAACTTTTTTCTTTGCTTACCTTTATACTTCGAGCTGACGATTGATGTTTGGGTATAAAAAGTTTCTTGTCGAAGAAGTTATTGAAAAATAACTTCGGTGGAGAATATCCACAAACAAGAAACAAGGGAACTGATGAGATCCAGTGGCGTGGATCGAAACTATAGTATTCCCTGCCTTACCCCTTGGCGAACAATGCCAAATCTTTTCCACTAATAAAATAGTTGTTTTAAAATATTAAAACAACAACAATGGGATTAAGCCAGACTATTTTGAAAAAACAAAATAAAAATTAATAAAATAAAATTAGCAATATTCTGGTAAATTCAGATAAAAAAAAAAAAAAAATGTTAAAAAACGTTAATTTTTACCTCACAATGAAAAGTATCAACACTAGGGCCTATGTTTATATTATAGCCTTTTGCAGGGTTAACCTTCTTAATGAGGTTTTATTTGACGTATACGCAAGGGAGTTGACATTGTGGGGTTTGTTAAATCCGGTTATATATAAACGTACTATAAAGCCCTACATCCAACTTGTGTTTTGAAGTTTTGTGTCCTCCGTCGTCGTCGATTTACGTTGGGCGCTGGTAACACACATACAACTTTTGATAACGCCGTCGTCAGCCATATGTTTTATGTAATACAGTTTGACAAGTAACTGTTTTCAAACTGAGAAAACGAACACTTTTCATGCATTAATTAGTGAAAAATTACTAGCAGTTACTACAAGTAAGAACGGCGTTAAGTTCGGACGGGCCGAACTTGTTATACCCTCCACCACAGGTTGTATTGAAGTAAAATGGAATAATTAGTTTCCTTTCGTGTATGGAGAAGACTTAATACTAAATTTCAGCAATTTCTGTAAAACAATGTGAGGCACCATTCTATGGGGGCTATTTCAAAACGTCGATCTATACCGACAAATTTCTGACGGAAAGTTTTTAGGCTCAAAGAAGACTAAATACCAAATTTTCTATATTTCGGTAAGAGAATATGGCTAAAACTTAAAAAATACCGAAAATCAATAAGTACGCTTCTATGGGGATATAGGAAGACGTGGACCTATACTGATAATACTCTTCTTCAGTATTACGAAAATCGGAAGGTACCTTTCTATGGGGGCTATATCGAAACGTGGACCTATACCGACGAATTTTAGTCAGAAATGGGGCAATATGAAAGCGTGGACCTGTACAGACATATTTCTGGCGAACAGTTTTATATAACATTGAAGACTAAATACCAAATTTCAGCCATTTTGGTGGAATATTGAAGACACAACCTTCAAAATACCGAAAATCGGGAGGTACCGTTCTATATGAAGGCATGGACCGATACCGACAAAGTTCTGGGGGAAAGTTTTATACCGCCAACGTAGACTAAGTACCAAATTTCAGCCAATTCGGTGTGATAATGAAGCTAAAACCTTCAAAATACCGAAAATCGAGAGGTACCGTTCTATGGGGGCTATATGACGGTGTGGACCGATACCGACAAAATTCTGGGGGAAAGTTTTATATCCCTAAAGAGGACTACGTACCAAATTTCAGCCAATTTGGTAGGATAATGAAGCTAAAACCTTAAAAACACCGAAAATCGGGAGGTACCGTTCTATGGGGGCTATATGAAGGTATAGACCGATACCCACAAAATTCTGGGGGAAAGTTTTATACCCCCAAAGAAGACTACGTACCAAATTTCAGCCATTTTGGTAGGATAATGAAGCTAAAACCTTAAAAATACCGAAAATCGGGAGGTACCGGTCTATGGAGGCTATATCAAAACGTGGACCAATATATCCCATTTTCAATACCAACAATCCTGCAAGTACCAAATTTTGACTCTCTATCTTTAAAATTGCGAGTTGTATCTTGATTTCAACAGACAGACGAACGGACGGACGGGCAGACGGACATGGTCAAATCGACATAGAATTTTATGCTGATCAATAATATATATACTTTATAGGGTCTCCGACGAATATTTCGATGTGTTACAAACGGCAAATGACAAATAACCAAAATTAATAATTAACATGTTATAAAAGGTGACAAACAAATGTTTTCAAAACTTAATGAAGGTTTCAAAATACCCCATTTATTCGGTAAATACTTAAAAATCATGACATTTTATGACTTTTATTCTTAATAAGGATTAACTACTAACAAGTATCAACAATATTAGGTATATAATATCCCTACTAAGAGGGTTACCACATGTAAACAATGTCCTATAGGTGTCAAACTGGGAATATCTGAAAACTAAGACGTTTCGTGTATTTTTTAGTTCACCAGGATGGACTGTTATCAATTACAATAAATATTGCCTACAAAATAACTCGACCAGGAGGGTTGGCAGATCGACTAATAAAGTATCAGGTTTTATTAACAGTAAACGGGACAACCTAGTCCCACAACCAGTGCCTGCAAGTGGTTTATTTAACTCTAAATTAATTAAAAGATAAGAATATTTCAAGAAACGGTCGAAAATAGCAGATTTGGAGACTAATATTCCTTAGGAATGTGTGGGGTACAGATTTCTACAATTTTCAGAAATTCTTACTACGACCTACTGGAGAAATTTGGTGTACTCTGAAGTAATACTGTGGCAAAATTTTTTAAGTGACAGGCAAAAACGCTGCCGTGTTACCATGGTATACCATGAACGCCAAAAAACTTAGAGAATTCCTCAATCTGGCTGTTAAAAGTTACAATCGGATGTGTATAACAAAGTCAGTATAAGCTGGCAATATCTTCCATATGTTTTTCTATGCGATTATTGTACTTCTTGGTTATATTTTGGTTTGTTTTAGAGAATGTCCTTATCCCTCAATTCAATTTCAGTTAAATAAATCACTTTTAAGACCTGATTATGGGCATAGGGGGTCCAGTTTATTGCTCATAAGACCTGGTACTTTTTCAGTCGATCTGGCAACAAACTCATAAAATGTCTTAGTTTTCAGATATTTCCGGCTTGAGACCCATAGGACATTGTTTACATGCAATACGATCTGGTACCCCCTTGGACCATACGGTAACACTCTTAGTAGGGATATGTATACCTAATATTAGCTTCGTTCCAGTACTTTTTTAATGGTAACATGTTCAAAAGAGAAAACTGTCAAAAAATGAGTTCAACGCACACATTTTTCTGAAATGTACGGAAAAATGGCAGAAACGTCAAAAAATCTTGAACAAATGTCAAAGTCGGCATGTCAGCCAATCGGAAGGGTGCAAACATGTTGCACATTTTTGCTCGCTCAAATTTGTCGTGTAAAAAGTTTCTAAAGAGAAAGCTATTCAGCGCCATTTTTGTTCAAAGACAAGTGAACATTTTGCAATTTTTTGGTGTACGGGAACGCATTTCGAGTAAAAATGCGCAAAATGTGTTAAATGTGTAAAAACTTTTTAGTTCTGTAACGAACATATTAGCTCTGTTCCAGAACTAAAAAGCTTTTACAATTTTTACCACTTTTACACATTTTGTGTTCCCGTACACAAAATTTATATGAAAATCGTTTACGACTTTTACAACTTTTACGACTTTTACCATTTTATAAAGTACGGGAACAGGCCAATTGTTGACACTTGTTAGTAGTTAATCCTTAGTAATAGACATCGGGTTTTTGCATGTTTTTTATTTCTTATCCGATTGGACTCAAATTTTGGATCTAGGCGTTGCACAGTGCGAAATATGAGCACTTTAGTGGAACTTTACTCATAACTTTTGATGCAAAGGACGTAGGATACTAAAATTTTCCAAAAATGTTTCTTATATTTGTGGGTCGTATGCGGATAAATATGGGCCACATAGACCCGCGGCTTCCTATAGCCCCCATGTTTCGGTGGTGACCATTTTTACATATTTGGTTCATTTTTCAACCGATATTCCTGCAAATTGGTATATTGGTGTTTCAGTGGATGGACAAGATCTATAAAAAATATTGTCAATATCTGTTCGCGTTTTGGTATAGTCCCCATTGAACGACACCGGTCGATGGGACAAATTGTAAATGTTACAGACACGTTTTCTAATGTATTTGGTTGTGTTTTGGCATTTTATGTTCTTCGTAGATAAAAAAAACTTCTGTACGAAATATTAGCATCGTAGATACGCGTTTTTGGTATAGCCCCCTTATGACGGGTTTCCTCATATTAGGTGTTTTAAATGTTGAAGACAAAAATTGCAAGCGATTTTGATGCAAATGTAAATTTTAAGATGTTAGCGAATAAAAATCCTCCTCGCATAAAATCTGTCAACATACCCAGCAAAAATCCTCATTACAAACCTCCTTTCCCACCCATTATTTTAACAAGGGCATGTCGCGCGAAATTTGTGGTTATTTTGTAACCACTGAAATAAGTAGTCAGAACCTACTCAGTATCTACCTATTTCAGTGGTTACCATCTACCTATTTCAGTGGTTACAAAATAACCAGATATTTCGCGCGACAAGCACTTGTTAAAATAATGGGTGGGAAAGGAGGTTTGTAATGAGGATTTTTGCTGGGTAGGTCCACTTCTGGGGGAATCTCCACAACCGTACACATCCATTAGGGAGTAAAATGTCAATAATGTTTTCTTTTCATTTGTGTCTATAATGTTTTTTTGTCTATTTAGCAGGTCTGTACCATTAATTTTATTAATAATGTCTCCCAGATCATGTTCAGGTTGGAACTGCATTTCAATTTTTAGCGTATATTGGTATTTGCACCGCAACATCCATAAATGTTGCACTATATAAATCACCAACACTTTCAAGTCAAAACTATGAAAAATTGCGATATGATTTTTATTTTAACAGGAATCATCATTTGTTAGAATTAGTGAGTCCATTTCTTCAAAACACGGCCAACAATGGCGTTTATTGCCGCTTTTACCTTCTACTTTGAAAAATGCAATAAAATGAAATTTCCGAAGTCATTTTAAAAAACTTGAATTTCTCCGAAGACCGCACGTTACCGCGGCTGTTTTATGGCTTTGCGAACAGAGGAGACCCTAATCTTTCAGATTATAGATATCTTAACACGTGAATGTACGGGACTCACTTTTGAAATGTCCACGGAAAATAAAAAAATAAATTTGAAAGCTTCAAAAGAGCACTAATTTCCGATTAAAATTGCACGAAAACAATAAGGAGTTTTTGCATTTTATTAAAGAGTAAAATATCATAATTGTTTTGTAAAGTATTAAGAAAAATAAATAATGGCATACTGACTTACCATTTGTCCGCGCCACTCCATTTATATTTAATGAATCGATAATATATTTTTGAGAAAAAAAATTATGAAACAAATGTGCAACTTTAAGTGCATTTTGAAGTCGTTTCGCAGAGTAAATAGGCAAACTTAGTATTGACCATTTGCAGTGGAGTACTTAGCTAACGAATTCAATAAAAACTTAATTAATTTTATGTACTTTCAAAATCCCTTAAAGTTCCACTAAACTTCCCAAATTTGGCACTGTGCTTTGTAAGCCTTTACCTAATTAACAGCGTGTTGCGTGTGCGTTCAAAAATACAAAAACAAAATACATGTATTTGATTTTGTTTTTAATTTGAAATACATAAATATTGTTTTTGAATTTTTGAACGCACACGCAACACGCAGTTAATTAGGTAAAGGCTTTAAGGGTCAGTTTTTCGATGTATATCATATCAAAAATTTGCAAAATATATGCAAAAAATATACAAAAAATATGCAGAATATGCAAACAGTTTTTGTACGAAAATCGTCATAAAAGTCGGAAAATTTACAATTAAAGTTGGAAAAAATCATCAAAAAACGTTAAAGTGTCCTAAATTAAGACTGTTGGCCATTTAACGTGTGGTGTAGGGTATATAGTATTGTAATACTATTTTTTATTGTTAAACTATGCAAGAATATACAATTTGATAAAATATCAATCATTTTATGTAAATTCAATATTTTCTTTGCCTTAGTTTGTAGCTTTGGGCTGGTTGTAGCTCAAAGGGAAGAAATCGATTTTTTTAGGTGGGGGGTGCCGCCTAAACTGTTTACATATATTAGATTTTAGACAGATTTAAGATTAAGATTGCTAATTGCGCAAAATTGGAATAAGTAAACACGTGCTACTGGGGCCGAGATAGAAAGCCAGTGTCCCGATTAACGTGACTACGTACGCCTTAGGGCGAAAATGGAGAATATCTAGGTACAGCCGACTACTTGGAGAACGCATTGTTTTAGTTGCTCTTCCTTTGTAATTAATTGGTTGTAATCTGTGGTGAGCTCGACTCGGAGTTAATGTGACCTTTTTCACCAGGTATTCCCAAAACAGAGCAGAAAGAACGGGTTGCAGTTCTGGTATCATCTGGTATGGGGGTAAAGAACAACTTCTGGGCGTTCCTGAAATTAACAGTAGCTCAGGGGAGAAACAAGACCTACCAGTGTACGAATAATGGGGACTTATCAACTTGAGCAGATGTTAAGTCCAGAGCTTCTGTACCTGCGTACAGATTTATGAGAAGTATTGTTGAGAAGGATTTTTGACTGCAAGTTTGGCAGCACATACGGACATTAAACAAACATATTCACGCGATTTCTGTAAGAATAGTCTGCGATTGACAAATCCAAGTTCGATGCAGGCGAGAATGTTTTAAAACTAATTCCCAACTGACTTCCCAAGAACAAGAGGCCGTCGAAGCACTTTGTGTTTTCATTTTTCGAGCCTGGTTTAACGCCCCCAAACGTTATTTTATTTTGCTTATTTATTTTGTATCAAACGAGAACAACTGAATGTTATAAATGAGAGTGTGAGTTATTTATTTTACAAAACGTATAATGAACAAGATAATGTTTATATAGATATAATATAGGATAGATTGGGTAAACATAACCAATAGGTTGAAAAGAATTAGAGACTATAGATTGAGTTTAATACAAAAAATAGTGAAAACTAAATTCAGAAATATTTTTAGGTCCAAAATAAGACCTAATCCGCATTGAAGATTTATTGAAATACGAAACAAATATCAGATAAAGGAAATAACATCGATAAATCACCTGTGGTATCTTAGTCCTGAACTTGTTGGCCTGGCATTATTTGAGGTGTAAAGGATGGTAAACAACTTGAAAGTTGAGAACGACATAGCAGAGCAAGGAGTCGAGTTAATCACCAAGTAGTATCATTACCCAGATGGCTCCAAAACCACAAATATGAACAAGATGTAAAAGACATTTGTTTCCATTCCCAAAAAATTTATAATATGGGAAGAAATAAAAAATAATTAAAAAAAAAATAAGTTACAATGTTTTATTTATAAATGCACTTAAAACTAGAAAATAATTTTTAATGATGGATTCTCTCAAATTCATATGCAAGCGTTTTATTTGAGAGATTTCATCATTAAAATTTATTTTCTAGTTTTAAGTGGATTTATAAATAAAACACTGTAACTTATTTATTTAACTATTTTTTATTTTAAACTTTCAGCATTTAATTTTTTTAACCACTGAGAACCTCATAACAAAATTATAGCCAATTTAGGCCGAAAATGTAGATAAAAACTTTAAAATGCCTGAAATCGTGTTGTACCGTTATATAGGGGCTATACCAAAACCTTAGTCCAACATTTTTAGCGAGGAAGTTTCTGTATCATTGGGAACCCCAAATGCCAAGTTATAGCCAATTCGGCCTAAAAATTAAAACAAAACACGGTGCTCTTGAAACAATTTTAAATGGAAGGTGCTTACACCTCGGAAATTTTTGCGGATTCTGAAACTACAATGTTTATAGATGAGAACAATCAAAAAACAAAAAAAATCGCCGGAGCACTTTTTAAATAAATCGCGATTTAAGTTGACATTTTTAGGGGTTGTTTAGGTTTTCGCGATTTTGCTTAGAGACCACATTTCCTATCAAACTGGGACTAAAACAAATGTTGTAGATATGAAAATTCCCTACAAGATTGACCTTTATGATATTCTCGTCGGTTTTACCGTTTTTGAGATATAGAAGTTCAAATTTGGAAAATTCAAATTCAATTCAATTCTGTATCGCCCCCTTATAAAACAATGTCATGACTGCAAATTCCCATTTAAACTTATATATCTAAAAAATGTTACAACTAAGGATAAGTTACTTAAGCCAGTCTTGTAGAGAATTTTCACAGCTTTAAGGTTTTCTCAGGTCACATGTCGACACGACTTACCGTATTCAAGCAAATTCGCGAAACCCTAACAAAAAAAACTAAAAATGCTAACTGAGCGTCCTTATCTCAAAAATGGTACAAGCTGGGAACAAATGATAATCGTCAATCCTCTAGAGAATTTTGACAGCTACAACATTTTCTTTAGCTCCATTTCGATTGGACTTGCGGTTTTCAAGCGAAATCGTAAAAACCTAAAAAACACCTAAAAATGTGAATTTTGACCGCGATTTATTTAAAAATCCCTACAGCGATTTTTTCTTGTTTTTGGATTTTTCTCATCTATGAACACTGCTGATTCAGAATTCACAAAAACTTTCCCTGTGTAAGCGGTTTTCATCAAAAGTTAGTTAAGGCGCACCCTACATGACATTGTTTTATAAGGGGGCGATACAGTCAGTGCATTGTCCCAAGTTGAACTTCTATATCTCAAAAATGGTAAAAACTACCAAAATACCATAAAGGTCGATATTGTAGAGAATTTTCACAGCTACAATATTTGTTTTAGTCGCAATTTGATAGGAAATGCGGTTTCTAAGCAAAATCGCGAAAACCTAAACAACCCCTAAAAATGTCAACATAAATCGCGATTTATTTAAAAAGCGCTCCGGAGATTTTTTTTGTTTTTTGATTGTTCTCATCTATAAACATTGTAGTTTCAGAATCCGCAAAAATTTCCGAGGTGTAAGCACCTTCCATTTAAAATTGTTTCAAGAGCACCGTGAAAATCCTTAAAATACTTTAAATCGGGTGGTACCGCTATATGGGGGCTCTGATGGACCCATATTTGTTTTGGTTTCATATTCATGTATTGTCATCCAAGTCTGAATAATGTGCCAAGTTTTAGTTTGATTGGTCAACTACAACTGTGTGGAAAATAAGTTACTAGATTTCAACTAAAAAGACACCAAAGCAAGTTAAATAAAACCTAAGGCGTTTTCGGGACATTGGCTTTATTATCTTGAATTCGGTACTACTTACGTATTTTGTTGTTCAGCAAGAACTATTAAGAATAGTATGGCATTTAATTTAATGCATAACACGGGCAAATAGCTTTAACCGTTTCATAGATATGGGTCGCTGAAGTCGTCAAATAGCCAAAACATCGAGATTTTCATAATTACTAGGCCCCAGTGGCATGTGTTAACATATTCCAATTGTGCTCAAACTTTAACAATCTTAATATTTTAGTGTGAAAGACTTTTATTCTGTTTATTCAGTTTCTTTTCTTTATTTGTTTTTTAATTAACAATTTATATTTTAATTAACAATTGGCGGGAGCCGAGGGCGAGTGGTGTTTATTCTTTTCGTTGTCTAACAATGACTGACTCGTTCAACCATCGTTGGTTACCTCTCGGCCAACAACGCCCACAAACATAATAACACCACACTCACTCTTGAGCTCTCGAGAGAGTAAACTAGGGGTGAGCACGCCTGTGTGCTAGCACACAGGCAAATTGTTAAAACGTACTCTTAGTTTTTTGTGAACCATAAACAATTAAAAGTTTATGCAATTTTTTATTTATATTTTTTAATAATTTGCAATGTGGACGATTTTAGACAACATAAATGTTTAAAAAATGTTGAAATAAGTAATGAAACATCAAGAAAAATTAAATATTAATTCTCTCTTAAATTTTCTCTTTTCCTATTTTGCTCACCATTGGAGTAAACAAACATTATATCTCTTAGTTTCTAATTCTTTGGTGTCCAAAATAAATGAGAGAGAATTGTTGGGAGAGTAATGTCCCTTTGTTAAACAACGGCTCATTTGGATTTGTTATTCTCTGTTGTTACGACAACGTGCAGGCGTGTACATCAACGCTAATTGCTTAATAAGTAGAACAGTTTACACTAGCTATCTAAACGAAAGGGTAGTGATAAACTTATGAATATGCTACAATTCGGCTATCCTGACTACAAAGATCACTTGACTCTTTTCGAAACGGTTGCCTTACGGAACGTTAAAAATGACTGTAAGTGATAGTCCTAAGGGTTGTTCTTTAACATTGTTTGACGTCGAATCGGGCTGTTGTGAATCTTACAAACTATTATTCTCGACCAAGTGTGTTGACCCCCGATGCCAATGTTTCATGTTGTGAGCTGCCCAAATGCCCTTGTAAGGGATTCGACTTTGTTGAAAACCTTCTACATCTTGTATCGCATAGCGATCATTTTCTAACACCTCTGTTAGAACAAATGGGCCTTTGAACCACGACATAATCACCTTTTTTATATAGCGTTGGTTGTTTTCTCTTGGGGTCTGTATATCTATTATTGTATTGTTGTGCGGGACGTTATCTGATCTCTAGTTTCTTGATCTAAAATATGTTCTTTGATGTGATCTGGAACTTTCCCTCTTTGATTAACACCGAATAACATTACGCTGGGATGTTCGTTTATCATTCTATGGCAAGTGTTGTTTAGTGCAAATTCTACCGTTTCTAATTTATTTACACAGGTGGTACTAGTTTATGTGTCTACTAACTTTGCAATCAATGGTCCTAAACTTCTATTGACACGTTCTACCTGACCGTTTGCTTCTGGCGAAAATGTGGCTATCTCAATGTGTTGTATATCATTTTCCTCAGTGAATTTTTTGAAATCATTCGAAGTGAAACAAGACCCTCTATCGGAAACGATGTAACGTGGTCTGCTGTAATATCTAAAATATTCACTTAACGCGTCTATAACTTCTTTAGTAGCGGTAGTTTTTGTAGGATACAATTTGACAAACTTGGAACAAGAGTCGACTACAACAAGTATGTGTTTTTTTGAGCTATGTTTGTCAATAGGTCCGAAATGGTCTATGTGAATTACATCGAAAGGTTTCAACGGTTTCGGTATATTATGCAGAAATCGTTCAATCGGACCGCTTCGGTGAAAATGTTATGCACTTCAGGCGATTCTGAATATGGTTCTTAACTTTGGTGTTTATGTAAGGAAACCAATAAGTTTTATGTATTAAATCTATAACTTTGTTAATACCGACATGTCCCATATCATCGTGATAACGGTATAAAACATGAGATTCCATTTTTATAAAATCGTCGTTGAAAAATGTACTGAAAACGGCATAGATGCATTTTACAACAATGACATGTTCTGAAGAGTTGTGTATTATATTCCAGGGAATATTTTTCCAAAAGAAAATATTCAGAAAAAATTAACGGTACTACGACTTCATTTATCTATGATTGTATTATGACAAAATTCATACATACCTTTTGTGTTATAACGAATGTCATCTTGGTTGATTAGTGTGGCAAATCCCGAATCAGTAGAGGTGATTGTAGTATTAGATAAATTTGAATTATCATTATGTTTTTCTAAACCATCACTCTCGTTCGTCAAATACGACGAATTGACTTCTAAACATCCATTGGGTTCTAGTTCATTGTCGTCATTCGTTTCGTTATTTGATGTTATTGAAGGATTGTCTTCAGTTAATATTATAGTTGACGGAGTAAGAATTGCTCTACTTTCTAATTTTAGGTCCTCTTTTATAGGGTCGCTTCCATCGATCTGCGCCTTTGACGAGGGATCGTCGGTAAATTCCTCTTTCACCAGATCGTTTTCATCTATTGGCACGTTAAATGAGGTATCCTCGTATTCGCCAGTTACATTATTTTTATTGCAATTTGTACTGCATTCAAATTTGTCGCTTGACCATTGGCAAGGAGTTTCTTTAGCTTCTGTTACCTCAACATAAGTAGCGTCTTCATTTCTATCTTTTGTATTATAGGTTATGTCATCTTGATTGATTAATGTGGTAAGTCCCGGATCAGTAGAGGTAAAATCAGATATATTTGAATTAACGTTCCGTTTTTCTAACCGATCACTCTCGTTTGTTAAACAGGGCGAATTTACTCCTACATATTCATTGTCGTCATTCGTTTCATAATTTAATGTTATTAAGGGATCGTCTTTGGTTAAAATCATATTTGACGGAGTAAGTATAGCTCTACTTGCTGGTTCCTGTCTTTCTGGATCGTTTCCATCCATCTGCGCCTTTGACGAGGGATCGTCAGAAATTTCCTCTTTCACCAGATCATTCATAGCTTTCGTGTTATAGTTAATCTCATCTTGATTGATTATGGTGGCGAGGACAGGATCTGTAGACGCGATTGTAAAATCAGATATATGTGAATTACTATTTCGGTTTTCGGAGTCATCACTCTCGTTCGGTGAAAGCGACGAATTTACTTCTATGTTCGTTTCATTATTTGATGTTGTTGAAGGATTGTCATTAGTTGAAATAATATTTGACGGATAAAGAACTACTCTATACGCTGATTTTTGGTCCTCTATTTCCGCGTCGATCCCATCCATCTGCGCCTTCGACGAATTATCAACGAACATTTCCTCTTTCACCAGATCATTCTCATGTAGTGGCATGTTAAGTGAAACATCCTTATATTCGTGAGGTATATGACTTTTATTGCAGTTTGTACTCAATTCAGCTTCTTTTATCCCAACATAATTAACGTCTTCATTTCTAGCTTTGGTGTTGTAGTTAATCACATCTTGATTGATTATGGTGGCAAGGACAGGATCTGTAGACGCGATTGTAAAATCAGATATATGTGAATTACTATTTCTGTTTTCGGACTCATCACTCTCCTTTGGTAAAAGCGACGAATTTGCTTCTATGTTCGGTTCATTATTTGATGTTGTTGAAGGATTGTCATTAGTTGAAATCAAATTTGACGGAGTAAGGATAGCTCTACTTGCTGATTTTAAGTCCTCTTTTATCGCGTTGTTTCCATCCATCTGCGCCTTTGACGAGGGATCGCCAGAAACTTCCTCTTTCAACAGATCCTTTTCAACTATTGGCACGTTAAGTGAAGCATCTTTGTATTCATCTGTTATATGATCTTTATTGCAATTTGTACTCAATTCGAACATGTCCCCCACATCATTAGCTTCTTCATATCTAGCTTTGACGTTGTAGTTAGTGTCATCTTGATTGATAATGGTGGTGAGGCCAGGATCTGTAGAGGCGCATGTAAAATCAGATATATGTGAATTACTATTTCGGTTTTCGGAGTCATCACTCTCGTTCGGTAAAAGCGACGAATTTACTTCTATGTACGTTTCATTATTTGATGTTGTTGAAGGATTGCCATTAGTTGAAATCAAATTTGACGGAGTAAGGATAGCTCTACTTGCTGATTTTAAGTCCTCTTTTATCGCGTTGTTTCCATCCATTTGCGCCTTTGACGAGGGATCGTCAGAAATTTCTTCTTTCACCAGATCCTTCTCTTCTATTGGCACGTTAAGTGAAGCATCTTTGTATTCATCTGTTATATGATCTTTATTGCAATTTGTACTCAATTCGAACTTGTCCCCCACATCATTAACTATTTCATATCTAGCTTTGACGTTGTAGTTAGTGTCATCTTGATTGATATTGGTAGCGAGGCCAGGATCTGTAGAGGCGCATGGAAAATCAGATATATGTGAATTACCATTTCGGTTTTCCGAGCCATCACTTTCGTTCGTCAAATGCGACGAAGTTACTTCTATATATTCATTGGATTTTAGTTCGTTGTCGCCATTCGTTTCAGTTTTTGATGTTGTTGAAAGTTTGTCTATAGTTGTGTTGTCATTCGTTTCATTATTTGATGTTGTTGAAGGTTTGTCTTTAGTTAAAATCAAATTTGACTGGTCAAGAATTATTCTATTTGCTGATTTTAAGTCCTCTATAGCCGCGTCGTTCCCATCCATAGGCGCCTTCGACGAGGGATCATCGAAAATGTTCTCTTTCACCAGACCATTATCATCTATTGGCATGTTAAGTGAAGCATCCTTGTATTCGTCAGGTATATAATCATTATTGCAGTTTGTACTCAATTCAAACTTGTCTCTTGACCCTTGGCGAGGAGTTGCTTTACCTTCTTTTATCTCAACATAATTAACGTCTTCATTTATTGCTTTATTGTTGTAGTTAATCTTATCTTGATTGATTATGGTGGCGGGGCCAGGATCTTTAGACGCGATTGTAAAATCAGATATATGTGAATTACTATTTCGGTTTTCGGAGCCATCACTCTCGTTATTTAAAAGCGATGTATTTACTTCTATATATTCATTAGGTTTTAGTATGTTGTCGTCATTAGTTTCATTATTAGATTTTGTTGAAGGATTGTCTTTGGTTAAAATTAAACTTGCAAGAATTACTCTATTTGCTGACTCTAAGTCCTCTTTTGCCGGGTCGTTTCCATCCATCTGAGCCTTCGACGAGGAATCTTCAAAAATTTTCTCTTTCACCAGATCATTCTCAGCTATTGGCACGTCAAGTGAAGCATCTTTGTATTCGTCAGGTACATGATTTTTATTGCAGTTTGCAGTTTGGTCGCCAAGCTTATTTTGCTCTATTTTCGCAACATTGTCGCTATCTGCTTTCGAATTCGAAGCTACTAAACTTGGTTTTTCAGGTGTGACTTTTGCCAAATGTTTTTGAAGTTTTAAATTGCGATTCTCATCTGCTATACCTTCTAAAGTTTCTGTGGAATCCGTTTCACATGAGTTTTCCTTCTTAAAAGTATCGAGAATTTTAATGTCATGTAACATCTGTACCGATGAAGAAATTTCATTGTTCTCTGAAAACTTTAAATTGCTTTCGGCTACAGTGCAATCGGGACTCGCATTTTCTAATTTGTAATCTTCAGTTACAGAACTCGTAGCAGTTTCTTCTGAAATTAGTGTTGGGTTGTGTTTATTTTCGGCTATAGTGGAATTGGGCTTCACCATTTGTAATTTGCCGTCTTCAGTTACTGAGCTCGCAACAGTTTCTTGTGATATTATTGCTCGGTTGGGTTTCATATCAGATGCTTCTGGTGTTTTATATGAGTTTTCGTTACTCAATGCATCGTGAATTGTATTTTCGTTTAATATTTGTTTAGATGAATATGTTTCATTGTTTTCTAATATTGTTATTTTACATTCTTGTGGAATGTTTAGCATATGAATGTCCCCTATCGAATTGTCAACATTTACTTCAGAAGTTAATATGGAATTATTTTCGGGTTGATTTCCAATTTTAACATCAGATATTTCTTTTCCAACTGAGTTTAAAATATCGTTTATGTTAAAATCGTATAATGCTTGCTTAGATGTTCCCTCGTTTTCTGAAATCGACAGGTTATGTAAGTCAGTAGGCGAACTGTTTTCTATTTTAGGAACATATACTATTGCATTTTCTGCATTTTCTTCAGATGTTGATACTGGATTGGTTTGGGTCGTGATTTCAAGTTTAATATCAAATTCTTCATTCACATCAGCAGAATCCATTATATACGAGTTATCGTTGTTTATAGTGTTGTGAATTTTATCATCATTTGATGAAGCTGTTTCTTTAAAATTAACTATTGGATTGATTTGGCTTTGATTTTCAAGCTTGTTATCAGATACTTGTTTTTTATCAGCGCTGCTCTCATTGTTCGAACAGGCGTGAACTGTAACCTTATGATCAGTGGAAGATTCCCCATTGTTTTTAGAAATCGATAATTCATCTTCTGGCATTAAATTAGATTCAGAAACATATAAACTATATTTATCTGCTACAGAATCGTCAGACGTTGGTGTACTTTTTGCAGTGTGCACAACATTTGAATTGTCGTCAATTTCTGAACAATTTGAGTCATCATGCGCTTTATTAGGAGAACGTTTCGTACAATTTATATCAATTTTCCCAACTGCATTGGTTTCATCCCATTCACGATTTAGTTCGAGAGTTTTGTCTGAATCTTCGGTATTTTTTTCTAACTTTTCTGTTGAAACAGTAGCAGTATCATAATTATTATTCGGTAAATATTCCTTGTGAGGCAACACGTCTCCCAAAGCTGCGGTATCGTTGAAATTCATAAGATATACTGAATTTGTTTCGGGTATTGTACTTTCTTTAGAAGTGGACAATGTACTATCTTTTTCGTAGCTGTTGGATAAATCTTTATAATCTATTTTTGAATCAGGACTAGATACTTGAATCGTTTTAATTATATTACCATTTACAGTTTGAATACTTGAAGGTTGTTCATTGTTCGCTGTTGCCGCTGTAGTTGAAATGTCACCGTTCTCTTCTGGTGGTGCATTTTCGTCGCATTCATCTGAACGTTTATCAGATATGTTCCAGTCATCGACAATTTCAATTTCCACATTACAATTTGTATTTGTTGTTTTAATCGATAAATCGTTATCAATTGCAGAAATTGTTGGGAGAGCATTAGCATTCAGCTGTGAATTTTGAGTAACAAATTCCGGGTCTTGTCCGTTCTTGGAATTTTCTTCGTGTATATTCACTTTTTTTCCGCTTAACCGGAATTGTCTTTCAGGCTCTTCCGATGATTCCACTGCACTAGTTGTGAGCTTTGAATTACAGTCATAGGTCATGATCTGACCTTGATCATGTATTTGGATCTTAGCAGTTTCTACGTTCTCTAAGAATGTCAATGTAGTTGCAATAACTTTACTCGGTTCTTCATTGCAAGCACAATCTGCTTTATTTTCACTTTCCGAAAAATGTGTTTTCAAGTGTTCACCATCTTCGTTTTCGTTAGATGTTGGTATAATATCAGAAATTGTATTATTTTCTTCACTTTCATTATCTTCTGTTTTCGTTTGAAATTCTTCAAAATAAGTTTTCAAATGCTGATCAGTCAATTCTGTTTCCAAATGATCACTTTCCGCAACACATATTTTTGAGTGTCCACCATCTTCATTTTCATTAGATGTTGGTATAATTTTGGAAATTGTAATGTTTTCTTCCCTATCAATATCGGCCGTTTTCTTTTGAAATTCTTCAAAATAAGTTAAATGCTGATCATTCACTTCGCTTGTTTCCAAAGGATTATTATACTTGTTTGGTGTAGTGTTATCATGATTTTGAGAAGCATTAATGTTAGCATTTAATTTATTTCTTACAACACTAGTATCCTCTAGATCGCCATTGCCAGTATCTACTATGTCTACATCTTGAGAGCCATCCTTTTGACGATTCTTATATCCTTTAATATAATTTGAAACTCCTTCTCCAGAGTTATTAATTTGAAGGTTTCTTTCGCTTTTGTTAGAAGCTTCTAAATTAAAAAAAGATTTGTCTGCAAGAAATGGCTTATAAATCTGCGTACAAGTACTTTATATTATAAAATACTTACCATTCTTATCGTTTTCAAGTAGTTGCTCCATAGATTTGGAAAACAAGCCTATTTTATTGTTGTCAGCATACAAAGAAATATTTTCTGAAAAGAAAAGTGTAAGATAACAGAAGATGTATATATATATATATATATATATATATACACTACCGCTCACTTGAATAGAACCCCCCTGCAAAATTTTTTTCAACCTCCATTTTTTCCAAATTATACAAGATATGAAATTATTAAGTTTTATTATATTTTGCTTCATGTGTTTGGAGTAAACTTAGTCATTCATTTGCATTCAAATCCAATTTGTATAAGAATTATGCAAGGAAAACAAAATAAAGTCAAAAATTGAAGTAAAAAAAATTGGCTCATTTGAATAGAACCCCCCTTTAAAACTTGGGAATACAGAAAGATTGTAGTAGAATATCGATGCATATTTACTCTATATTGAAAACGAAGTACTTTCAGTAATATTCAGTAAAAGTATATCCCTCCTGATTAAGGATACACCCGTATATCCTGCTTTGGCAAGGATTCTTTAAATAATCGGGTGTAATGCCCAACAAAGCTTGCTTTTTTCATTCAACAAGTTTATTTTTGGAAGATTGCTGTCTCCTTTAGTCGTATATTTTACGCATAAATCATTTCCATACATTTTAGAGAATATTTTCCACTCTAGAATATGGCGGTCCCGCAAGGACATGCGCATTTCTTTTCAAAATTTTAAGTTTTTATGACTCGAGTGGCAATTTACAAAGGAGTTCTGAAACAGACATATCCAGTAGTGAGTAACATTTTTGGATATCCCGTGTGAAAATTTCATCATGATTTTATAAACTTTTGTACACTTCGAGTCATAAAAACTTAAAATTTTGAAAAGAAATGCGGATGTCCTTGCGGGACCGCCATATTCTAGAGTGGAAAATATTCTCTAAAATGTATGGAAATGATTTATGCGTAAAATATACGACTAAAGGAGACAGCAATCTTCCAAAAATAAACTTGTTGAATGAAAAAAGCAAGCTTTGTTGGGCATTACACCCGATTATTTAAAGAATCCTTGCCAAAGCAGGATATACGGGTGTATCCTTAATCAGGAGGGATATACTTTTACTGAATATTACTGAAAGTACTTCGTTTTCAATATAGAGTAAATATGCATCGATATTCTACTACAATCTTCCTGTATTCCCAAGTTTTAAAGGGGGTTCTATTCAAATGAGCCAATTTTTTTACTTCAATTTTTGACTTTATTTTGTTTTCCTTGCATAATTCTTATACAAATTGGATTTGAATGCAAATGAATGACTAAGTTTACTCCAAACACATGAAGCAAAATATAATAAAACTTAATAATTTCATATCTTGTATAATTTGGAAAAATGGAGGTTGAAAAAAATTTTGCAGGGGGGTTCTATTCAAGTGAGCGGTAGTGTATATATATATATAAAATTATGTAAAAAATCCATGTTTTTGATTGGTATCAACAAAAGCAGCAAATAAAGAATGTAAACATGGCATAATTTGTTAACAATATTTAAGGTTTGTTCCCAAATAGGTCGTTCTGGACATAGACAAATTAATTTGTAGACAACCGAAGCTTTCATTTTTGTTATCCTAAGAGATGTCGCACGAATATAGTTTGGCTAGTCGCCTGACATAGAGCTGGGCAATATCTTCCAAAAGGAACAAGTTCCTTCGTTCCATATAGACTTTTTTGAATTGTAACTCGATCGCAGTCTTTGGCTAAGTCGCTCGTTTTGTTCAATCGTTATATTAAATGAATTTAAAACATTAATATATGTATATGACTAAAGTCAATAAAATTTAATATCGCTGAAGCCAAGGATTACTCTATTATAATACGCGAACTATTGCAGTATACCATAAAATATCGCTATAGTTGGACTAAGTGTTTTGAACAAAGCTCAGAAATTTAAAGGCTAACGGGTTAAAAAACGTGTTTTGTATGTTATCATTTGATTGCTAGAGAAACTATCTGAATTACGGCTATATGTCCAAAGAAAAAGTTGAAGAGTACAAAATTCAGATTAAACTTCTAATGTGTCCTTTTTTAGAATCTCCACCACATCCAACTTTGTGTATTTTTGATCTGGCTATGACTCGCATTCGGGCATTTCTAAAAACCAATAGTAGGATTAAAATTCTCGCGATTTCGCATAATTGGGTATATATTTATTGACTATGAAGCCAACGCCGTATCAATGTAATCTACTGCCAAAGGCCAAGAATTTGTGCGATATTTTTTCTGCAAACCCTATTGTTTTGATACAGTATTTAAAATATACTTTTCAGTGTTCTAGGACCGCAAGATACTTAAGTTTTTTTACGGTCCGTGTCATATAAATCATAGATCGCGAAAATCCAATATCGCTGATTTAATCGCTTTTTCTGCGGATCGTTTCCTTTTCAATGAAGAAATTGACACAAAACACGTGTTTTTTATCCCAAAAGTAGATTGCGTAGAACATCGACGGTTCTTGATGGATTGTATTGATTGTATAGGGAAACCGTATGCGCATAAAAAGTGTATGCGCTTTGTATGCACACATACTAAACTGCAGGCTATGCCCCTGCAAACATTTTCTATCGCGTAAGAATAATTAGCGATTCTCCTGGATGATCAATTAGTCGCAGGCGTTATCGCCAAAAATCTTCCGCGAATTACCAACCTAAAGTAAGTGTTTATGCAATGCGAATCGCGACCAAGATTCGCTGACGAATCATATGGAAGATCTTAAGAAGAGGAAATATAAAGAAAAAATAAAGGAAATTTATTTTTCATTCTTCTTTGTTGTTTGTTTCTTTCATTTTGTTGTCTTTGATTTTCATCCTTTCTGCTTTCTTTTCTGATTTGTTATAATTTTTAATTATTCCTTCTGTTGTAGTGGTTGTATACTGGTTCCATTCACTTTCTTCTTTTCACTTGGCAAAACTCGCACATGTGTTTTGTTTGTCAATACTCATAATATTATACGTGCCATTTATATCAAAGTTATGTAGAATGTGTATACGAGTATTATATGGAACCAAATCAAAAATTTTAGTAACAATAGCGTGATCGGAGTTAGGAAGAATAATATATTATTCGCCTGCACTAACAACAGCGAAACATAATACAAATTCAGGGAAAGATCGCCGAGATGCATAGCAGAAGATTCGTCGTAGCGATTGAATATAAACAATTTTAGAGAATCGCCTACGAATTGCAAATAAATGGCGTGGATGAATTTTATATAAAAATTCGCTAAAAGATCGCTGGAAGGAACATTTCTTATACTAGGTTTACATTTACGAAATCCACGCGATTTCAACTGTCAATTCATTTGCGTATACGTCAAATGAAAACTCATCCGAAATCCATTGGATTTCATTTGACGTTAATGCAATGGAATTGACGGTTGACATCGAGTAATGTAAACCAAGCATTAGTCGCCAAAGTAAATCTTGTCAAATGTATACACCCAGCAAACACAATGTCGGACGTTCGACGCGTCTGCTCAAAGTCGGAAGTTTTTTCCGACGCGTCTGACCGACTTCGGTCCGAACTCTGTCCGACTAGTCTGAAGAACTTTTCCGTCCTCTCTCCCTCTCTGAAGGGAATTTTTCTATTTTATCTTGTGCTGCTTTGGAAAAATTAAGTGTAAATAAGCAGAGAGAAAAGAATTGTACATGTTTCGCTCGCACATTATAAATGTGCAATTGTTGATGTGCCGACGTTGATGCAGTACGAACGAAAAATTGAGTGCTCAGGTTCTAATTTCAGTATCGGAGAACAAATTTGTTTTTTGTTATGCATGTTGATGCATGATAGTGTTTAAATGTTATTCATAGTGATCAGTTGCATGCATATTTCTTTATTTTTATGAAGTTAATGAAAGTAAAGATTTTCTTCGTCAAACTTCAACACTATTCCGTGGAAAGTCATATGTTTTTTGTATTTCTATATGACCAAAGTTAAGTTTGTTAATACCCTAGACGAACGGCAGAGTTAATTTGCATTAAAAATGTCCTAATTTGAATTAAGTTTTCACCCTGACAGACGATAGTATCTGCATTTATGAAACAACTGTTTGTGTTGTTTGTTTGTACCCAGCAGACCATTTCATAAAGCTTTACAAAAGTTCGCCAAAATATGCGAAACAAATACACTTTCTACCTTTGGTATTTTCACCACCATGAAGCAAAAATAAATTTAATTTATTCGCGATATTTTTGAGTCTTTTTAATATTATAAAATATTGCAAAACTTTAAAAAACATTTGAGGAAGATATAATTTCCGATAGAATTGGTATGTTGGGTAATGAAATTTTTTGTGAAAATAAAAATTTGAAAAAGAGATTTGTTAGAAGGCTTTAAAAACGATTAGCTGTTATTCTACTCGCGAAAGACCACTACTTATTTTGAAGAAACGCGAAAATTGCTGATTTGCTTTCCCTTTTTATTTTCTTAAACATGGAAATTTGACAAAAGACAATTGATTTTCAACAGCATTGCCATATTGAAATTGCTAAATTCAGTTTAAATTTCCTTTGATTTTGTGCATTAAGAATGTGGATAATGCACGAATTAATTTGAATTAAGGCAGTTAATGCAAATTAACGCTGCCGTCTGTCTATGGTATAACACTTTTATGAGTATCAACATTTTTGCATGTGAAGACATGTATTTTTTTATATATTAATAACAATTGTTTTACATATTTCACAGATCGTGTTGACGAATTTGTTGTTCTCCACAGTTTGTTTTTCCACCAAGTCGAGCATTTAACACAGCATAAGATGATATTAAAAACTTTAATATGTTTATAGTAGATAAACTTTTATAGGATTTGGATATTTCATGAATTAACTGTGTATTTCAACATCTTTTAATAATAAAAACAAATTCTGGTCGAATGCTTGTAAATAAATCAGAAGTCCATACGATAGTTCATCTGACTTCGGATCCGAACTCGGACGTTTCATCCGACTTTCGGACCGAATTCGGTCCGAACTCTGATTTTTCTTCCGATTTTGGTTTGCTGGGCAAATACAAAGCGAAGAATTCGTTGTATTGGTAAACGGCATGCGCATAGTGTGATTTTGAGAGAGATTGTACCCTATTTAAAGAAACCCAACATTTATTTGCAAATTTCAGAAAATCGAAAAAAAATTTAAATGTTCAAGTTGATCGGTGCAATATTGCTAGAGATATAAGCTATGGAAGGGAAAAATTTATTATTTTTATTTTGTATGACCGTGTTCTTGTTTTTAACTTTGTTTGTACATTTTTATACCGGGCTAATTCGGTCAGGTGTGTTAATGAAGTAAATAAAACTAATTTATTTCATTTCGTACTCAACGTTTCGTTGGGTTCATTCCAACTTCATCAGTAGTGCGATTCTCTAACACATTTTTTGAGTTACCGACAAAAATCGATAAAATTAAAACGCAAAATTATGAATGAAAACTGTAAATAAAAGTTGACAACACTCTTGCTGTCGGTAGAACTTTACGACTACTTTCTTCTGGTGGCTAGCTTACCGAATAATATCGTTAATTACCGAAATTATAAGCATTTTAATTTTACCGATATTTGTCGTTTACTCAAAAACTAAGTTAGAGAATCGCACTACAGGTGTCTTTATTGAAAATCCTAAGACAATTACATGTATTTTATTTCCAAATAATTTTTTTTTAGTTTAGTTAATGTTATTACTTACATTAGAAGCATTGTGGCGTTTTTTTATTGGGATAGCGTTTCCAATTTTGTTTTTTCAAAATAAAACAACTATTTTATTAGTGGAAAAGATTTGGCATTGTTCGCCAAGGGGTAAGGCAAGGAATACTATAGTTTCGATCCACGCCACTGGATCTCATCAGTTCCCTTGTTTCTTGTTTGTGGATATTCTCCACCGAAGTTATTTTTCAATAACTTCTTCAACAAGAAAACTTTTAACCCAAACATCAATCGTCAGCTCGAAGTATAAAGGTAAGCAAAGAAAAAAGTTCAACGATAAGTTTTTTTTCCTTGGCAACCTCATACAACTCCGACGAAAGTGTCTGCGAAAACAATTCAAACCTCTTCCACTAGTATGTGTCGTCGAATTTCAACGAATGCACATACCAAAAATTTGGTTGGTCTGCTTTACAGCAAAAACAACACACGTCGTGCCAGTGTCTTCAAGCATTGTGGCGTTTTTTTTTATTGGGATAGCGTTTGCAATTTTGTTTTTTTTTCAAAATAGTCTGGCTTAATCCCATTGTTGTTGTTTTAATATTTTAAAAAAAAATTTATTTAAAAAAAAATCTTTTCCACTAATAAAATAGTTTTTTTAAAATATTAAAACAACAACAATGGGATTAAGCCAGACTATTTTTGAAAAAAAAACAAAAAATTGTAAGTAATAACTTTTAGTTTTTGTTACATATTTTATGTAAATTCGTACTTATTATAAAAAACTGGACATCACAACACAGAATTTTGTATAAATATAAAATAATCACGAAAAATTTAAAAAAATATTGCAAAAAATAAACCTTAATACTAAATCACAGAACCGTACTTTTCAAATTATTGCAACAGAATATTGATGTTTTGTATAATCTTTATCTTATTTTGTAGTCATGGATTTTTGCATCTTCTCTTATATCGATTGATTTTATTTTAAAAAATTTTTTTGCCAGTTTTATGTCCAGAAAACGACAGTTTTTTAAGCCAGAAAATTTAATATTTTTTTAAAAAAGTTATGTTCTAAATAAGCCCACAAAAATATATGACGATCGGTTAAGTAGTTTTCGGGCTACAAAAAAGGGCTTTGGGGACGGCAATTTGCCACATTTCAGATGAAAAAAAAATCAACCATTACAGATGGGGGTCATCCCTTAAACTTCCTTAATATTCTTCGCTAGATGTTAGAGTGTATTCGAGAAGTGATTAGTATAGTAAATATACGCTTTAGCGTGAAAATTAACTAAAATAGAAATAAATTTGAAAAAATATTTTCTCTTACAAAAGTTTTATAAATTTGCTCAATATATTTTATTGGTTTTCCATATTGTATAGTTTTGGGTTTATTTCAATCTTCGCCATGTTTAGATTACGCACATATTTTTAAATAGTTTTCAGGTGCATAAACAGCTTGTATTTTATTACAAACCACGATTTTTTCGAATTCTTTCCCAATTTCCGCGAAAATTTACAACTTGTTCACTAAAGTTATGGGACCTCAGTAAACATGTAGTATGTAGAAAGCCATAAATAAACAATATTTCTTTTAATTTTTAAAGTAAGACCCAGCTTAATCACAGATTTGTTGTTTTCAAATTTTAAAAACAACAAGTTTTTAAAGTGGGTGTAGTTAAAATTGATTTACTTTAAGGCAGGGAAGAGAATACTAGTTTCGTCCAACGATGAAAATGATGAAAATTTATTTCAAGATCTCTACAATCCGGACAAGACCAAGGAAGACCTTCAGTTCTATCCGTGATGTGTCAAACTGTTTCCCATTAAAACCGGCACAATTAAAGTGTGCATTGTTATCGCATAACCAGCAAGTAATTAATCGTTCACTAAAGTTTTTTTTGACAAACTATCAACATAGTTATGATGATTCTCTGCATTGTGGAGACACATAACAGTGGGAGTAGTTAATTTGGTTTGCATATGCGGCTACGAGAGTTTTTGAATGTTTCTGTTGAATACGCGTTTAAACGAATTCGTCGGTCACATTTATTCTTGAGCTCGAGTCGTCATAAAATGGGGGAAGATTTCTTTGCTTCAATGCAAAGAACTAAGAGAACTGATGAGTCCAAGTGACGTTGGACGAAACTAGTATTCTCTGCCCTGCCCTAAAGTAAATCAATTTTAACTAACCCCATTTTAAAAACTTGTTGTTTTTAAAATTTGAAAACAACAAATCTGTGATTAAGCTAGGCCTTACTTTAAAAATAAAAAGTTAACACACATCACAACAAAACTGCCAAAGTGAATCTTTAACAACATTTCTCTATATAATGAGCAGCGTTTTTATAAGATTTTCTTATAATAAGAATTGAAATCGCCATGACTTTTGCGTGCAATAACCAAAATTATTATCTCGAAGAGATTTGTACCAATCCATGTACAAAAAATCTTTCATGGAGCTTCAAAAAATTAATTTGTTTCAAATGGAGTATTTAAAAATGTTGACTTTTCCTCATAGGTCGTGTACATTAGGGTTATAACTTTTTGCACTTTTTTGCAAATATCAAAAATACCACCACATAGCCGTGTAGATCATGGAAAACTATTATGAAATACGGCGTCAATTTTTCTCTATCGCGAAAAAAGTTTCCGCACCAAATGCATTGAAGTTCAGTAATGCATTTTTTAATTTTAGCTTACTTACTTAGTTGGCCCATTACAGAACATTTGTTCCATAGACCGAACTAAGAAAAGATCTCCATTCCCCTCTGTTTTTCGCTTGACTTTTTGGAATACCGCGCCTTTTCATTTCTTCATCCACTTGTATGCTCCATCGAAGCTTAGGCCTGCCGATTCTGCTTGCACCGCCATGTGGCATGTATTCATACGCCTTTTTAACGGGTTCATCATCGCTCATTCTCATGATATGGCCTAGCCAACGCAATCGTTGCATCTCGATACGTTTAACTATATGCATGTCTTTGTATAGCTTATATAGCTCGTGGTTCATACGACGTCGATATTCACCGTAAACGCAAATCGGCCCGTAGATCTTTCGAAGAATTTTCCTCTCAAACACACCAAGCACTGCCTTATCTGCTTGCGCAAGTATCCATGCTTCGGAGCCATACATTAACGGGTAGTATCAGCGTTTTGTATAGTGTTATTTTTGTTTGACGAGATGTGGCTTTGTTTTTAAATTGCTTACTTAGACCATAGTAGCATCTGTTGGCCAATACAATTCTTCTTCTTATTTCACAACTGATGTTGTTTGTTGTGTTTATGGTAGTGCCGAGGTAGACGAAGTCTTTAACTACCTCAAAATTGTAGGTACCAACTTCCGCAGTTGGTCCGAACTCTATGGACGCCTTGCGCGTCGACACCATCAATTTGGTCTTTTCGCCGTTTACCGCCAGACCCACTTTCGCAGATTCTGCTTCGACCTTCCTAAAGGTATCAGTTACTTCCTTTACTGATCGTCCCATGATGTCTATGTCATCAGCATAGGCAAGTAACTTGTGGCTATTGGTGTAAATTGTGCCATTTCTTTTGACATTTGCATCTCGTATTACCTTTTCCAGCAAAATGTTGAATAGGTCACACGAAAGGCTGTCTCCTTGTCTGAAACCTCTTTTGGTACAAAATTCTTCGGAGAGGTTCTTTCCAATTTTAACTGAGGACCTAGTATCACTTAAGTCATCTTACAAAGCCGGATGAGCTTTGCGGGGATACCAAATTCAGACATTGCGTGGAATACCTTTGATCTGAGGGGACTGTCGAATGCTGCTTTATAATCGACAAAAAGGTGAAATATGTCGATCTGCATCTCTTGGGTCTTCTCTAGGATTTGCCGCAGGGTAAATATCTGGTCAATGGTGGACTTGCCAGGTCTAAAGCCGCATTGGTATGGTCCAATTATTTCGTTGATCATTGACTTTAGTCGTTCGCACAATATCCCTGACACTATCTTATAGGCAATAGGGAGAAGACTTATGCCCCTATAGTTGGAGCATACAGTCTTATCTCCTTTCTTGTGGACGGGACATAAGATGCTCAGGTTCCAATCGTCGGGTACGCGTTCTTCCTGCCAGATGGTGCTAACTAGCTGATGCATACACCTTATCAGCGCGTCGCCTCCGGTTTTAAACAGCTCGGCTGGTAAGCCATCGGCTCCTGCTGCTTTATTATTCTTCAGCCGGTTGATTGCTGTTTTTACCTCATCTTGGCCGGGCGGTATACATTCTATACCATCTTCTGGCTGGTATTGGATCTGTGGTATCATCGTCTTCGCTACTATTGGATACCAGCAGATTGGAGAAATGTTCCTTCCATATCCTGAGCACGCTATCTGTATCTGTTACCAGATTGCCTTGCTGGTCTCTACAGGAGGATGTGCCTGTACCAAAGCCATCTGTTTGATGTTTCACTCTTTGGTAGAATTTTCGGACTTCATTCTGGCTCCTGTACATCTCGATTTTTTCACACTCCCGCTTTTCCATTTCTCTCTTTTTCTTGCGGAAAAGACGTTTCTCTTCTCTACTTTCATCGGCTATTTAAAGAAACAAAAACTGAATTTTTAAACCTAAAAAAAGATTTTAATGCTGTGCTTAAGAATTTTGATAAAATTGAAAAACTGGTAAATAAGTTTGAATTCTCTAATGATTCTCCAAAGAGGAAGAAGTTGTCGGCCATTGTTGTTGATAATTCCGGCGTAAGTTCGGAAAATTTGATTAGTTTATATTCTCCGTCTGCCTTATCTTCTCCAGCTATGGCCCATAAATCTACCGATTTGAGTAATCATAAAACCGCATCTCCTGTTTTAAAAGCGAAGGAAAGGTCTGTTGCTGCAGATAACAATCCTATCGCTTTTGTAAATAAACCTCATCCTGCTATTAATAAATCTGTTACTGCAGATAATAAAAAAATGTCTAGTAATAAAGAACCTGTTCCTGTTCCTCATTCAAATTCCGGTAACCAAACTTTCCTTGTTGTTAATGAAATTTCTGTTCCTGCAGAAAGTAATAACTTAACTGAATCTTCTATACCTTCGTTTACCGATCAACTTATTGTTGTCGCGCCGCGTATGTAAATTTTAACTACAGCAACTTTAAAAACTTGTTGTTTTTAAAATTTGAAAACAACAAATCTGTGATTAAGCTGGGTCTTACTTTAAAAATAAAAAGTAAACACACATCACAACAAAACTGCCAAAGTGAATCTAAAATAGACACACAGCACGGTGGACGATTTGTTTGTTGTTATTTTCGACAAACTATCAACATAGTTATGAAGATTCTCTGCATTGTGGAGACGCATAACAGTGTGAGTAGTTAATTTGGTTTGCATATGCGGCAACGAGAGTTTTTGAATGTTTCTGTTGAATACGCATTTAAATGAATTCGTCGGTCACATTTATTCTTGAGCTCGAGTCGTCATAAAATTGGGGAAGATTTCTTTGCTTCAATGCAAAGAACTAAGAGAACTGATGAGTCCAAGTGACGTTGGACGAAACTAGTATTCTCTGCCCTGCCCTAAAGTAAATCAATTTTAACTACAAACACTTTAAAAACTTGTTGTTTTTAAAATTTGAAAACAACAAATCTGTGATTAAGCTGGGTCTTACTTTAAAAATAAAAAGTTAACACACATCACAACAAAACTGCCAAAGTGAATCTTTAACAACATTTCTCTATATAATGAGCAGCGTTTTTATAAGATTTTCTTATAATAAGAATTGAAATCGCCATGACTTTTGCGTGCACTAACCAAAATTATTATCTCGAAGAGATTTGTACCATGTACCAAAAATCTTTCATGGAGCTTCAAAAAATTAATTTGTTTCAAATGGAGTATTTAAAAATCTTGACTTTCCTCATAGGTCGTGTACATTAGGGTTATAACTTTTTGCACTTTTTTGCAAATATCAAAAATACCACCACATAGCCGTGTAGAGCATGGAAAACTATTATGAAATACGGCGTCAATTTTTCTCTATCGCGAAAAAAGTTTCCGCACCAAATGCATTGAAGTTCATTAATGCATTTTTTAATTTTAGCTGTTACTTACTTACTTACTTACTTAGTTGGCCCATTACAGAACATTTGTTCCATAGACCGAACTAAGAAAAGATCTCCATTCCTCTCTGTTTTTCGCTTGACTTTTTGGAATACCGCGCCTTTTCATTTCTTCATCCACTTGTATGCTCCATCGAAGCTTAGGCCTGCCGATTCTGCTTGCACCGCCATGTGGCATGTATTCATACGCCTTTTTAACGGGTTCATCATCGCTCATTCTCATGATATGGCCTAGCCAACGCAATCGTTGCATCTCGATACGTTTAACTATATGCATGTCTTTGTATAGCTTATATAGCTCGTGGTTCATACGACGTCTATTTTTCTCTATCGCGAAAAAAGTTTCCGCACCAAATGCATTGAAGTTCAGTAATGCATTTTTTAATTTTAGCTGTTACTTACTTACTTAGTTGGCCCATTACAGAACATTTGTTCCATAGACCGAACTAAGAAAAGATCTCCATTCCTCTCTGTGTTTCGCTTGACTTTTTGGAATACCGCGCCTTTTCATTTCTACATCCACTTGTATGCTCCATCGAAGCTTAGGCCTGCCGATTCTGCGTGCACCGCCATGTGGCATATATTCATACGCCTTTTTAGCGGTTTCATCATCGCTCATTCTCATGATATGGCCTAGCCAACGCAATCGTTGCATCTCGATACGTTTAACTATATGCATGTCTTTGTATAGCTTATATAGCTCGTGGTTCATACGACGTCGATATTCACCGCCAACGCAAATCGGACCGTAGATCTTTCGAAGAATTTTCCTCTCAAACACACCAAGCACTGCCTTATCTGCTTGCGCAAGTATCCATGCTTCGGAGCCATACATTAGCACGGGTAGTATCAGCGTTTTGTATAGTGTTATTTTTGTTTGACGAGATGTGGCTTTGTTTTTAAATTGCTTACTTAGACCATAGTAGCATCTGTTGGCCAATACAATTCATCTTATTTCACAACTGATGTTGTTTGTTGTGTTTATGGCAGTGCCGAGGTAGACGAAGTCTTTAACTACCTCAAAATTGTAGGTACCAACTTCCACAGTTGGTCCGAGCTCTATGGACGCCTTGCGCGTCGAAACCATCAATTTGGTCTTTTCGCCGTTTACCGCCAGACCCACTTTCGCAGATTCTGCTTCGACCTTCCTAAAGGTATCAGTTACTTCCTTTACTGATCGTCCCATGATGTCTATGTCATCAGCATAGGCAAGTAACATGTGGCTATTGGTGTAAATTGTGCCATTTCTTTTGACATTTGCATCTCGTATTACCTTTTCCAGCAAAATGTTGAATAGGTCACACGAAAGGCTGTCTCCTTGTCTGAAACCTCTTTTGGTACAAAATTCTTCGGAGAGGTTCTTTCCAATTTAAACTGAGGACCTAGTATCAGTTAAGTCATCTTACAAAGCCGGATGAGCTTTGCGGGGATACCAAATTCAGACATTGCGTGGAATACCTTTGATCGGAGGGGACTGTCGAATGCTGCTTTATAATCGACAAAAAGGTGAAATGTGTCGATCTGCATCTCTTGGGTCTTCTCTAGGATTTGCCGCAGGGTAAATATCTGGTCAATGGTGGACTTGCCAGGTCTAAAGCACATTGGTATGGTCCAATTATTTCGTTGACCATTGGCTTTAGTCGTTCGCACAATATCCCTGACACTATCTTATAGGCAATAGGGAGAAGACTTATGCCCCTATAGTTGGAGCATACAGTCTTATCTCCTTTCTTGTGGACGGGACATAAGATGCTCAGGTTCCAATCGTCGGGTACGCGTTCTTCCTGCCAGATGGTGCTAACTAGCTGATGCATACACCTTATCAGCGCGTCGCCTCCGGTTTTAAACAGCTCGGCTGGTAAGCCATCGGCTCCTGCTGCTTTATTATTCTTCAGCCGGTTGATTGCTGTTTTTACCTCATCTTGGCCGGGCGGTATACATTCTATACCATCTTCTGGCTGGTATTGGATCTGTGGTATCATCGTCTTCGCTACTATTGGATACCAGCAGATTGGAGAAATGTTCCTTCCATATCCTGAGCACGCTATCTGTATCTGTTACCAGATTGCCTTGCTGGTCTCTACAGGAGGATGTGCCTGTACCAAAGCCATCTGTTTGATGTTTCACTCTTTGGTACAATTTTCGGACTTCATTCTGGCTCCTGTACATCTCGATTTTTTCACACTCCCGCTTTTCCATTTCTCTCTTTTTCTTGCTGAAAAGACGTTTCTCTTCTCTCAATCGTTGTATCTCGATACGTTTAACTATATGCATGTCTTTGTATAGCTTATATAGCTCGTGGTTCATACGACGTCGATATTCACCGTCAACGCAAATCGGCCCGTAGATCTTTCGAAGAATTTTCCTCTCAAACACACCAAGCACTGCCTTATCTGCTTGCGCAATTATCCATGCTTCGGAGCCATACATTAGCATGGGTAGTATCAGCGTTTTGTATAGTGTTATTTTTGTTTGACGAGATGTGGCTTTGTTTTTAAATTGCTTACTTAGACCATAGTAGCATCTGTTGGCCAAAATATAATTCTTCTTCTTATTTCACAACTGATGTTGTTTGTTGTGTTTATGGCAGTGCCGAGGTAGACGAAGTCTTTAACTACCTCAAAATTGTAGGTACCAACTTCCGCAGTTGGTCCGAACTCTATGGACGCCTTGCGCGTTGACACCATCAATTTGGTCTTTTGCCGTTTACCGCCAGACCCACTTTCGCAGATTCTGCTTCGACCTTCCTAAAGGTATCAGTTACTTCCTTTACTGATCGTCCCATGATGTCTATGTCATCAGCATAGGCAAGTAACATGTGGCTATTGGTGTAAATTGTGCCATTTCTTTTGACATTTGCATCTCGTATTACCTTTTCCAGCAAAATGTTGAATAGGCCACACGAAAGGCTGTCTCCTTGTCTGAAACCTCTTTTGGTACAAAATTCTTCGGAGAGGTTCTTTCCAATATTAACTGAGGACCTAGTATCACTTAAGTCATCTTACAAAGCCGGATGAGCTTTGCGGGGATACCAAATTCAGACATTGCGTGGAATACCTTTGATCGGAGGGGACTGTCGAATGCTGCTTTATAATCGACAAAAAGGTGAAATATGTCGATCTGCATCTCTTGGGTCTTCTCTAGGATTTGCCGCAGGGTAAATATCTGGTCAATGGTGGACTTGCCAGGTCTAAAGCCACATTGGTATGGTCCAATTATTTCGTTGACCATTGGCTTTAGTCGTTCGCACAATATCCCTGACACTATCTTATAGGCAATAGGGAGAAGACTTATGCCCCTATAGTTGGAGCATACAGTCTTATCTCCTTTCTTGTGGACGGGACATAAGATGCTCAGGTTCCAATCGTCGGGTACGCGTTCTTCCTGCCAGATGGTGCTAACTAGCTGATGCATACACCTTATCAGCGCGTCGCCTCCGGTTTTAAACAGCTCGGCTGGTAAGCCATCGGCTCCTGCTGCTTTAATATTCTTCAGCCGGTTGATTGCTGTTTTTACCTCATCTTGGCCGGGCGGTATACATTCTATACCATCTTCTGGCTGGTATTGGATCTGTGGTATCATCGTCTTCGCTACTATTGGATACCAGCAGATTGGAGAAATGTTCCTTCCATATCCTGAGCACGCTATCTGTATCTGTTACCAGATTGCCTTGCTGGTCTCTACAGGAGGATGTGCCTGTACCAAAGCCATCTGTTTGATGTTTCTTTCTTTCGTAGAATTTTCGGACTTCATTCTGGCTCCTGTACATCTCGATTTTTTCACACTCCCGCTTTTCCATTTCTCTCTTTTTCTTGCGGAAAAGACGTTTCTCTTCTCTACTTTCATCGGCTATTTAAAGAAACAAAAACTGAATTTTTAAACCTAAAAAAAGATTTTAATGCTGTGCTTAAGAATTTTGATAAAATTGAAAAACTGATAAATAAGTTTGAATTCTCTAATGATTCTCCAAAGAGGAAGAAGTTGTCGGCCATTGTTGTTGATAATTCCGGCGTAAGTTCGGAAAATTTGATTAGTTTATATTCTCCGTCTGCCTTATCTTCTCCAGCTATGGCCCATAAATCTACCGATTTGAGTAATCATAAAACCGCGTCTCCTGTTTTAAAAGCGAAGGAAAGGTCTGTTGCTGCAGATAACAATCCTATCGCTTTTGTAAATAAACCTCATCCTGCTATTAATAAATAGACATCGGATTTTTGCATGTTTTTTATTTATCATCCGATTGGACTCAAATTTTGGATCTAGGCGTTTTAAGGGTCAATTTTTCGATATTTGGGGTCATATCAAAAACATGCAAAAAATATGCAAAAAATATGCAAAATATATGCAAAAAATATGCAAAAAATATGCCAAAAAATATGCAAAATATGCAAAAAATATGCAAAATATGCAAAAAATATGCAAAATATGCAAAAAATATGCAAAATATGCAAAATATGCAAAAAATATGCAGAATATGCAAAAAATATGCAAAATATGCAAACAGATTTTGGCCGAAAATCGTCATAAAAGTCGTAAAATTGCCATTTAAAGTTGAAAAAAACATCAAAAAATACATAACAGTGTTCTAAACTAAAACTGTTGACCGTTTAACGTCGATTTTTTCAGCAGATTATTATGTTATTGACACCATTTACGACAGTGTCGTGTAGGATATAAAAATATGGTATCGTAATACCATTTTTTTATTATTAAACTATGCAGAAATAGAATACTTGATAAAATATCAAACGTTCTATGTAAAATTCAATATTTTCTTTGTCATAATTTGTAGCATTGGGCTGGTTATTGTTCAAAGGGAACAAATCGATGTCGGATCTTTTAGGGCGGCACCCGCATAAAGTTTTTAGTTTGGTCAGATTTTAAGACTGTCACAGTTTGATTGAATTGGAATATGTTAACACGTGCCACTGAGGCCTAGAAGTTATGAAAATCTAGATTTGTTGGCTATTTATCTACTTCGGTGACCCATTTCTCTGGAATGGTTAAAGCTTTTTGTCTATATTATGCATTAAATTAAAGGCCATTCTGTTCTTAACATTTCTTGCTGAACACCTAACTACGTAAGTATTACTGAATTCGAGATAATAAAGCCAATGTCCCGAAAAACGTGACTATGTAAGCCTTTGTGCGAAAATGGAGTCAAAAAACATCTTCTTCCTTTTTTTCAATTTTTGGAATGAAAACAAATGTCTTTTACATTTTGTTCTAATTTAAATTTATTCAAGAGTCAGACATCATGTGGTTTTTGAAACTATCTGGGTACAGCTAACTACTTGAAGAACGTTCTGCTATGTACTTCGCAACTTTCTAGTTGTTTAGCATCCTTTGCGCCTCCTGGAAATTCGGAGTTAATGTTTAATCTCTTGAACAGCAAGAATTATGCCAGACCTTTTTCTAGGAATTTCGGCAGTTGCTCTTTTAGAAGTTTGGATCGAATATTTCTGAACAAATTGATTTTTGTCGCCTTTTGGCTCTTTACGGCGTTTTGCACCGTTGGATCAAACAATACCAGGTCAGCAAGTTCAGGACTAAGATACCACAGATTATTAATCATGTTGTTATTTCCTTGTTCTGAAATTTGTGTGTCAATGTTTTCATATTTCAATAGATTTTCAATGAGGTCTATGCCTTGTTTTGATGCTAAACGTATCGTAGAATCTGAAGAACCATCTGTCCCGAAAACAATCAAGCGTGGCTTCAAGAAAATCGTAACTATGAAATTCTCATTGGTGCTGGACCCATGTAAGGTATATAGGAACGTTGCTAGTATCATTTTTGCTACAGTTGAAGCCATCCCTACAAATATAAGATCTCTAGAAGCTTTATGCGTGAACAGCGGAGAGTAAACGGTGAAAAATACACGCAACAGCTTCAAGGAACGAGGCTATTTGCGTGCACTGGCATGGAAAACTATTACCAAATGTTCTCAAAACAGGGAAGAAAAAACGGGTTGCTGTTCTGGTATCACATGGTGGTAAAGAACAACTCCTAGGCGTTCCTGAAACTGACAGTAGCTCATAGGAGAAACAAAAACTAGCAGTGTACAAATGCCTAGAATAATGGGGTCTCGCCAGCTCGAGCAGATATTAGGTCGAGAGCTTCTGTACCACTGTACAAACTTGTTAGAAAAATTGTTGCAAGGGATTTTTGACCGAAAGTTTTGAAGCACGTCCGTACATCAACCAAACATATTCAAGCGATTTCTATAAGAATAGTCGGCGAGTGACAAATCCAAGTTCGAAGTAGGCGAGAGTGTTTTAAAACTACTGCCCAGCTCACTTTCCAAGAACAAGCACCTTGCGTTTAAATTGTTCGAGACTTTTTAACGTCCCCAGAATGTTTTTTATATTTTATTTATTTATTTGGTATCCCACACGATAACAACTGAGTGTTATAAGTGAGAGTTTCGGTTATTGATTTTACAAAACGTATAATGAACAAGATAATGTTTATATAGATATAATATAGGATATATTGGGTAAACATTATCAATAGATTGCAAAAGAAATAGAGACAATACATTGAGTTTAAACAAAAAATAGTTAAAACGATATTCAGAAATAATTTTAGGTCCAAAACAAGACCTAAACCGCATTGAAGATTTACTTAATACGAAAGGCGTTCACAAACAAATAAAGGAAATAATAAAATGATAAATCATATGTGGTACCTTAGTCCTGAACTTATTGGCCTGGCATTGTTTGATCTGATAGTGCAAAACACTGTAAAGATCCAAAAGACGACAAAAATCTTAACAAAGCAAAGATATAAATTTCTCCAGAAATATTCGATCCAAACTTACAAAAATCAACTGCCAAAATTCCTAGAAAAAGGTTTACCAGGCATAATTACAAGTGAGACTTAATTGTTGTTCAAGAGATTAAACTTTAACTCCGAATTTCTTGAAAAAGATCCTGCAACTTGACCACAGAACATCAATTAGCAGGAGGGGTAAACAACTTGAAAATTGTGAGCGACATAGCAAGGAGTCGAGTTCATCACCAAGTTGTCATCTGTACCCAGATGGCTCCAAAACCACATTATGTCAGTCCCTTATGTAAATTTAAATATGTATGAACAAAATGTAAGCGTTTGTCATTGAAGCCATACAATCAATGTACGAATTGTAAAAACAAAATTGCATTTGGAAAAGGAAATGTTTGATGGATAGCGAAGCCATTCGACGGCCGATATGTCTGATGAGTCTTTTCGGCTTTCCTTTTTCACTTGCAAACATCATCGGTCTTTAAGCTCGACTCCAACGAGAAATTAATTAAAATTAAAATAGATTTTCGGGTACCTCCCACACAAAATTTCGGATGAGTTCAGTTTAGGGACCTGCTCTCGAATCGCTTTGATTTTTGTTGTAACAACTTGTATTCACTGCCCTCCATAAGACGGTACAAGTTTTATCAGGGGCACGTCCATACTTCCTGAGAAAATAGCCTGAAAGTTGCAATAAATCCCCATGACACCGTGTGAGGTGTTTGGAGCGCAAGGTAACTCTCGAACGGATCTGCCGATTCGGTCCAAAATTTGGCCTTCGTAATATTTTGTCCAAACTAAGTTTAAGTTCGAAGATAAGCCATATCGGTACACTCCTTCAGGTACCTCTCCACAAAAGTTCAAAAATGTTCGGAAAAATTGTGCGCACAATAACTCTTGAAGATAGTGACCGATGTGGTCTATACATTGCACATTCTACTATATCTACTTCAATTCTAGTTTCAATTCACATTGGCTGAGGGTATATCTGTGTCGCCAAAGCAAGAAATGTTGTTCAGCAAGAAATGTTAAGAACAGAATGGCCTTTAATTTAATGCATAGCTTCAACCGTTCCACATATATGTGTCGTCTAAGTCGGCAAATAGCAAAAAATCTAGATTTTCATAACTTCGAGGCCCCAGTAGCACGTGTTAACATATTCCAATTGTGCTCAAACTTTGGCAATCTTAAAATCTAACAATAACTTAAGGCTCCCCGGCTAAAAAATCCGACTTCGATTTGTTCCCTTTGAACAATAATCAGCCCAATGCTACAAATTAAGACAAAGAAAATATTGAATTTCACATAAAAAGTTTGATATTTTATCAAATATTCTATTTTTACATAGTTTAATAATAAAAAAAAAATGGTATTACGATACCATATTTTTATACCCTACACCACACTGTCGTAAAAGGTGTCAATAACATAATAATCTGCTGAAAAAATCGACGTTAAACGGTCAACCGTCTTAGTTTAGAACACTGGTATGTATTTTTTGATGTTTTTCCAACTTTAAATGGCAATTTTACGACTTTTATGACGATTTTCGGCAAAAATCTGTTTGCATATTTTGCATATTTTTTGCATATTCTGCATATTTTTTGCATATTTTGCATATTTTTTGCATATTTTGCATATTTTTTGCATATTTTGCATATTTTTTGCATATTTTGCATATTTTTTGCATATTTTTTGCATATTTTGTGCATATGCAAAATATGCAAATATGCAAAATAAATACAAAATATGACCCTGCCATTTAATTCAGTTTTCTTTGAAACGAATTTTGGTCCAATCAGAATCTTCGTATCTTTAATATTAAAAAATATGCAAATATGCAAAATCCGATGTCTATTAATAAATCTGTTACTGCAGATAATAAAAAAATGTCTAGTAATAAAGAACCTGTTCCTGTTCCTCATTCAAATTCCGGTAACCAAACTTCTCTTGTTGTTAATGAAATTTCTGTTCCTGCAGAAAGTAATACCTTAACTAAATCTTCTATACCTTCGTTTACCGATCAACTTATTGTTGTCGCGCCGCGTATGTAAATTTTAACTACAGCAACTTTAAAAACTTGTTGTTTTTAAAATTTGAAAACAACAAATCTGTGATTAAGCTGGGTCTTACTTTAAAAATAAAAAGTAAACACACATCACAACAAAACTGCCAAAGTGAATCTAAAATAGACACACAGCACGGTGGACGATTTGTTTGTTGTTATTTTCGACAAACTATCAACATCGTTATGATGATTCTCTGCATTGTGGAGACGCATAACAGTGGGAGTAGTTAATTTGGTTTGCATATGCGGCTACGAGAGTTTTTGAATGTTTCTGTTGAATACGCATTTAAACGAATTCGTCGGTCACATTTATTCTTGAGCTCGAGTCGTCATAAAATTGGGGAAGATTTCTTTGCTTCAATGCAAAGAACTAAGAGAACTGATGAGTCCAAGTGACGTTGGACGAAACTAGTATTCTCTGCCCTGCCCTAAAGTAAATCAATTTTAACTACCACCACTTTAAAAACTTGTTGTTTTTAAAATTTAAAAACAACAAATCTATGATTAAGCTGGGTCTTACTTTAAAAATAAAAAGTTAACACACATCACAACAAAACTGCCAAAGTGAATCTTTAACAACATTTCTCTATATAATGAGCAGCGTTTTTATAAAATTTTATTATAATAAGAATTGAAATCGCCATGACTTTTGCGTGCAATAACCAAAATTATTATCTCGAAGAGATTTGTACCAATCCATGTACCAAAAATCTTTCATGGAGCTTCAAAAAATTAATTTGTTTCAAATGGAGTATTTAAAAATGTTGACTTTTCCTCATAGGTCGTGTACATTAGGGTTATAACTTTTTGCACTTTTTTGCAAATATCAAAAATACCACCACATAGCCGTGTAGAGCATGGAAAACTATTATGAAATACGGCGTCAATTTTTCTCTATCGCGAAAAAAGTTTCCGCACCAAATGCATTGAAGTTCAGTAATGCATTTTTTTAATTTTAGCTGTTACTTACTTACTTAGTTGGCCCATTACAGAACATTTGTTCCATAGACCGAACTAAGAAAAAATCTCCATTCCTCTCTGTGTTTCGCTTGACTTTTTGGAATACCGCGCCTTTTCATTTCTACATCCACTTGTATGCTCCATCGAAGTTTAGGCCCGCCGATTCTGCGTGCACCGCCATGTGGCATATATTCGTACGCCTTTTTAGTGGTTTCATCATCGCTCATTCTCATGATATGGCCTAGCCAACGCAATCGTTGCATCTCGATACGTTTAACTATATGCATGTCTTTGTATAGCTTATATAGCTCGTGGTTCATACGACGTCGATATTCACCGTCAACGCAAATCGGCCCGTAGATCTTTCGAAGAATTTTCCTCTCAAACACACCAAGCACTGCCTTATCTGCTTGCGCAAGTATCCATGCTTCGGAGCCATACATTAGCACGGGTAGTATCAGCGTTTTGTATAGTGTTATTTTTGTTTGACGAGATGTGGCTTTGTTTTTAAATTGCTTACTTAGACCATAGTAGCATCTGTTGGCCAATACAATTCTTCTTATTTCACAACTGATGTTGTTTGTTGTGTTTATGGCAGTGCCGAGGTAGACGAAGTCTTTAACTACCTCAAAATTGTAGGTACCAACTTCCACAGTTGGTCCGAGCTCTATGGACGCCTTGCGCGTCGAAACCATCAATTTGGTCTTTTCGCCGTTTACCGCCAGACCCACTTTCGCAGATTCTGCTTCGACCTTCCTAAAGGTATCAGTTACTTCCTTTACTGATCGTCCCATGATGTCTATGTCATCAGCATAGGCAAGTAACATGTGGATATTGGTGTAAATTGTGCCATTTCTTTTGACATTTGCATCTCGTATTACCTTTTCCAGCAAAATGTTGAATAGGTCACACGAAAGGTTGTCTCCTTGTCTGAAACCTCTTTTGGTACAAAATTCTTCGGAGAGGTTCTTTCCAATTTTAACTGAGGACCTAGTATCAGTTAAGTCATCTTACAAAGCCGGATGAGCTTTGCGGGGATACCAAATTCAGACATTGCGTGGAATACCTTTGATCGGAGGGACTGTCGAATGCTGCTTTATAATCGACAAAAAGGTGAAATGTGTCGATCTGCATCTCTTGGGTCTTCTCTAGGATTTGCCGCAGGGTAAATATCTGGTCAATGGTGGACTTGCCAGGTCTAAAGCACATTGGTATGGTCCAATTATTTCGTTGACCATTGGCTTTAGTCGTTCGCACAATATCCCTGACACTATCTTATAGGCAATAGGGAGAAGACTTATGCCCCTATAGTTGGAGCATACAGCTTTATCTCCTTTCTTGTGGACGGGACATAAGATGCTCAGGTTCCAATCGTCGGGTACGCGTTCTTCCTGCCAGATGGTGCTAACTAGCTGATGCATACACCTTATCAGCGCGTCGCCTCCGGTTTTAAACAGCTCGGCTGGTAAGCCATCGGCTCCTGCTGCTTTATTATTCTTCAGCCGCTTGATTGTTGTTTTTACTCATCTTGGCCGGGCGGTATACATTCTATACCATCTTCTGGCTGGTACTGGATCTGTGGTATCATCGTCTTCGCTACTATTGGATACCAGCAGATTGGAGAAATGTTCCTTCCATATCCTGAGCACGCTATCTGTATCTGTTACCAGATTGCCTTGCTGGTCTCTACAGGAGGATGTGCCTGTACCAAAGCCATCTGTTTGATGTTTCACTCTTTGGTACAATTTTCGGACTTCATTCTGGCTCCTGTACATCTCGATTTTTTCACACTCCCGCTTTTCCATTTCTCTCTTTTTCTTGCGGAAAAGACGTTTCTCTTCTCTCCTTTTCTCCCGATATCTCTCTCGTGCGCTACGCGTTGCTTCTGATTGTAAAGTAGCTCTATATGCCGCATTTTTCTCTTCGGTAGCAGCACGACACTCCTGGTCATACCATGAATTCCTTTGTGGAGGTCTCTGGAATCCAAGTATGGATTTTGCGGCTGTTTGCATGGAGTGGGCAATATGTTGCCATGGTGTTGTTATGTTATTGGGACAAGGAGTGCTCGCGTTAAGCAATTGGGCTAGTTGAGTGGAATATGCTGTGGCTATCTGTTGTGTTTGCAGCTTATCGATGTCCAACTTCCGCGTTGTGTCTGTTCGTGCTTTATTTGCAACGTTTAGACGGGTACGTACCTTTGCTGCAACAAGGTAGTGGTCCGAATCAATGTTTGCGCCTCGGAACGATCGTACATCCAACACGCTGGATGAATGTCTTCCATCTATCACAACATGATCAATTTGATTACTTGTTCTTTGATCTGGAGACAGCCAGGTGCCCTTATGAATATCGAGATTATTAAATCTGGTACTGCTAACTACCATGTTTTTTGCAGCTGCAAAGTCTATCAGCCTCATACCATTGTCAGATGTTTCACTGTGGAGACTGAATTTCCCGACTGTTGGGCCAAAGATATTCTCCTTTCCAATTTTTTCCAATTGCAGCAAGTCTTTCATTCACTGGGGTGAAGCTGGATACCAGATGTTTTAGTCTCCGACTAACTGCGAATCCGCAACCAAACTCATGATTTACGTCATGGCAGCGTCACCGTCATACAGTGCGTCACCTTTAGGTGTTGTTGTGACGCCTTTCCCAATCCATCGTATTTCCTGTATGCCAATGCGAAGACTGCACCTTCTCTATAAAGAGTGCGAACATTCCAGGTGCAGATTCGCAGATCATGGTCCTTAAAACGTTTGCGGGGTTCGTCAACTTTAGAGGGGTTTGTTTTTCTTTTCTTTCGTTTTTTCATAGTAGGATGTTTTTTCTAGGGGAGAGTTACTAACCCGACGCCCAAACCCAAGTTTTTAACGTTCTTATGGGTGAACGCGCGGCACATGTTAGCTCACTACCTTTAACGGGTGTTAAAGGCAGTTCCCCAGGTGACACCACGGGGAGGTCAGTGTCCACTTGAGATGAAAGAGGGACCAAGATAAATTCTGGGCTTTGCCATGTTAAAGCCGGTCAAGACCATTGCTTGGTATCATTCATCCCCTACGTCAACCACAGGCAAAGTCAACAAAAACAGCCTGTAACTTTCGCGACTTCGTTGCAAATGACCCCATATTCTTTTGTCCGGTAGGTACAAAAAATATAAACATAAAATTCACGAGTTTATAAAGAAAATGCAAAAATTGCAATAGTATCAAAAGTTCCTAATATGCTCCGAAATGGCGCGATTTGAGAACAAATTGGTCCAGAACGCTTTGATAATGATTTTAAATTAGATTACAAAAAAAATAAAAATTTTAATTAAAAGCAAATATGTTGTCATAACAGCTAAAATTAAAAAATTCATTACTGAACTTCAATGCATTTGGTGCGGAAACTTTTTTCGCGATAGAGAACAATTGACGCCGTATTTCATAATAGTTTTCCATGCTCTACACGGCTATGTGGTGGTATTTTTTTGGTTATAGCCCTAGTGTACATATAAAATAGAAAAATGTTTGTTTGTGCCTTATAGACCCAAAAACCTCTGAATCGATCTTCCTGAAAAGTTTGGGTATATTGCAACATCGCCTGAAATTAAAAAAGGTTTATCATATTTTAAAATTCCATCAGCATCAGAACCGGTAGTACCATCAAAAATTTAGATTTTGTATGCAAATATCTTTAGAACGGTTACAGATATAATTTCAAAATTTGGTATGTGAGACGGAATTTCAGATTTGAATATAGCTCCCATATATATTTTCGGCCAACTTAATAACTTTGAAATAAATAATTTTGCAAATTATGTTGAAATCGGTTCAGATTTGGTTATAGCAACCATATATATTTTCGGTCGATGACATTTATTTGGTGCACCAAAATCTATAATTTCCTACTTTAGATTATTTACTTATATTTTTTGAACATATTTATTAAATGATAATAAACGTATTTATTTCATCTTCTGCTCAACGTTTCTTTGGCTTGTTTTCAACTTTTTCAAGAGCTTATCTTTATTCAATTCTAATAACAAATGAGACATTTTGAAATTAGATTTTTTGTGACATATTTAACAATTTAACTTACTTTAATTGTTTTGCATTTTTATTTATTTCCTTTTATTATAAAAACGGGACTCAACAACATTTAGTCAAAATGCTACATACAAATCACAATAATAATGCTCATATATCCGATCGATTTGAAATTTTGTGCGACATACTCTATACTACTACTTAAGTTTAACTGTGATTTATATTTTGATTGTTTATTTATTATTTTACATACGTATTTGTGTTTATTTCAGCTTGAGTCCGTATCTTGTTATATTCAAACATTTGAATAACAACAAAATGTTTTACAGTGGATATGATATTAGCTGTGTTCCTTTACTTACCTGAGGTTGCCATTTTTACCATTTGTTACCATTTTTAACCTGCAAAGCGTTCCTTAACCCCGAAAAGTGGCAAAATTTCTGCAGGTAAAAAATGGCAGAACTGATTTTTCGACTGATATATGTATATCACAGGCCAACTTAAGCTAAATCACAGAATCGTTTCTAAATAATTGCAATAGAATACTGAAGTTTAGTACAGTATTTCCCGGATATAAGCACTGTGGAAAATGCAAGCAAAGCAGTGCATATATGCGGGGGATTCATATATCGAAATCCCCTTTATAAGCACAATTAGTGCTTATATACAAATCCCGCTTATAAACACAATCGGTGCATATATAAAAATCCCCCATATACAAATTTTCATTAAAATTGCAATTTATTCGTTTTTAATCAACCAAAAAAGAAAACCATTTCATTCATAAGAAAACATCCCACTTCTTTGTTTAGTACTAGGCTCGGATATCAATAGAAGTTACGTATATTTAAAGAGAGAAGAATCTTAATTATTTTTATTTTTAAACAAGTAAAAAAGCGTTAAGTTGGTCCGGGCCGAACCATGAAATATTCTGAAATAATATAGAATAATTAGTTTTCTTGCTGTTACGAAAGTACAAATATCCACAATTTCAGGCAGAGAAGACTTTTGACCATTGAGAAATCCAAATACCTAATTTTAGCTAATTCGGTCAGCTAAAAGTTTGAAAATACTTGAAATCGGGCAAATTCGGTCTGAAAATGTAGATAAAAATCTCAAAATACCTGAAACCGAACTGCAAACAAAAGACTCATCTTTCCGACATTTCAGTATTCTATCTCTATTTTTGTGGATGCTGTCGTGACTACCACAGACGAAGGATCGGAAATGCATAGATCGAATTCGAATTTTAGCTTGATAAAGAATATTTATTCTTTATAGTGTTGCAAATGATTATTTCAATGAGTTACAAACGGAAAAACAAAGTTAATATACCCTTCATACTATGGTGGAGGGTATAAAGAGTACGTTATTTTGCCTGTGCATTGTCCAAAATAGAATTGCTCTATGTTTTCTATTTCATGAAGTAATTGGCAGGAAATTTTGGAAGTTTAATTTTTTGCACAATCGTTCTCATCTAATTCTTTATTCTACAACATAACTTCTCCGACTTCCTTGGATCTCAATAACATTGTAGGTTGTTACTGCTCGTCAAAAATCACATTGTATGTAAATACAAAAAACATGCCTTTTTAAATGTCAACAATATTCATTGATTTTCTAAATTAGGGCCAAACCTATAGCTCTGCGTGTTGCGTGTGCGTTCAAAAATACAAAAACAATTTACATGTATTACAAATTGAAATACATGTATTTTGTTTTTGTATTTTTGAACGCACACGCAACACGCAGAGCTATAGGTTTGGCCCTTAGTCAATAATTTTTCGCATTTTGCGACCGCCAGTAGATAGAGTAAATGGCTTGTTTATTTTTATTGCAATTAGTTCAGGTTTCTATAAAAGAATATTGCCTGAAAGACCAGCTCCAAACGAACGAATTTCGAAGACTGCGTGCTCATTTTGCGTTTTATATTGATATTTCTTGACTAGTCTTTCTCCACTTAACTGTCCTTTCCACGTATATGCTTGCCATATTTAAAGTCGATAAAAAATTTTATTATCATCCAAATTATTTTGAGCCGGTGCATATAAACGAATTTTTTAAGCCAAAATTCAAGTGCTTATAAGAGGGGAATGCATATAAGCGGGATGCATATATCGAAATAATGTCAATGTATTTTGAACAAAAAATAACATTTGCACAAATTTCAGTGCTATTAACCGGGGAATGCTTATATCCGGGGTGCATATAAGAGGGAAATACTGTATCTTCTTTATCTTTTTTGTATTTATTGACCTTGGCTTTCGAATGTGAATCTTTTATTTTCTTTTTTTCTATCTAATATTTTGATGTTTGAGAGATCAGCGATGTGGCCACTTTCCATTGTGTGCTGTGAAAGTGATGTTTTTTCTGTTCTTTTGTTGATATCATTTTGGTGTTCTCCTATTCTGTGTGATTTAGCTTAAGGGGGTGCAGGTCCAAAAAAAAACTAATTTTTCATGATTTTTTAAAGAAACTACCCATATTTTTAAGCAGTTCGTTCTTTCATCTGAAAGAGAACATCTTATACTACTTTTGGAATTTTTGTTTTTGAAAAATATTGCATAGTCTTGTTGTAAAGGACTACCTTCGAATCCCTTTTATTGTAAAAGCGTTTTGCGGTGCCAACGATAGCTCGAAAACGGGTGGGCCGATCTTCGTGTATTTTTGTAAGTGTTTTAAGAAGCTAATGATTTTGTCTTTAAGTGGAACAGACTTTTAAAAAATGTATTTAAAAAATTGTGAACTGTCAAAATTTCGATTTTAACGAAAAAATAGACCGCTTTTTGTCAAAAAATCGGACAACAAAATATGCAAAGCTTAAAGACAAGTTTTTATGTATTTAATAATCTCACCAAACCATATGGAGATCGGTTAATTCGTTGTCGAGCTATCGTTGGAACTGACTTCAAATTTGCCATTTCGACAAAAACGCGTTTAAATTTTCTATGCTACATACAAATCACAATAAAATTTTCCTTTCCAATGCTCATATCTCCGATCGATTTGAAATTTTGTGCGACTACTACTTAAGTTTAACTGTGATTTATATTTTGATTGTTTATTTATTATTTTACATACGTATTTGTGTTTATTTCAGCTTGAGTCCGTATTTTGTTATATTCAAACATTTGAATAACAACAAAATGTTTAACAGTGGATATGATATTAGCTGTGTTCCTTTACTTACCTGAGGTTGCTATTTTTACCATTTGTTACCATTTTTAACCTGCAAAGCGTACCTTAACCCCGAAAAGTGGCAAAACTGGAAGCAATTTTTAAGAGAGTGAGAGGGGAGAGATATCGAAAATGGCTTTCTCTTCTATATATATATATATATTCAAACATTTGAATAACAACAAAATGTTTAACAGTGGATATGATATTAGCTGTGTTCCTTTACTTACCTGAGGTTGCTATTTTTACCATTTGTTACCATTTTTAACCTGCAAAGCGTACCTTAACCCCGAAAAGTGGCAAAACTGGAAGCAATTTTTAAGAGAGTGAGAGGGGAGAGATATCGAAAATGGCTTTCTCTTCTACCACAGGCTACCAGCAAAATTTCTGCAGGTAAAAAATGGCAGAACTGATTTTTCGACTTTTGTTTGACGATTATTTCACAATGAATACGAATATGGACGAAAAACTGAAGAAAAAGTCGAACGCTGACAAAACTAAATTAAAAACTGTGAAATAAAAGACGAAAATTTATTTTTTTATGTTTCTTTTTGACATTGCTGCCAGATGTACCATTTTTCCGTTCCTTTACTTTTCTGGTAAAAATGTTCATGAGAGAACAATTTTGAGCAATTTTGCCACTTTTCTCTTTTACCACTCTCACCATTAAAAAAAGTAAAGGAACAAAGCTATTGATTAGTTGCGGGCAACAGCAAGCAGAGAGAGAGTAAGAAATAAATTCAAAAGAAAAACTCTCAACATAGAAATAAAAGAAACACATTTACGAGTAGCAACAAGAAAACAAACATTATCACAGTTGGAAACCAAAGTACAAAATACACTCGACGAAACAGCACTAAAATATTTAAAGACTAATGCTATGTTTACATTTACGAAATCCACTCGATTTCAACTGTCAATTCCATTGCTCAAACGTCAAATGAAATCCAATCGATTTCAGATGAGTTTTCATTTGACGTATACACAAAGGAATTGACAGATGAAATCGAGTGGATTTCGTAAATGTAAACATAGTATAACAACGGAAATTATATCTTTTATATAAAACTGAAATGACATTCGTAGGGTAATAAAAAAATCGACCAATTTACAACCGATTTGTTTCGAAGTTGTCTTAAAATGTTTATATTTATCCAAGGAAGGTTCTGGCATAGTTTGTTTTTTTTTTTTGATATCGCGAAAACCACGAAAATTTGCAAAAATATATTTTGAGAAAGTTAATTGTTTCCTCACATTTCGTTTTTCAATTTTTTAGCGAAAAGCGTAAGTGAAATTTATTGTTTTAGTTTTATCAATATTTGAAACTATTAAAAAATTATTTTATTTACAACAAACAAATATTAAAAAGAAATTAAAAATATCCAAATTGTCAATGATTATTAGTGGTTTCGAGTGATGCAATTATTTTTGGTTAAATATTTGGAAAGTAAATACATTCCGGTTTTAATTTTGTCACCGTTCCATGGGTGCTATACCGAAACGTGGAGCTTCGCCGAACATTTTCGACAAGAAATGTTTGTACCTCGACCGAAGACCAAGATCAAAATTGAATACGTTTCTATTGTACGATGTGTCTTTAACCAACAAAATATCGAAAATATGGGGTATTGGTCTACGGGCACTATGGACCTATACCGACAATTTTCTACAACATAGTGGTATACATCTAATTTCCGAACCTTCAAAATACCGAAAATATGGTATTGTTCTGTGGAGTCTATTTTATAATATAAAATCCATCTTCAATACAAAAATTACTTCTTCTTTATCTGCCAATCCATATTCGGATGTTCCCGATCATACAATTACAATTTATTGTTAATATGATTAACTTAACTAATTGTTGAAACTATTACACAATTGAATGGCATTTTTATTCAATTATCAAAAGACTTCGTTGTTCTTGGCATTTTATTGCAGATTATGAATATGTATAATACGGTCATATATTTTTTGAATATGTTACAAACATCGAAAATACCATATAGCGGTATAAAAACGCTCACTCACGGAGTTTTTTTATTTTGTAATTACGACAGAAAGTCATTCATAAAAAAGCTATTTTGTATTCAACTTGGATATAACTCCCACATTTATTTTCATCCAACTTCATGTATTTGATGCACCAAACACGCTATGTATGCTGAATTTCAATGAAATTTGGATTGCGTGACGGAATTTGGCCTACAAATAAATTCAACAAAATATATTGAAATCGGTTCAGATCGGAATATATATCTCCCATATATATTTTCGTCCAATTTTATGTGTTTGGTGCTCCAAACACGCTATATATCCGCGATTTCAATTAAATTTCGAATGTGTGACGGAAGTTGGTCTTCAAATAAATGTGCCAAAACATATCGGAATCGGTTCAAGTTTTGATATAGCTACGATATATATTTTGGTTGGATTTCATGTATTTGATGCACCAACCATGCTATAAATGCCCAATTTCAATTTGGCCTTCAAATAAATGTGCCAAAATATATCGAAATCGGTTCAGATTTGATTATAGTTCCCATATATAGTTTGAGGTATTTGATGCGCCAAACACCCTATATTTGTCAAACTTTGATGAAATATGGAATGCTTGACAGAATATGGTCTATAAATACGTTTGCCAAATTCTATTGAAATCGTTTCAGATTTGGATATAGATCGCATATATATCTTCGGCCGATTTCATGTGTTTGATGCACCAACACGATATGTATACCGAAGTTCAATGAAATTTTAAAGTGTGACGGAATTTGGTCTAGATATAAGTTTCTCAAGCTATATTGAAATCGGTCGAAATTTGTAAAATGTGTGCAGAATTTGGGCTAAAAGAATGTTCGACAAAATATTTTTAAAACGGTTCAGATTTCAGGTTATCCTTTTATTACAAAATAAGGGATAATAATAAAATATTGAATTTCTGATTCGTTATTTAAGAGAGCGACTTTGAAGACAGTAGAAGTCATCATTTAAACGGGAGTACACACTAACAGTCAAAACTGACAGTCAACGTACTTTTAGGACAATTTTCCGCCAAATAACAACTTTTATTTAGCTAAAAACGTTTGAAATACAATATTTACGGTATTATTTAGAGATTACAAAAGAAATTTTTCAGTTAGGCTTTGATATTCACGAAATAGACCTCGATGACTGTCAGTTTTGCTTGTCAATGTGTACTATACTTAAGTACCCGAAGGGGAATTAAACTAGGCTAAACTTATCTTAAATATCATATATCTAAGAGACTTCTTAAGTGGGATGGGCGAAGAGGAAGCAGTTAGCTATATTTACTTATGACGTATCCTTATCATTATTGGAGTAAAAATTGTCAAGCAAGTGGGAGTTGCCCTAAGAGTAATTTAACTAGGCGTTTACACCAGACACTTTGTCTCAAAATACATCTCTGATTTACTAACACATACATTTGTCGTTTGTCTCCCAGCTGACCACAATTTTTTCAAAGACCGTAGGGTTAACAAATTTTTGAAATTTTTTGTAAAAATGTGTGAGATAATAATTGAAATGTGTTGAAAACAAAAGAACATAAAAAACAAACAAAATATTTAAACGGACTAAAAGAAATCGATGATTTTTATTTATAACTTTACAACTATGTTCTTTGGTGAAAAACGTTTAAAACCCCTGTTTTATGGACTGAAAGAAAATTCGCGGTTAATATCTTAGAAAATCACTAAAATAAAATGATCGTTCTATCCTGATGACCTAAAATACATGCCTATTTTTCGTAGTATGTTTACATTATTCTTGTATTACATTTTGAAAATGCCAGATGTGGGTATTTCTGGAGGGAAGAAAATGCTGGATTTACTGCTGTTTTGGATAGAAAAATATATATCGAAATATTTTTCTCTCGTTTGCAGTTTTGGCAGGAGTGGAAAGAAAGAGAAATGGGGTTTGAAACTCTTAACCCCGGCTTTCCAGAGGCCACCCATATGAGGCGCCTCAGGGAAAATAAAATGCCAATTGAGATTTTGGACAGAGAAGGTTTCGACCACTGCAGCACGAGATGCCTGGAAAAACTCTATCGCGAGAACTTTGGAAGCCCCCACAAATGTAAGGGGCTCCTCGCCGAGAGACAAATCTGTGCAAAGCTGCCAAGAACGAGGATGTGGAAAGATCGGAAGTTGTCTCGAGAAGAACAGCCTTGGTCGAAAAACGAATGAAAACGCACACATATCCCTTCGTGATACGAAATGCGCGACCGGAACAGGCTTTGATGTCAAAGGGACCTGCGAAGTCGAGACCAGGGCTTTGGAGTCAGAGTCTGGAGTCGGAGTCTAGCAAATTTTGCTGGAGCCGGAGTCGGAGTCGTAAAAAAAGCTCGACTCCGAATGCATTTCCTATTTTTGAGATAATTATCTCTAATCTTTTTTTATATGTTGATGCAGAACAACATGTTGGGCAAAATTTACCTTTTTAGTTGATAGATCAGTGGTAACTCTTCTAGTTAAGTGCATACATCAATATATAGGTTGTGAGCGTGAATAAAGAGCACAATGGAGGCCCTGCCTCATATTGGCACACATACATATCTCTCTGTAAACAATTTACATGTACTGAAGGAGACATGAAGAGAAATCTAAACAAATACAAAACACACATTCTGGGTTTACGAACCACATAGTAAAAACATTTATTTACCTATAAATAATCCTTTAACAGATCGAGAGGGATCCCATATTTAGAAATCCTTTTACTGCAATTTTGTCGACTCCGGAGTCTGAGTCAGAGTCGTGAAAAAAGTGGCCTGGAGTCGGAGTTGGCCAATTTTTACCTCGACTCCAAAGCCCTGGTCGAGACCCGGGTGGAATAAAGGACGAAAGATTTCGGTACGCTCAGGAGGAAGCGCAGTCATGATATGTCTTTTAACATCGCTTTTTGTACAGATTACAAGGACGACACTTGTTGATGGTGGTCTTAATCAGGTTCTTGACTTTAGGAATCCAGTATTGGGATCTTATTACTCGCAGAACCAGTTGATTGCCGCCATGCATAGTCATTTTATGGACAAAATCAACATACATATAGCAGGGAAAATTGGCAGTTGTACGGAAGGACAATAGGACGTTTCTCATCGTACAGGATGCATGGAGCGAAATCTAAACGACCACAGGAACGGATTAAGCCATCGGAATCTAAGAATGGATTTAAACTTAGAATCGAACTGGATGAGGAAATAGGTTGCTTGCAGGATAACGCCTTGTATTCTTTAGGAAAATGGAACTTCTGGTACCACTTTACCAGCAGACTCAGAGCAACAAGGATTTCGGTACTTGAAACCAAGTGTGACTCATGAAGGAAATTGGAACGGAATCTTGGGTGTGTCCGCCTGAAAAACCGATGGACGTAAACAAACACCCTGAGGGCCAAAGGATACGACGAAAAGATTTCAAGAATAGCAGCGGAATCCTCGGAATAGAAAAAATTAAATTTGAAGGGTTTGCGATTTCAGCTCATTTTGGACTTGATTGCTTCGGAAAGTGAATGTGCACCGGAAAGTAGAGCTGGAAAACAATCGATGGTACTATCGATACTTTATTTTGAATGCAACTATCGATTGATAGTTTTTTCAATCGATATTATCGGACAAAACTGAATTGGCTAAATTTCCAATGTATTTTTGGGTATTTATCATTCCGCCATGGTATTTATTTAGAATTTATGGGGTATCCATGATGTAAACCAAGATGTTAGTATACAATTGTTTTCTAATAGTACGTTTACATATAACCGGAGTTAATAAACCCACTGGGTTTCAAATTTTCATAAAGAAGGTTAACCCGGTAAAAACCTATAATATAAACATGCTATAAGACAACATCAGAAGGCATATCAGTAGCATTGTTCCAGAACTAAAAAGTTTTTAAAATTTTTACGACTTTTACACATTTTAACCGAAAACCCGTTCCCGTACACAAAAAAGTTGTAAAATGTTCTCTTTAAACAAAAATGGCGCTGAATGACGCTCTTTTTAAAAACTTTTTACTCGACAAATTTGAGCGTGTAAAAAATAGTAACATGGATGCCGGCGTCTGATTGGCTGGTACGCCGACTTTGACATTTGTTCCAGCTTTTTTGACGTTTTTCCATTTTTGCGTTCCCGAACTTTTTGAAACAACTTTTGTGTGACAACAATTTTTCTCTCTTTTACAAGTTTTAGTATTAAAAAGTTCGGGAACAAAGCTAGTGTTAAGTAGTAGAGCAGACGAGGAATGGCTAATTTTAACTACGATAAAATTTTTGTTCTTTATAATTTGAAAAATAGTAGAAATTAATAGATTCTTGATTTTCTGGAACAGACATATTTTTAGAAAGTGCAAATGTGTCTAAACAGCTAAAAATACCCTATAGCATGTGGAACCTTTATATGGGAACTATAACCAAAATCGGACCTTCAAAGTTGACTTTTGCGGTTTTAATGGGTTTTCTTCACCAGTAGTGGGATTCCCTAACGCATTTTTTGGTTACCGATAAAAATCGGTCAACTTAAAATGCTTGCAATTTCGATAATTAACGAAATTTGTCGGTAAGTTAGCAACCAAAATAAATTTGTCGCTAAGTCCTACCGATAGCAACTGTGTTGCCAACTTTTATTCATACTTGTCATTCATTATTTTGCGTTTTAATTTTACCGATTTTTGTCGGCAATCAAAAAATGCGTTAGAGAATCCCACTACAGGAACCAATACTGGAAATTTAAGATCTACAAATATTTTTGTCACCTCTTTCCACTGTGTGTTGAAACGAAAGTGCGATAGTATCAATACTATCGATATTTTGAAGTGGAAATATCGAAACTATCAAATGTTGCGGATATCGATAGTTTGCCAGCTCTACCGGAAAGTACATCATCCACGTACATATCATTATGGATAATTGAACTTGCCTTTGGATGGCTACATTGGACATCATCAGCTAGTTGCAGAAGCGTGGGAATAGTCAAATACGGAGGTCAATTTACACCGAATGTGGCAGTTTGTAGCTCAATATCTTGGATGTTTTCACCTATGTGGTTGCGGAAGACAATTCTTTGGAACGGAGTATGATCAGAATGAACGAGAATCTGGTGGTACATTTTTTGGATGTCAGCATTGAACACATATTGGAATAATCGCCATTTGAGAATTAGAGTGGTCAAGTCATTCTGCAACACTGGACCTGTATGCAAAATGTCGTTCAGACTTTGACCATTGAATGAAGCAGCAGATGCATTGAAAACCACACGAACCTTTGTGGTTGTCCTCACGGGTTTGACAACGGAATGATGAGGCATATAGTAGTGATCTGGATTAGAATTGGAACACGGTATCTGAATTGAAATCATGTGCTTCAATTGGATGTACTCGTCTAGCACCTGATCATACTCTAATTTAAAGTTTGGATTTCGTAGTAGGCGGCTCTCATTGCGAGGAATTGAAAGACCGCGCTTTGACGGGATTGTCCTTGGAGAATTCCGTCTGGAAAACCTTCCTTGAAGGGAAGGCGAACTACATACCTGCCATCTTTGTTTCTCATGGTAGTTGAGACAAACAGCTCTTCGCAGAACTTATCTAAATTAGAAGTGAACCTCTTTCTTGGACCTTTTCCACCTCACCGAAACGACGTATTTCTTTATCTAGGGAAATCTCGCAGAAGTTGGAAACTACGGTGGACGATGGAGAAGAAATGGGAATTGGACCTGTGAGAATCCATCCAAAGATGGTCTCTTGGCCCATTAGGGATTCGCACAAAATATGAATTACCCCGGATTGCATGATTTCAGGAATAAAATCGCCTCCTACTAGCAGATCAATAGTGGAACTCTTATGGAAATGCGAATCTGCTAGCTTGATGTTAGGAAGACGAGAGAACAATGACGTCGGCAGAGTCTGCGAAGGTAGATTTCCAGACAATTGTGGAACTACAAATAACAGGCGGTAGTATTGTTTAGGCCGGAAATCTGCACGTTCGTACGCTGGTACGTAAGCTTCAATTTGTTGAAGAACTTCTCAGAAACAAAGGTTCCCTGTGAACCAGAATCGAGAAGCACACGCGCTTGATATGATGCACCTAAGTGAATCACATTTACCAGAGCAGTCCCCAATAAAACTCCTCTTGAGCTTGTTGTGAAGCAGGATTGGATTACTCCGTTCCCCGAACTAGTGGACTGTACGGAATTAGGAGTGAAGGGAACAGAGCTAGCACTCAGAGCTGAGTTATTATTGGGGTTGGAAGAAAGATTGGAGGGACGAATATGCACGGAGCTATCATGGAGCATAGTGTTGTGTCTTTTCTGACACTCGAAACAGTTGTTCTGGCTGGTGCAATTACACACATGACGCGTCTTAGAAAAGCAATTCAGGCAGAGCACTTGATTCTTAACTTCGGATGAGCGTTGTTTTATGTCATTGCGATGAACTTTGGAGATTTTCGGAGGATATGCCCGGAATTGGCGCACAGAAGTCATTTTGGAACAGTAACTTTAGTCTGAAATTAACTAAACTTCGAAGTTTTGGGATTGGAATGCGGTTTCCCTTTGCTGTCCTCCGACTTTGAATTGTTGCGCATCTCGGAAACGGACTCAAGGGTACAATACCGGTTTGTGAGAAAGGAATCAAGGTCTTCCCACTTTGGCCGTTTATCGGTCAGACCAACTGGTCCGCGTTACGAATAAATGAATCCAATGATATTCTGGATCGGAAATAATTGCAAAGGAACGACGGGAACTTGAACTCTTATTTGAGGAACTCTAAATGAGATCAGGAAAATCAACTTTACGAGCGCAAAATCAGCTTAATTTTATCTGCCCATAGCACGACGAATTAATATCAATCGGTTCATTAGTTTTCGAGCTAGATTTGGCACCGATTTCAAAATGTCATTTCGAAAAAAACACGTTTTTAGTAATGGTCGGGACCGGAGGCATTACGGATAATCGACTTTCCCAGATAATGGTGTAATACTGTTTCTCATGTAATTTTAATAAAAAATATACATTCTTGCAAATATCTATAAAAAGAGCAATTATGAACTTACTATAAAGTTTAAAAGATTAAAACTGTTCTAAAATAATTCATTTGTGCATTGTTTTTGTCCATTGAAATTTGGTCGAATAACTTATAGTCCAGCATCAAAAAGATTTTCACGATTAATCGGTGTAAAATAAACCAAAAATTCTGTGTTGCCCTCTCCCGGATAATGGAGGTTTACGCATAATCGATTCCCGGATAATCGAGGTTCGACTGTAACTCGTTGTATCGGGAAATCGTATGCGCATAAAGTTATTTTATTTGTGTTGGCCCAAGGGACACAATTTGATGTTTTGTGAGCAAAATATACAAACATTTATAAAAAAATTACCATTTCGGGGGGCCCGGGCCTTCCCCTGGGTACGACGGTGGTTCCCATAGAACGGTACATCCCGATTTTCGGTATTTTGAAAGTTGTGTCCACAACAAACCACCGAAATGTCTGAAATTTGGTACTTAGTCTACGTTGGAGTTAAAAACTGTTTGGTATAGGTACAAGTTTCGATATAGTCCCCATAGAACGGTATCTTCCTGATTTTCGAAATTCTGAACGTTGTGACGTCTTCCATGCTATAAAATATTCGAAAAGAGAATTATGAGTATAGGTCCACGTCTTCCATCTCCGTAGAAAGGTACCTTCCGATTTCCGGTAATTTAAAGGTTGTGGCCTCAATATTCCACCGAAGTGGCTGGATTTTGGTATTTAGTCTTCTTCATAGACGAAAGGAAATTAATTGCTCGATTTTACTTCAATACAGCTCGTAGTGGATGGTATAACAAGTTCGGCCCGCCCGAACTTAAAGCCATTCTTACTTGTTTTTTTACTAAATATTCAAGCGAATGTAGTTTTAAATATTCATTGATACAAATGCTAAAATTGTGATAGTTTAGCGCCTTTTGCAATAACTCTGATATTTTACCATCAATGTCACATTTTGTATTAATTTAAAGCTCTGGTGGTTTAGTTTCATTATCAAGCTCTCTGCGTGGAATATGTCCAACAGAAGCAGAAATATCTGACATGGAAATAAAATTCCATAAATTGGAATTTGGGATATCCCAATTGGGAACATTTTAAAGCTCAGACTGTCTTCATTGTTGAAACGCATCGAACCAAAGCTGAGATACTCGTCAGTATAATTCAAATAAAAAAATGGGAAAGCGGGATGTGCGCCAATCTATTTTGTGTCACATTAATGTTAATAATTTCCTAATTCATTGACGGACTTTCCTTTTGGAAAACATATACCAAAATGAATGTCTCGACGAGCTGAGTCGATCTGGCTATGTGTGTCCGTCCGTCTGTCCATCTAAACCTTGTAATCACGCTACAGGTCACCAAATTTTGGGTGTTGATGAGGGTCCCGGAGGGGAAGAAGCCTACTGATTTTGGTGATGGTCGGATAATATTCAGGGGTCGAAATGGCCAAAAAACTTATTTGGAGAAAAAGTCAACGTTTTATTTAAAAGTAAATATGTATATCAAAAGCTAATGAAAGTAGAACATATCACCTTTACAACGATGTATAGTAGGTTGTCGTAGGTGGTCAAACAACGAAGATATCGCAATAGTCGCTAATACAACCCAACTTTTCATTTTTGCGATTTTAATTATAATGACGAATATCACAGCTTTGGTTGGGAAGCTTCCAAAAGCAAAGCCTGACTATGAAAGTAGAATATCCCACCTTTACTATGATGCAAAGTAGGTTGGCGTAGGTGGCCAATAGTCGATAAAACATACCATTTTTCATTTTTTTTTTAATTCGCGCTACAGGTCGCAATTTTGATCGGATCATCACGAAATTTTGGGAGTTAATGGGGGTCCCACAGAGGAACAAGCCTATTGATTTTGATGACGGTCGGATAATATTCAGGAGTCGGAATGGGCAAAAACTTATTTGGCGAAAAAAATCAACGTTTTATTTCAAAGCCAATATCTCTGTTTCTTTAAGAGGTATATCAAAAGCAAAACCTGGCAAGGATAGTAGAACGATGTAAAGTAAACAACAGAGATATCGCAATAGTCGGTAATGCATCCCATTTTCCGATTTGTTTTGTAATCACTCTACAGGTCGCAAGTTTAATCGGATCATCACGAATTTTTTTGGAGTTGATGCGGGTCCCACAGAGGAGAAAGCCTATCAAGTTTGGTGATGGTCGGATAAAATTCAGGAGTCGGAATAAGCAAAAAGCTTATATGGAGAAAAGTCAACATTTGTTTCTTATGCGAGGAAGAAGCCTATTGATTTTGATGACGTTCGGATAATATTCAGGAGTCGGAATGGGCAAAAACGTATTTGGCGAAAAAAATCAACGTTTTATTTCAAAGCCAATATCTCTGTTTCTTTAAGAGGTATATCAAAAGCAAAACCTGGTAAGGAAAGTAGAACGATGTAAAGTAGGTTGTCGTAGGTGGTCAAACAACAGAGATATCGCAATAGTCGGCAATGCATCCCATTTTCCGATTTGTTTTGTAATCACGCTACAGGTCGCAAGTTTAATCGGATCATCACGAATTTTTTTGGAGTTGATGCGGGTCCCACAGAGGAGAAAGCCTATCAAGTTTGGTGATGGTCGGATAAAATTCAGGAGTCGGAATAAGCAAAAAGCTTATATGGAGAAAATTCAACATTTGTTTCTTAGGAGTATTCCAAAAGGAAACCCCGTCAATGGAAGAAGAAAAGATCTACTTTATATTGATGCAAAGTATGTTGGCGTAAGTGGGCAAACAATCGAGATATCGCAAAAGTCAGTAATATATCCAATTTTTCCATTTTTTGTAATCACGCTAGAGGTTGTAATTTTGATCGGATAGTCACGAAATTTTTGGGGTTGATGGGGGCCCTCAGATGAAGAAGCCTATTGATTTTGGTGATAGTCGGACAATATTTATGGGTCCGAATGGGAAAAAACTCATGTAGAGACAAAATCAAAGTTTACTTCTATATCGGCTTCTAGTAGGGGTATTCCAAAGGCAAAACTGTCAATGGAAGAAGAAAATATTACCTTTATATTGGTGTAAAGTAGGTTGGCAAAGCTGGTGAAACAAGGGGGATACCACAATAGTCGATGATGCATCCAATTCTTCATTTTTTTTTTTTGCAATCACGGTACAGGTCGCAATTTTGATCGGATGGTCACGAAATTTTGGTTGTTTATGGGGGTCCCAGAGAGCAAGAGGCATATTATGTTTGGTGGGAGTCGGATTATATTCTCTAAAAAAAATTTACCAGTGAAAAGTTTATGCACAGGGGTAGGGTGTAGGGTATCACATGGACGGCCCGTCCCGACTATAGCCTTTGCTCACATGTTTTGGTAAATAAATTTAATTATTTATAGCCTTTTTCGCTTTGCCACTGTGATTTTCATCTGGATAGTTGTTTACAAATATAACAATTGCTTTGGTTATGGTTTGCATGGCTTTTTATATTTGAGTGACATATAACCTCTTTTTCTTTGGTAACATTATTAGACGCAAGTGATTCTTTCTCTAACGCATGTTCGAGGCAATGGTGTGGCGTTAGGAATTCATGAATATCCTCTTCACGAGTTTAAAATCCAAATACATCTATTGTTTTTTATAACGCAAATCGAATCAGTAACGCAAATCGAAACAACGCAAATCGTTAAAATAGGACCTTCTCCGAAATTCATAAAAAACCTTGAACATTTTCCGCAAATTTCATGATACGGTTCAGTAGGTTTGGAACTATAACATATTTGAACAAGTGAGCAAAGGCTATAGTAGGGACGGGCCGACTATGTGATACCCTACACCACTACCCCTGTGAATAGGCTTTTCACTGGTAAATATGTCTTTTAGGGCGATACTAAAGTTATCAGCCACCATGACTTTTATACTAAATGACTTAGGGCGAAGTGAACATGTTTCGAATACACCAAATAGAAGCAGACATATGTTTCATTAAAATAAAAACATCGATATAATATAATTGGAATAGCTTAGCAGCTTTTGTAAAAACTCAGATATTTTACCATCAATGCACAACCTTGTATAAATTTAAAGCTCAGATGGTCTAGTTTCATTATCCAGCTTTTTCCCTTGGAATATGTCCGACAGAAGCAGAAATATCCGCCATGGAAATAAAATTCCACATATTGGAAATTGGCTGACTGAGCGCCTTTTTCTACATCGCTAGTATTTGCAATTTTGGTTACGCAGCTGGGACCAATTTAATCTCAGAATGTCTTCAATTATATAAATCACTTTTGTTGAAACTCATTCAAGCAAAGCTATGTCCCGGTCCACACTAGAGTGATTTCATTGAAAAGATTGCATGAAATTATGCGTCTCTAGATCGACTTCCATAGTAGAGTAAAATCATAAAATTGCTGTAGTGGAGAATTCGATTTAAAAACGCTTAATTTCATGAAATTTTTAAATGAAATTCACGGTAGTGTGGACCGGGACTATGATATTCGTCAGTACAATTAAAATAAAAATGAAAAGTGGAATGTACGCCATCCTAACTCACGGTGCGCCTTAACTAATTTTAAATGGAAGGTGCTTACACCTGGGAAGTTTTTGCATCTTCTGAAACTACAATGCACATAGATGAGAAATATCAAGAAACAAAAAAAATCGCCAGAGGGATTTTCAAATAAATCGCGATTTAAGTTCACATTTTTAGGAGTTCTTTAGGTTTTCACGATTTTGCTTGGAAACCGCGAGACCTATTTAAATGGGCCTAAAGAAAATTTTCCACAAGATTGACCTTCCTGACATTTTCGTAGTTTTTACCGTCTTTGAGATATAGAAGTTCAAATTGAGACAATGCACTGACTGTATCGCCCCTTTATAAAACAATATCATGAAGAGTGCGCCTTAACTAACTTTTAATGAATAACGCTTACACAGGGGACGTTTTTGTGAATTCTGAAACAGCAATGTTCTTGGATGAGAAAAATCTCAAAACTAGAAAAAATTGCTGAAGGGATTTTTAAATAAATCGCGGTCAAAATTCACATTTTTAGGTATTTTTTATGTTTTCACGATTTTGCTTGGAAACCGCATCATCCTTAAACTTTTCTTCTTCCATTGCAATGGGTTGACGCGCTTTCTTTTGAAAGACTCTTACTTGAAGCGGAGATATTCACATTAGAATAAAACTTTGAACTTAATGTGCTTCTTCCTCTCCAGGATCTCCATTAGCCACCAAACGTTCGTGATGGTCCGATCAAACTTGCGACCTGTTGCGTGATTGCAAAAAAATGGGAAGTATTACCGATTATTGCGATGTCTCCGTTATTTGCCCACCTACGCCAACCCACTTTGCATCGTTGTAAGCATGGGATCTTCTATTTTCATAGTCAGGCTTTGCTTTTGGAAGGTCCCCAACAAAAGCTCTGATATTCGACATTATAATTAAAATCGCAAAAATTAAAAGTTTGGTTTTATTGGCGACTATTGCGATATATTTGTTGTTTGACCACCTACAACAACCTACTTTACATCGTTAGAAAGGTGATATTTTCTACATTCATTGTCAATAAAACGTTGATTTTCCCCCAAATAAGTTTTTTTTGCCCATTCCGACCCCTAAATATTATCCCAAAATTTGGTGACGATCCGATCGAAATTACGCCCTGTAGCATGATTACAAGGTTTAGATGGACAGACGGACGGACGGACACAAATAGCCAGATCGACTCAGCTCGTCGAGACATTCATTTTGGTATATAAGTATGGGTCTACGACAATTATTTCGATGCGTTACAAACTTTTTGGTCAAAACCAACTTATTATACCCTCCCCACATAGTGGTGTAGGGTATAAAAAGTGGGCGTAAAAGTGGGTAAATTTTTCTTTCCATAAAAACCTAAATATGTCCAGTAGGGTTATGAGTATTTTACAACCTTTTGTGTATCATAGCCTGATGAGTTTCTACATAAGATTACATAAAATCTTAATTATAAACCTTCCTCTTGGTCACCATATATTAATTGGTAATCAAGATATTGAGAATGTGGATAAAGCTAAAAATCTAGGCATAACTTTCAACAATCGACTCAATGGAACCACCATATAATCAACACCGCCGGGAAAGTTTTTGGCATGCATACAAAACGCAATTCTATACACCACTTCATATCCGAACCCTTCTCGCAAAAACGTATCTGATGCCGACCTTATTGTATGGTTCTGATTTATTTTCTAGCTGTGATAAAAGAAGCGAATCGCGATTACAAGTAGCATATAATGCTGTAATAAGATATGTCTACGGAATTAAAAGGTATCAACATTGTTCATTGTTCACGAAGTCGCTATATGGGGTTACATTCCCCGATTTGTTAAAAATAAGAACTCTAACGTTTTTAAAAAACAACATTGTTCCACAACATCCCATACGGGACAAGGGAGACTTCTCTCACATCAATGAGTGCACCCCGATTCATATTTAGCTCAATGATATGGGACCTACTGTTTATCGCCGAGTCCGAACGGCGTGTCCTAAGACACCACTTGTAGATAAGTTTTTCAACACACAGAGAAGAGATATTGTTGGATCAATCATATTCTAAGAACAAAATAGTGTATTTTAAAAATCTGAAAATATATATTGTTGTTTCAACCAAATATTTTTTTATTAGGAAACATGATGACACAAAATTTATTGTTGGGCCAATAATACATATTTTAAGAATTTTATAATATACTATTCTGTTCTTAGAATATGATTGTTCCAACAATATTTTTTCTCTGCGTGAAGGCTGAAATACTCAGGAAATGTCGCCAACATTACCGAGGAGTATTTTGCCACCCTTGAAAAATGTTTGGTGTTGCCTGGCCAGGGAATCGAACCACCGACCTTCTGCGTGCAAGGCGGGCGTGCATACCACTGCACCACGGCGGCACCCAACTCTAACGTTTTTACACCGCATTATCTTCATAAAAGAGCCTAGATACCTCTATGAAAAATTACAGATCCAATCGAGGTATTCTACTTACACCAGTCCGTCACACATATTTGTTTTATGATTGGCACTTCTTTATTAAATCCTTTCGACTGTGGAACTCATTGCCTAACACGACTCAAATCATAAGCAACGCAATAGTTTTTAAACATTCACTGTTTGATTACTTCAAAAATAGGTATAAATATGATATTATTTAATTATTTAATTGTGACCCCCGTCAACAATATTAACAAATACTTTTATAATTAATAATGAAATTGTTAACATAAATATATATATATTTTTAATATGTTGTCTAACATTCCAATGTAAATGACAATTATGATATCACATACCTTAATATAAGATTTTTACATCTTGTGGTGTGTGAATACAACTTTAAATAAATAAATAAGTAAATAAATAAATAAATAAATAAATACATAAATAAATAAATAAATAAATAAATAAATAAATAAATAAATAAATAAATAAATAAATAAATAAATAAATAAATAAATAAATAAATAAATAAATAAATAAATAAATAAATAAATAAATAAATAAATAAATAAATAAATAAATAAATAAATGAATAAATAAATAAATAAATAAATAAATAAATAAATAAAATAAAGTATTTCGGTGAAAATAACCTCACGCGAAAAATGATTTTAAAATTCGAATTTATCAGAATTATGGCCAATTTTTTGAAGTCACTGTAAGCTGATAAATAATTGAAAATAAACTTTGGAGACACATGAGACACCTAAAGTGACATAACATTTGTTTCTCACTAATTTTCTTCTTTTCTTTCTGAGAATCATAAATCATGTAGTAAACGCTTTTTTAAAGATATAATTAAAAACAATAATTAAAAACATTTTGTTGTTATTCAAATACTTGAATACAACAAAATATGGACTAAAGCTGAAATAAACACAAAGATGTAAAATTCTGCAGTCCAACAATAAAAAACGCCAACAACAATAATAGGCATCAGCACGGCCTTGTTGATCAATGCGTAATGCAAAAACAACAACTTTCTCGTTGTTTTACCCCCGCTTATTGAAGCAACACACTATGTTCGTATTCTTTGCAATGCAAAGACGACATAAAAACAGTGGTGGATATAAAATTCTTTAGTTCGACTCAAATTGTAGGGTAATCAGTTTTAGGGCCATATAGCAAATTTCTCATTTTGTTTAATTTGCTGGAAGGGCTTATTGACCTGTTTATCGATACAGAGTCGGCGGAAAAGGGAACTGATGAAGTTGTTTGGTGACAACTGAAACTATAGTATTCCCGACCCTCCGCCCGCAACTAATCAATTTCATATCCACTGTAAAACATTTTGTTGTTATTCAAATACTTGAATACAACAAAATATGGACTAAAGCTGAAATAAACACAAAGATGTATAATTAAAAAATATCAAAATATGTTCGAAGTGGTTTGTACATGACCTTTTTCAATATTTGAATAGAATAGACGTTATTTTAGTTATTAACATAGAACGGTACCTCCCGATTTTCGTAATTCTGAAGGTTGTGACGTCAACATCTCGCAGAAATTACTGAAATTTGTTATTTAGTCTTCCATTGGGTTATAAAAGAATTATTAGTATAGGTTCACGTCTTATTATATACCCATAGAAGCATTCCTCTTGATTTTTGGTATTTTTTAGATTTTAGCTACAATATCTTACAGAAATATTGGTACTTGTTTTCTTCATAAACGAAAGGAAACTAGCTGTTCCATTTTACTTCAATACAACTCGTGGTGGAACAAGTTAGGCCCGGCCGAACTTAACGCCGTTCTTACTTGTTTTTATTTATAAAGATTATAAATCATTATGTGTATGTTTCGTATTTGTGCCCTATTTACAACATTTTTGCGAGTCAATGGTGGTTTTGTCTCCGACCCTAGCTACCTAGTTGGGCCTATATTTATTGATTGGGACCCGATTGTCTTCAAACATATATTTGGAACACTTGTGAGCGCAAATCAATTTGATCAAATGTTCTTAGTTGGAGCCCGAAGTCCCGACCTCTGACACTTTTTAAATATGTTATATCTCGAAAACTAAAGAACCGATTTTCAGGAAATTGGATGGACTTTCACCTAATTTTGGGTTCTTATATTTGGGGTCGCTGATTTCATTTTTCATATTATTTAACCCTCAAGTGGTCATTAAAGGGGTCTTTCTGGTTCCTTCTTCTATAAAATGTGATCGTATCAGATCAAATTTTTTCGCTATGGAAGGTTCTATAATAAATCAAAACTCTTCTTCATTCACCTCCTGATATGTGTAAAAATCATAAACCTATTTTATAGTTTAAGTCTTATTTCATCTGATTTTATGGTAAACTTTCCCACAAACCATTATTTGAGAAGAATGGTGCCAAAGAGAAAAATGTTCTCCACTAAATTTCACTGTAAGTCACCAAAAAAATGAAATCTCTATTTGCATTACCTAACAAGGAATAGCAGTATCAATTTTGCAAAAAAAAAAAAACGGGGCTAAAATTGGGTTAAGTTCGGCCGGGCCTAACAAGTTTACACCATTTCTACATGTTTGAACATATGTATGTATGTTAAGATATAATGTTTTTGGCAACTTTATTGACTAGAATGCCAGAAATATTTTTGTTACAAAATTAACCGTCGTGCTGGCAATTAAAAGGGTCTTTGAGGTGCCTTTGGGATTGATTTGGTCCTTTTTTTCAAAGATCATCAAAATTATCAGATCAAAATATTATACAAATTTGTTTGTCATAAAATTTTACTATTTCACCTAAACGCCAGGAAGTGACCTTATACTATATTCTCACATTCTTATTAAACAAAAATTTCTATATATCTGCAATACAAAACGAAACGTGCAAATTTGTACAGGACGTTTCAACGGAAATTGGTAAAAAACTCTTCACTTATTCTGAAATGATAAGGTACACAGTCCAACTCGTTCTTATAGGCCATTTAGATATGTGTTCATTAGCCGGATTTAGCGCCTCTACCAGATTAACCATACACTCGTATTGAGTGGTATACAACTCTGTTTGTTGCAACATGTTGCTAGAAAAGTACCAAAAGTTCCCACGCAACTTTTGCTAGTTGTCAAATGCTTACCAATCGCCAAACAATAAAAACAGATATTAAAAGAAGGAAATCGGAAATCTATATAAATAAAAATCAAATGTCGTTGTATCAGTTGAGAACCGCTGGACCGATTTGGATAATGTTCGTCATAACCCAACTTAGGCTTTTATGCAAAGAAAATTTTACCACGCCCACTTTTACGCCCACTTTTTATAATTTTTCAATTTTAATCTTTTCTACAAAAACTACTGAATTGATTTTACTGAAGTCTTCAGGGATGTAAAGGGATAGCCCCCACTGAAAATAGACTACAAATTTTGTTAAAAATTAATTTGCGAGACAATTGTGGTTATGTCTCCAACCCTACGTACTTATTTGGGACCCAAAGACTTGACAACGCCCACTTTTTAATAGGTCTCATAGGAATTTGATGTTTCACGAAGAACTGTACCCAAATTTCCGCAGAAGTTCAAGTTTATTTTGCACCATCTTCCTTCTATCATTCCTTTTTCATTAAATCTTTATAAATCTAATAAGAAACTGTCAACTTATGCCAAAAATTTAACGTATTATAGACAATTATAGGCCACAGTCTTTAAAACTTTTTATTTCCCCAGTATTAATGACATCGTTTGACCAATTTAAGCGTTTTAAACTTGAAATGGCTTTTATTCGTTCCAATTTTAAAGAATCGTTACAGTAGCATTCAAAATTTGCAGTCGTACTCAAATTATTAAAGAATGTGCTATTTCGGTGAAACACTTCAAACCGTACAAATTTTGGGCTTTTTGAAAGAAAATTATAAACAAAATGTAACGGGACTTTATCGAAGCAACACTTTTTGTTGAAAGATACTTCATAAGTGTACAAAATAAGATATACAAAAATATCGCAGGATATTCGACTAATGTTAACTAAAATGAAGTAACAAATAAACATTTGAAATGTGCTATTGAAATGAAACGGAGTGTATGTATTGCTCACGGTTACTCTTAAAACTAAAATATCACAATAAACACATATTTGTTAACAAAACTTTGAACCCCTAAATGATTCCCCGAATTAGTGTTCACATTTGGCGATTTCAACCCTATGTGCGAATTAGCGGCATTTTCTAGTCTAAATATAAATATCTCTACTTATTAATATTAGTGGCCATGTATGTGTAAATTTACTTAATCTGTGGGTTCTTTAACTTACCGTTGTGAACACTGTCGATATGATTCCCATTCTTATCAACTGGTAATTTATTGTTGGAAAATTTTCTTGTTTCGGACGTATCGATTGTATGTTTGTAATCGATAGAATTTTCTTCATCGTTTTCATGTTCTTCGGTTTCAATAATAGGCTCTTTGACTATGTTTTCAGCAGTGCCAATCTCCAAAAAATCTCGACCTACCTCCGAAGCAGATAAAATTGCGGTAGAAGCTGAAGTGTACGAAGCCTCTTCAGACACATTATCATTCTCCAGCTGATTCAATTGCAAATGTGGAACTGTTTGTAAAATTTCACGTGGTTTTGTAGGTGCTTCCCCTTTTCTATACGTCAAAAACCTCTTAATACTTTTTTGAATAATCGTAGCGGCTGTTTCCTCATTCATTTCACGTTCCGGAAGAAACTTCTTATTTTGTTTCATTTCTAAATATTTACGAAAACAACGTTGTATCACTCGAGCCGAGTGGTTATTTTGGTCACTTGACACTATTTTTTGGGTGTCATTGCATTCATTAAAAGAAGGACAACATTTGTTCGTGTTTGAAAGCCCGATATTTGAGAATACAAACGACGGAGAATGACCATTAATTTGTTGGTCTATCCCAAAGTCTTGACCCAAAAATCGACCACAAAAACATTTCACGAAAGGCGTATACATAAATCGTTCCTTATTTCGAAAGTAATTTTCATATGCGTCGTATGTTATTTCTTTCGAATCACATCCTTCATTGCAATTTCTTAAATGACGGAAATATTCTAACGCAAATTCACACAAATTTTGTGGTTGTTCTCTTAAAACGGCTTTTATAATTTCCTTTATTAGTTCAGTCAAACCTTCAGGTATAATGGAGTATGCCAAAGCCATTGGAACGTTATAGTATTGTGGAGTCTTAACGTTGGAGAAGTCGTATTTTGTTAAAGATGGTTCAAAGTTTTTAACATCGTAGTTTTCTTTTTCGTGTAAAAGTGATAAAAAATAATTCTCGGCAAAACAATAAATGTTAGGTGGTTTCTGCTTTAGAATTCCCCTAGTAAGATTTTTCATAAGATTTCTTAGACCTTCTGGAACCCTTGGTCTGGTGTCCGTAGCCATGTTTACTCAAATTCACTTTTTTACGAACTAAATACGCATTCCTTCATTACAAATGAAATTGTGTAACTGCGGAAGTCACAAAACCATGGAAACGAAACATATATAAAATGCAAGTTTCCTGGACAACCATAAGTTAACTACTACATTGCACACCGTTTAATGGCAACCCAAAAGTTGAATTAGTAGTACAGTTGGAGTAGTGTGGATACATACATATGACTCATTTACTCAAAGAATGGCATAACTCCAAAAAATGCGTTTTTCCGAGTTAGCTATTTCTTTTTTCTACGACTTCTACTTTATCTTGTATCAAATTTTCATGTTGATGTCTCTAAAAATCAATGAGTTTTTTTGCTTAAATCAACAAAAATATTTTTTTGAGTTTATGAAGCACTAAAACACCTCAAATCCTTTTTGCACAGAAATTTAGCACTGGCTAGCTCTTTGCAAAGATGTGTAATAATTTTTTTAAGATGGGAAGACAAATTTCAATCGGCGACTTAAAACGCGTTTTTTCTCCAAAGTAGATTTTTTGAGATGTGACACTCTTTTAGTAAATGAGCTGCAGTCGAACTTCTCTATAACGTAGCACTTGGGGACCGAAGAATTACTACGTTATAGAGAAACCAAGGCAAAATGGTCAATCGGACCTACATAAATGAGTAATAAAGAAGCAAACGTGTGTATATTAAAGTATAGAAATCGACATTATCATGGTCTTCAATCGTAACATCTTCAATATTATTTTTTGTCATAGAAATATTATTTTCTTCAATAACAGCAGCTTCTTTAGTAGCTATACTTAGAAAACCAGCCTTTTTAAAACAATGGTCAGTTGTTTCCCTTCCGAGCAACTAGGCACTTATTTTTAAGTAATTATACCCTCAGCCTTTAGGCTAGAAGGGTATATACACTTTGATACGAAAAATGTCTGTCTGTCTGGCTTGTGCGCACGATAACTCTCGAACAGTTCAACCGATTCGAACCAAACTTTTGGGTATCGTAATAATTTGTTCAAACTTAGTTTAAGATCGAAGATGGGCCATATCGCTCCACTCCTTCTGGTACCTCCCCCACAAAAGTTCAAAATTTTTCTGTAAAATGGTCTGAACGATAACTCTCGAAGGTAGCAATCGATTTGGTCAGAACTTTGCACATCGTATTATTCCTTCCAGATACAGATCTGGTTCGAATATGAACTATATCTGTCCACTCCTTCGGGTACCTCCCACACAAAATTCGGATAAAGTGAAGCTTAAGGGCTCCTCGCGGATGGTTTTGCAACTTTTTTCAGTAAGTTTTCCTTGCGGCTCCCTTTATGACGGTACAATTTTTGGCCTAAAAGCTCTTAGAAACCCTAACGGCACCAACCAAAATGGCAAATCCGCAAGATAATCCTCGGAGGGAATTTCTGATTGGTGCTGGCTTTGCACATAGTATTATTTCTTCCAGTCATGTATCGGTCCACTCCTTCGAGTACCTCCCACACAAAATTCGGATAAAGTGAAGTTCAAGAGCTCCTCACGGATCGTTTTGAAATTTTTGTCAGTAAGTTTTTTTTGTGGCTCGCTTTACGACGGTACAATTTTTTGCCGGAGTAAATCAATAATTCCTGAGATATTGGCCTAAAAGCTCCAAGAAACCCTGACGGCACCAACCAAAATGGCAAAGCCGTAAGATAATCCTCACATGGAGTTTTTGATTGATGCAGGCTTTGCACATCGTATCATTTCATCCAGTCCAGTATGGGATTGAAATATAGACTATATCGGTCCACTCCTTCGGGTACCTCCTACACAAAATTCGGATGAAGTGAAGTTTAGGAGCTCCTCTCGCATCGTTTTGACTCTTTTTCAGTAGATTGTTGGAGCGGCCTCATTTACAATGGTACATTTTGTTCCGGAGTAAGTCAATACTTCCTAAGATAAGGGCCCAAAAGCTTCAAAACCCTGTCAAAAATGTCTTTCAAACTTGTTTTAACATAATTTAATATTTTGAGTCCTTTATGAGGAAGTTTGGTTGCCAAAAATGTTTGGTATATGCCAATGATTTGGTATAAGCCCACGTTACGGTACCTACAGATTTTAAAGCAAACTCGTGATATAAAATCAATATATTTTATATACGGCATAATTATTGTGTTTGGTTTGGTTTTGTTGTTTTTTCTTGGTCAGTGGCTGAGGGTATTTCTCTGTCAGCCCAGCTGACTGATAGGTTAGGTTAGGTTGAAAAGAGGGTGGGGGGAGATACACTTAAGCCAGAATAGGCCTGTTGTGCGCTCTAGACTAATTGAAGAAAGGAAATTTTAGGAATTCTGTGCCCTTAACAAAATCCCTTAAACTGTTTAACATCATTTACCGTTATCTGATTAAGTCCCGGTATAGTGTCGGTCCCTAAAGACTGGGACCTGATATTTGCGAAAACTGGGCATTGGCAAAGAAAGTGTTCCAACGTTTCGTCGTCCTCTCCGCATGCCCTGCATAAGCTGTTATCTGCGCATTTAATTTTATGCAATAATCGTTTATGGAATAATCGTTTATCGTATTTATGCAGTCCAGTACAGTTTTCAATTTTACGGTCTTGGATGTTATTGCATTGATTGCCATTTTACTGTTCGTAAGGACGTTAACGGTAGTTGGTCTCGAGTTAGCATTAAACCAGTTCAGACACTCTGTGATCGCCCTGACCTCCGCTTGAAGGACCGTATTGTGATTCGGCAACCGAAGAGAGATTTCGGTCTCTGGTTCTTCAATAAAAACTCCCAGTCCCGTCCTCCCCCTAACATCGAGCCGTCTGTATAACAGTAGTTTCCAGGAGGCTTTCCAGCTAGGGTCCCGCCGATCCACGAGTCTCTGTCAGGTATTAATGTTTCACACGAGGCTACTACAATTGTTTCAGGTATACGGTCCGAATTAACGTAATCCATTGACTCCCCCGTTGTTACCTGTAGAATTTTTTGATGGTATGTTACGTGGTCCTTTTCGATCCACTCGTCTGTCGCCTTCAGCCTTATGGCTGCGATGGCAGCTTCATACCTTATCTGAATTTCTATTGGGTGTACGTATAGAATAGTTTCTAGTGCCCTCGTTGGTGTTGTCCTCATAGCACCACTTACTCCTAGGCAGCACATTCTTTGGACTTTTTGTAAAATTTTTATATTACATTTTTTATCCATCGCTGCCCACCAGACTACTGACGCGTATGTTAGGATGGGTCTAACTACGGTTTTGTATAGCCAGTGCGTCATCTTTGGATTGAGACCCTATTTAGAGCCTATGGCCCTTCTACAGGTTGACCAACATCTGTATGCTTTGTTGGCTCGTTCTTGGATATGATCCTTCCATCTAAGTTTCCTATCCAGGATTACTCCCAGATATTTGACCTTATTGGAAATCTTAATAGTCTTGTTAAGGAAAACAGGTTCCTCGATGTGACCCAGTTTTGTTTTCCTAGTGAAAAGACATATTTCTGTTTTTTCCGGGTTTACGTTTAGACCTCTTGGTCTAGCCCAGATATATGCAAGTTTTAGAGCCGATTCGGCCCTTCTGCATAACAAATTAAGGTTCTTTCCCCTCAGAAGTATTATAACGTCGTCTGCATAACAGACTGGTTCAAATCCCTCTTTGGTTAAGTAGTCTATTTATGGTAGTAACCCACAGGAGAGGTGACAAAATCCCCCCTTGTGGCGTTCCCTGACCAACTTTATCCCGTTTCGTTACGTCGTGTAGCCCGCAACTAATCCATCTATTCCTTAGCATATTGCTTACCCAGTTCCTAAGGGCCCGGTCCACATAAAAATTATCTAAGGATTGGATAAGGGTTTCAGTGCTGACGTTATTGAAAGCACCCTCGATGTCAATGCATACTGCCAGTGTATACATCTTCTAGTCGAAGGTGTTTTCGATGTGGTGTACTACCTCATGTAAAGCGGTTTCCACTGATCTGCATTTAACGTATGCATGTTGTTTATATTTAAGCATATCGTTTGGGATCTTGCTCTTAATCATGCTATCGACTATACGTTCCATGGTTTAGAGTAAGAAAGAAGTTAGACTTATCGGGCGATAAGACTTAGGAATTGCGTAGCTAGCCTTTCCAGGTTTAGGGATAAAAACTACCCCCGCCTCCTGCCAGGCATTAGGGGTATACGCATATTTTAAGCATGCGTTGAAGATACCAGCTAATTTGGACTCCTTTTGGAGGAAGACGGAAAGACCTGGTCTGGTCCCGCTGCTTTAAAAGGATTGAAACTGTTGATGGCATCTTTAACCATTGTTTCATCAATGTTTGGTGCTTCGTCCGTAGCATTTTCCCCATCTGCCGATATCCCTACATTTGCCGTGGTGCACGGCGGGAAATGCGTATTCATCAAAAGCCCCATCGTGTCCTCGATTGTTTCCATGTTATTTCCCATATCATTCACCATAATCTCGGTTTGTGTATGGGTTTTCGATAGAAACTTTTTTATTTTAGATACATCATTTACGCTGTCTACCTGTTCACAAAAGAGTTTCCAGGAATTGCGCTTTGCTGTTCTAGTCATTTTGTTGTATTCTTTAAGTTTTGTGTGATAGTTATCCCAGAATACAGCTAATTTTTTACGTCGAGCTCTGTTGTAAAGCCTTCGGACCTCTTAGCTTTGTTTCGAATTTCTCCTGTCATCCAGGGTTTTTCGTAGGCAGATTTCCTCTCTCGAAGGGGACAACTTTCTTCGAATGACTTTACTAAGACCTCCGTTATAATTTTGACATTTCTGTCTATATCTTCCGTGCTTGAGCATTCATGGCTATCGTGTCCTAGCCTTTCTTTTATTAGTTTTCCAAATTTTATCCAGTTGGTTTTGGATTTGTTTCGGAAACTTATAGGTTTCGGCGGTGGCCGAGTTAGTTCAAATCTTATATACCGATGATCTGAGAAGGAGTGCTCTTTCGAGACCCTCCAATTCTGCACATCGTTTATAAGATTTTCGGAACATATTGTTATATCTAATACCTCTTCCCTAATCTTGTTAACACAGGTGGGTGTATTCCCTGTGTTAAGTGTTATTAGGTCGTTAGTATTCTATTGAAGTATTCTAAAAGGGCGTGGCCCCTTTTGTTAGTATTAGTAGTTCCCCACGTTCTCGGTTCTCGGGCGAGACCCTGTATTAGCATAAAAAAGTTGGTAATTTATATGGTTTAGTCCAGAGACCAGGGGGGAGACTTCTCTCATATCAATTAGTGCACCCCGATTCATATTAGCTCAATGATATGGGACCTACTGTTTATCACCGAGTCCCAACGGCGTGTCTAAGACACCACTTGTAGAGAAGTTGTACAAGGCTGAAATACTCAGGAAATGTCGCCAACATTACTGAGGGGTATTTTGCCACCGTTGAAAAGTGTTTGATGTTGCCTGGCCGGGGAACCGAACCCACGACCTTCAGCGTGCAAGGCGGGTGTGCATACCATTGCACCACGGTGATGCAGAGAGAGAAGAAGAGAGAAGTCTCCCCTGTCCCGCCTGGGATGTTTGTGGAACAATTATTATTATTATTATAGTCCAGAGACCTTGTTCTGAATAGTCCATGGTTCCTGGATCAAACCGATGTGTACTTTACCTGTGTTAAATTTGCTCCATCAGTGCCATGGTTGCCGTCTCGCTCCGATGGAGGTTTATCTGGATGACTCCGATCATTGGTCCTCCAGTAAATGGGATTCTTGGGAAGCGCCGATTTCAATGTCGGCTCCCTGTAAGTTGTTGCTTGGAGGTGAAGCCTCCTCGCTGTTATTTTTGGCTTCCTCGTTTACGCCGATGCTCGCCTTTCCCGTTTTGAAGCGGACAGCGTTTAAAACGTAGTAGGCCATGCCCTTTGTCTTTGTCAGACTGTACATGGAGAGTTGGTCAATTCCGACCACAAGGAGAGTACCATCTTCATGCTCCTCCCTGTGGAAGACCTCCCATCTCTTCACATCCAATGTCCTGTTCTGACGGCCAAAGACCCCGAGCATGCGTTCCGTCTCGAACTTTCTGCCTCAACCTCGGACAAAAACGGATGCCTTAGTTAGTTGAGGAATTTGGTCTTTCCTCACCAGCTTGAGTTTGCCGCTTTCCCATGGAGGTCTTATACTGACAATATCATTGAGGGCGGCAACGTTTGCATCCTGGGCAAATTGGTAAACAATCATGTCCCCTTTGAATTGGATCTCCTCCCTGCATTAGGTGATCCAAAATTAAGTTATTGACTTCATCTTCAATGGCTTGAATATGGTCCTTGGGTAGCTTGCCGGAACCTCTACTGGTGTCGATCACTGCATAGCAGAGCTCGTCCCTGTAGCGTTTCTTTGCTACCTTGGCGTAAGATGGCGGCTCTTTACCACTTTCCGCAGCCCTGTTCCTCTTCCACTTGGTCCGGGATTTCTTTACGGAAACCCCAGGTTTTGCAGTCGATTCCGCGGCCGGGCACACCTTTTTCATGTTCGCGCTCACTTTGTCGCCCTCTGCCAAGGGATTCTCGGAACAGCTTCCCTTGCGAGTTTCTTGACGCGGCATGCTCAAATCATTTAAAGGTGTGGAGCTCTTTTTCTTTTTGTTGGATTTGCAGTGTTCTGCTCTTCAGGAGATCTGATCCTCTTCCTAGCTTCCGAGGAAGTTGAGGGAGTGTTCGTGACCTCTTTAGGAGCATCCTGCAGAATTGCCTCTTTGCTTGCCTGTTGCTTCTTGAGCTTGCGCCGTTGAGCCCCAGACAGCTGTTTTTTGTGTGTTGTGAGGTTTTCAAAGCACTTACCCACATCATCGGCTGTGTGCTTGTCGCATTACCTTCGACCACAGATGCCGAGGCACCCACATCTGTGGGAGAGATTTGCTTACGATCGCATGATGACGACGGGGTGTGACTCGTAGGCAGATCAACAACACCCGCCGGTACTGGGTTTATTAAGCCCTGCACCGTAACTTTATTTACTTTTCTGACTTTCATCATATTTGTTTTTTTTTTTTTTTGGAACACCCCCGTAGTCAGTTTTTTGTCCGCGGGGAAAATAAATTCCCAGAGGCAGGTGATCTCACTACTTCGCACCGAAAACAGGTCATACCACAAGTGATTTCCCTAGTTAAGAAACGAAGTAGTATGATCATCCACCTCCCCCTACCCGTCGGTGGTTACGCGCCCGGTAGGTGAACTGACAAACACCCTGACTGATATGTACTTGTTTTCATTCTAAAGGCGCTGGTAAGTGAGCTTTGCTTTTTTTAGTGTACACTTCAATGAAAAGATCGTTATGAATGTATTTTGAGAAATTTTGACAAAAAAAATTCCTTATAGAGAGGTTATTTTGTGTGAGAATTCACACTTGTGCAATAAAAACACTTCGTTGTAGAGAAGTTTTCGTGGGAGGGAAGTTCGTTATAAAGAGGTTAAAATAGGTGAAAATGGCCTAAAAAAGCTGTGTTTTCAATTTTCCATCGTTATAGAGAAAAATTCGTTATGGAGAAGTACGTTATAGAGAAGTTCGACTATATATGTATAAACTAGCAAGTGCTCGTTACTTAGTTATCCACGAATCCGCATGAGAGAATAAGAAAAAAAAAATAGACCAAAAATCTGGATATAGTTTCATCAGTTCCTATTTAAAACTTTTTGTTATCAAAATAAAATCTGGTAATGCTATTTAGAAAACGATAAACGGTCTACTACATAAGTCATTGAAACTAAATCAACAACAATACTTAAAACTACATACATATGTATTTGTACTCCACGTCAAGGCTTATTATTCGGAGGGTCAAAACAGTAGAATTGTACAGAGCCTACCCTGCCAGCATTTGGAAGTGACTCACTCACTCCCTCGCCTAGGAAGTTACTCCGGAGACACGCCAAGGAAGATCGTTGTTGAATTACACAAACAATTTCTATTGCCTTCTTGTGATTACCTTTTTATCGCGTATGGCGACACTTCGGAGTGACTTCTGAGCGACTTCTAAGGCGACTGTTTACATTTATTTCATGATCCCTGCAAGCAAAAACTATCGCAGAAGTGACAGGGCGATGAAAACAGTCGCGGCGATAGTCGCGGAAGTCACCCTGGAGTGCCCTCCGTTGTGAAGAAATGAACCACGCCGGCGTGTCGTCCTGGAAGTCACTCCAGGGACACTTCTGGAAGATCATTTCCGCGATAGTTCTTGGAATAAAAAAAATATTTTTTTCCATTTATTTTAATTTTTTTATTTTTATTGTTTTTTTTTTTAATTCTGCTTATATTTTTTAATTTTTTTATTCCTATTTTTTAAGTACGTTCTATTAGAGAAATTACTTTTTGGAATTTCCGCCTACAATAATTTTGTAATTTTAAAAATGTGATGTTTTATTGCCTGACTTGGGAAGCGAACCCAGACATTCAGAGTGCAAAGCAAGTATGCTTACCACTGCACCACCGTCTCATATAATAATCACATAGCAAATGTTCTATATTTGTTCTATGTGTTGAATCATTAAATAAATGTAAACAATCGCCTTGGAAGTCACTCAGAAGTCACTCCGAAGTTTCGGCATACGCGATAAAAGGTAATCACAATAAGGCTATAGAAATTGTTTGTGTAATTCACCAACGATCTTCCTTGGCGTGTCTCCGGAGTGACTTCCTAGGCGAGGGAGTGAGTGAGTGACTTCCAAATGCTGGCAGGGATCCAGCACATTGAACAAATATAGAACATTTTCTATGTGAGTATTAAATGAGACGGTGGTGTAGTGGTAAGCATACTCGCTTTGCACTCTGAAGGTCCAGGTTCGGTTCCCAAGTCAGGCAGCATAACATCACATTTTTAAAATGACAAAATTAATGTAGGTGGAAATTCCAAAGAATAATTTCTCTAAAAGAGCGTGCTTAAAAACAAATAAAAAAATAAGTAAAATGAAAAAAATAAAAACCGCCAATCCTCCTAATAAAAAACAAAAGTAAAAGAAAAATAAATTAAAAAAAAATAAAAAAATATTTTTTTTTGAATTTCCAAGAACTATCGCGGAAACGATCTTCCAGAAGTGTCCCTGGAGTGACTTCCAAGACGACACGCCGGCGTGGTTCATTTCTTCACAACGGAGGGCACTCCAGGGTGCCTTCCGCGACTATCGCCGCGACTGTTTCCATCGCCCTGGGCGACACGCCTAAGTCACTTCCGCGATAGCTTTTGCTTGCAGGGTACTAATCTAAGAAGCACTTCATTCAATATGGTTCGATTATTTACTTACTATATTATTGTCATAAAAATAAGTGAATCTGTGCAGATGTCTTAAACGTGTCAAATAGTAATTAGGAATTGATTGAAATTTTTTGGTGTATGAAATACATTCCGGCGAAAATATGTATATATTTTAAATTTGAACCAATTTCATAATACATATCGCTCGTTTACTCAAAGAAAAACGCGTTTTAAGTTGCCGAATGAAATTTGACTTTCCAACTTAAAAATATTTTTAACCAAAAAATAAAATAACTACTTAGACCCTATTTTGCAAACAGCTCGCCAGATATCAGTGCTAAATTTATGTACAAGATCAAGCATGATTTGAAGTGTTTTAGTACTTCATAAACACAAAATTTTTTTTTGTTGAATTGAAATCGATGAGTTTTGACGGCTTCACACCATAACTATCAAAGGAAAGACTTTCAAAATTAGGTCCACTTCCAAAATGGACTATATCGGTCGATCCTTTCAGATATCTTCGTAGAGAAGTACAAAATTTTTGCGCTTTATCGAAGTCAAATTTATGAGCGCAACATAAGCATTTATTCGCAACGCCCACAATTGTGAAGTTTTACATTTTGGGTATATGCTATGATTTTTTGATTTTGGTTATGTAGCCCGTGTTCGATCTGTCTACAAATAAAAGTCTCAACTCACACTTGTTACTTGTTTTGCAGAAAACAAAAGTTAAGAGTTTTCATAAGTTTACCTCCGCTGTGCGGACAGAAGTGATTAGTCTTTGGGCATAGTCCTTGGAAAGTTTGTAATATCATTGATTCCATAAACATCTACTCGTACAATTAAAATGGAAATAAGCGGAAACAACAACCATTGAGGTATCAAATGGAGTTTTTCGACTTAACCTATTTTTTCGAGAATGTTTTGCGTAGTCTCAAACAGAAATGCGAGTTGGATTCGGAGTCTACGAGTCGTAGTTTGTATCGCCTGACTCCTGATAAAAATATTTTTTTTCTTAATGTAATTTTCTGAATTTTTAGTTGGCTTTCACGAACTCTGTTAGTTCTGGTAAAGAGGTAAAGTTTTGGTGTTTTTATGACATAAAAGGATATTATTATCTTACAATAATACAAAACTTTTTTAATGGGACTGAAGTTAATGTGTGATATCTGGATATGTACTTTAATGAAGAAAAGGCGTTATGATCGGGCCGAACTGTTTATATCCTCCACCACATTAAAACACTGTATATCTCTATTCGACATTTTCGGGAATGCAGTGACTGTATTTGAACGTGGATCTATTTTCACCACTTTTTCTTGGAGATTCTCCCACCAAAAGGATTTCCAAACTTCATATTACAGACGATATTTTTAAAAATCCTGCTAATATAATATGATAATACAGAAAATCTTTCGAAAACGAATAGGTGGAGCTATATTAGCAATTCTCTGTGTGATTTAGAACCCAAAATGCCAAATAAGAGCTTATGTGGTTGAAAATTCTGTGATACACCACAACGAAAAACTATATGGGCAATATTCATTTGAAAGATTTTTTAGTTATTGCTTCAATTCTGTTGGAGAATTTGGTTAAAATCTTTTGTATGGGGACTATACCGAATGTGGTCTGATATGATTTTGTTCGAAATTTAAATTTTTTTATTTATATATTTTTATTGTACATTCATATTAAATAAATACAAATATGTGTATGTCCCGCAAGTAGCAAGTTATACTTAACCAAGAGTTGAAAATACAATACAAAATTCTATCCTTAATTCAGAATCAAGTTTAAATTATTTTTAATATTTTTCTAATCAACATCTTGGCAATCGTAAATTAATCATATTCCTTGTATTGCACTTGATTTTGGCAGAATGAAATAGTATGATACCCGATATTTGACAAGCACTTCAAAACAGGAAGTATGTTTTTACCCATTGGAAGAGTTGGAATGTGAAATAATACAAAGGTAAATTAAGGAACACCAACTTTAATGCTTTATTTTGTAAACATTGTAAGAATTGAAATGTAGCGTTACTTCTATTATACCCATACACTGTTACCAAATAATTACGATGCGATTGCAACAAACAATTATATATCATGGACTTCAATTTAACATCAAGTTTGGTATTAAATTTGTAGAGCACACCTAATGCAGGCAGAGCTGCCAGATTATTTTTATGAAAAATCGTCAAAATTACAATAAATAAAATAAAAATCCTCAAATCAACTTTATAAAATCGTCAAAAATTAAAATACGCACATTCCGATATATTTAAATATTTTTTTTATCAAAAGAAACATGCAATGGATTTTCAAGTTATCAAACATGTTTTTGCTTCAAATAAGTAAATTAAAGGAGAAAGTGAATTATTTTCAAATAAATAAGTGAATATGCAATTTCGCCATTAACAAAGTTATTAATTTTTTAAATAAATATTTGAGTTTATCATTTTCAAAAAGTCGAGTTTAATCAATGTGTCATAACAATTTGTTTTGTTAAATATTAAATAATCGCTGTTATAAAGTCTACCCACCATTAAATCCTTATGAAGATAATTTCGATATCAAAAATAAGTACGTATTATTCAAACATTTCCTTAAAATCCAAAACCTTAGTTCACGAAATTCTGAATGCAATATCTGCAGTTCCTCCTTGTTCATGTGAAAATTCTTTAAGGAATTGCAAAAAACAAATTATTATCGTAGTAAAATTAGTAGATTTTTGCAGGTTTTGAAACAGAACATAATGTATGTTCAATATAAATGGGACAAACTTTTAAGATTGCTCTCAAAAAATCTATTTTAATTTTAATATTTCGTTTTTTTAAATAATCTGGCTTAACCCAATAGTTGTTGTTAAGCCGGACTATTTTGAAAAAAATCTTTTAAATTTTAAAATTTTTTTATTGAAATATTTTGCGAAGAAAGTCTTATATTAAGTTTACATTTATGAAATCAATTCCTTTGCGTATACGTCATATGTAAACTAATCCGAAATCTACTGGATTTCATTTGACGTTTAAGTAATGGGATTGACCTTGAAATCAAGTGGACTTCGTAAATATAAACGTACTATTAAGGCCGATATAAGTTTTGCATTATACATAAGAAGAGTTCTTACTCCAAAATTTGTGTAAAAAGCTCAAAGTACAAAAGTTTACGCAGTTATCTTCCAGAAAAATAAAAGTAGTAGATTTTTGTAGGTTGCGGAGCAGAGCAACAATTCCTTTGAAATTTGCAATTAATTACTAAAATTAACAAAATATATTTGACCAGTCTTTACAAATTCATGTTTTAAAAAGTTACTTATCACTGTTTTAGCAAAATAACTGAAAATCGTCATTTTTTGGGTAAAAATCGTAAAATCGTCATTTATAAATTTTTGACCAAAAAATCGTCAAAATGACGATAAATAGTCAAATGTGGCAGCCGTGAATGCAGGGGCTATTTTAATTTTTATTGAACTGATGTGCATATCCCATGATAAATTGTTTGGCAAAACCACCCCGAGATATTTAACATAAAAGCGTTAAAACCATTACTAGCAGTTGTTGGTTTAATTGTACTACCTTTGTTTTATTAGGGTTTAATACAAGACGATTTAATCTAAAATATTTAAATAGTATGGCAGAATCTCGCTCAATTCTAGCTTTTAAATATAAATCGTATTTGTAAGGATAAAATAGTCTTCTCTGCCTTATCCCTCGGCAAACAATTCCAAATTTTCTCCACTAATAAATTAGTTGTTTTAAAATATTAGAACAACAATTATGCCATACTATTTTGAAAAACAAAAATTGCAACAGCTATCCAAAAAAACCCCAACAATGTTCAATTAAATTAAATTTAAAATTTTTGACATATATGTATATCGATAACATATGTATTTCCTCAACCTCGTATCTTAAAAAATACAATTTTTCTGGAAAGATAAACAATATTAATTTTATAGTACATTAAAGATGGGGTAAAAGTTTATGTACAACTATTAGAAAATTGAGTACTTTAACCCAAACACTGATGTATCAAACAATATCGTTTTTATCTCTCCTGAAAAATTTTATCTTCTAAGACATGAGGTTGAGGAAGTAATGCGTGGATATGTAGTTTTTCTGAAAACCATAGATATTTATTCCTAAATGGAAATATATCATTCTCTTCACATCTTATGGAAAATCTTTTAAATGTATATCGTATTTGTAAGGATAAAATAGACTGATGTCCTCCACAAGCACGAATAATTTTCCACTCAGCTGGAGGTTTAAAATCGGTAAAAACTAACACCAATTTTTCTACAATCAGCGCAGCACCAATGAACTCCCCTGTTGTTTGAAATGGCGTCAGCAACTAGCCCAGAAATGTCACTACATTTAATATGACAATTTTCGTGACACAACCAACAAGTTACCATCCTTTCCAAGTCAGACTTTATATTGCAATTTTTATTCAAACAAGACATTATAACGTGTTTTTAGTTTAAATTTAAACGGCTTTTTAAAGTTATTGTTTGCCTTCGAACCCTGATATAAGGTATTGTATTTTTCGAACCCTGATATAAGTCAAAGAATAGACAGGGTGATATACGCAACAGGTGCAAATGATAACAGGGTGCTACAACTAGTTTAGCCAATCTAGGAACCACTGTAGATCAGTACAAAGAAGGTACAGCCTGTGAACAGGGTGATTTGTAAAATGTGCAGTAAACGGAATGCAAGATGACGTATGAAGGAAGCACACAAACGACGGAATGTTATGGGTACTTTACACGATGTTTTTTACATATGAGTTGTCACTTTGCATATACATTTTGTATAGGAAAAGTGGCAGCTCATATGTAAATAACATATCGTGTAAAGAACCCATTAGATGACGTATTGCTTGTTGACAAGTACGACGGCTGAAGAAGAGGAACACACAAAATTGTTGTTGTGACGATGGTCAAACAATTTGGTGTTGTGTAGGTGATATACTATTTGTTGTTGTGAAAAAAAAAAAAAACAAAAATGCACCAAACAAATAGCACGGTTACACAACAGCTTTTTGTCGGGTTAACCCACTTCATGAGGATTTATTTGCTTAATCTGCTAAAATCTGACCAGGTCCGCAATACAAAATTAAATCCTCTCATGGCTGGGTTTATTTTAAATCCGGCACAACTCCACCAAAACACAGTGTTGTATTCGGAATTTGTGCAAAAAAGTCCTACTAATCCTACCTCTACTAAAAAAGTACCAAAAGTTGGAACTGTATTTGCAACAGAGTTTGTCGTGTTTTACACGTTTACGATTGGTCGCATGAGATTTTATGGAGTTAATAAATCTAAAGTTATTTGGAAATCATAAAATTATTATTTTTTTCATTAGACACTTTTTTAACAAAAAGTACGATTGATACCATGATACAAAAATGTATCCCTGTGTGTAAAATATACCAATATGAGCAAAGAGGGGACGATATCTCATACGAGAAATTGTAAAAGTTTAACACACGACTTTATTAGTTATTTTGTATGTCGATGGTCAGACTAGCACGATTTCAACATGGCGACGTCAATTTTATAGGCGAGGGGTATGAAGTAGTGAAACCCATGTACATGGTTTTCTGTGTTTGTTGTGTTGCCTCTTCTTGTTCTTCGTTGCAAGATTTTTTCTTCAATTTTCTTTCATTTTTATTTTCTCAAGCAAACGTTAACAACAAAACAAACATAAATATATTAATAAAAACATTTAATAAATGAAATAGTGAAAATTTAACTATTAATATTAATTTTATTATTAATGTTAATTATTTTGTGTTGTTTTTTGGTTTATTTATGTCTTTTTTTGTTTTTATTGGTATGAGAAACACAACAAACGCGAATGGTAAAATAAAGAGGACACGCAAAGATCTTAAATTTCACGTTAACGTGTGTGGACATTAACGAAATTTGAAAAGAAACTTTAACGAAATTGGTTTCATGAAACCTTGCTAGTCTGACCATCGACTATGTATACGTAAACAAACATCAGCTAACAGTTTATATCCTCGAGAAGCTAAGTGTCACCAGCAAAGATTAACCCACTGGATCTATTAAACCCAGTGGGTTAACCTTCAATAGTGTAACCGGGGTAAAAGCATAAGAAAAAGTTTATCTTCACTCTTTGTTTTGCAAAAAATAAGATGTAGACACAAAAATGATTGAGTAATCCAATGTTTTCGATGTGGGAGCACTTTGTTTAACAGGTTATTACGTTAATATAGCGTTTATTTAACACAGGAAGGTGATAAACTGAATATTAAAGATGAGCGATTTTAAAACACTTCCGTATAGCAAGGTAGACAGAAATGAAATGTTTTTGGACGTGGCAAAAAACATTGGCCTTAAAAGATAATTTTGCGTGGATGCTGTGGCTATGTTTATGTTTAAAAATGAGTAAAAATTGGTTGAAGCCAACTTGTCTTTTTTTGTTTTCTCGCGATTTGTGAGTAAACCACACTTTTCCCGAGTTTCCTGTCAAGATAAAAGTAGAAGCAAACATGACATGACATTTGAAGCCCGATTCCCAGTGTTTTTTTTTGACATTTTCTTCCAATTGCGTTCCGCTCAAAAAATCATTTATAGGATTGTAGTACTTGCGATTCTGAATTATTTGATAAGTATATCATAAATGTAGTCTGCACAGAACATTTTTCTGAAAATCATATTTTTCTGGTCTAATATTTGCAATTGTCATTCGATTACCTCGTACCCTATTGCACAGTTTAGTGTTTAACATTCCAGATCTAATAAATCATTCCCCGTGAAAATCAATCTACTAAAACGCGAGTTACGAAAAATTCCACCTAAAATTGTTTTTAAATATATCGCGTTTTCTGCAGGTTGTTTCCACTGCAATGAAAAAACTAGTGCAGCATCTTGGTTTTTTTGTGAAAACAGAGATTTAAAAACTTCACTGATAAGGGATGCGGACAAAAAATATATGCACTCTGCCCAAATTAGCGATGTTTTAAAACTTTTTTCAAATTAAATTTTGAAAAATATTTAAAAATCAAAATATGTATTTATATGGTCCTGCTGTACATGAAAATCACATGCGGACAAAATGATTTTGATAATTTTTCGATTTACACGCATTTTAAAATGCATATAAATTAAAATGGGTTATTTGACCTCTATTTCCATTTCAATAGCAAAAAGCAAACAAACAATTATTTTGTTGACCAAAATATGTACTTTTGGCTGTAACATCGAAACTACCAATCTGTATGATTTTAGTCTCATTTGATTCGCCGTGAATTTTCGATCCACAACAAATTTTTATGTCATTTTATGACCGCTAAATGGACCTATATTTTGAAAAATGTAGACTTATATTCAATTATAATTAATGTATAGACGAAGAAATCCTCTCAGTAAATTGAATTTGATTTGAGCCTGCCTAATATGCACTCAATTTTTAAATAACAATAACTATACATTTTTAAACTATTTATTCTGGTAAAATACAATATTTGGGTTGTCTTTGGCCGGATCTACACCCTCATATAAAAATATGGAACAAAATCTTGCAATTAACCCGCAAAAATTGTCTTAGCAAAATGTTGAATTGTTTGGTTTGAATCACAACGCCGCGCATAACACGAGTATTTCTTCGTCTATACATTAATTAGTCGATGGTATTATGCAATCTACTCGCTGAAGTTACTTCGAGAGAACTTTTTAGTAAAAATTGTGTTTATATAATTTTGCTTAACCTATGTACCAAATCTTTGATGTAGCATGAAAAAATGTTAACCTTTTTTTTAAAGGAAAATGAAATAATTGACAATATTTGTCATATACTCAATATAATGAAATGGTTTAAAATGATGAAAATATAATGAGAATTGAACGGAGAAAGGAGGGAAATTTTTTATTATATAGAGTAATCTAACTATATGTTTGCAAACCGTTCAACTTTATTACGAAAATTCACGATTTTGGAGGAATGTGTTTGGAGCCAAATTTTGTTCAGCTAAGAGGCCCATATCTGTCTTTATGAGTATGTAAACAATAAAAGTAGCCGCATTTGGTTTAAGAGCAACTTAAAGAGATTCAAAATGTCACTTCATCCAGAAAAAACAATGGTTTCGTGTGGTTTATCCGCTGGTAGAATCATCAGTACATATTTCTTCAAAAATGATGTCGATGAGAACGTAACCTTCAATGGCGACCATGATAGCCGATATTTGATGCCTGAAAATGAAGCCAGTGATCTCAGCGTTTTTTTGGCTTCACAAGACGAACTACTTCACCACATGGCATCAATCAATCGACAAAGATGTAAACACATTAATACCCTAGACAGAAAGCAGCGTTAATTTGCACTAACTGCCTTTATTCAAATTAATTCGTTCATTATCCACATTCTTAATGCACAAAATCAAAGGGAATTTAATCTGAATTTAGGCATTTCAATATGGCAATGCTGTAAAAGAGATCCCATATTCATGCAGAAGAGAGAGCATATTCATGCTCTGAGACACAATCTGCATTGCAAACAACAAAACAGTTGTTTACCACCAAACAGCTGTTTCGTAAATGCAGAAACTGTCGTCTGTCAGGTTAAAATTAAATGTCCATCTTAATGCAAATTAACGTTGCCGTCTATCTAAGGCAGCGTCGCCCAAGAATTTCCATCAATATGTGTGTTCGTTTACTCAAAATTTGTACAAATTGTTACTGGATGTTGTTCGTTTACTCTACAGTACAATGCAAAAGACCTTAGCAGATTACAAGAAGTTACTGAACTTGTACAAATTGTTGAGTAAACGAACGCACCTAGTGTTTTAGTATGTGTGTATGTATGAGTGAAGAAAACAAAAACCACATGATGTTTATTGTTTGTTTTCATTCCCTTACACTTTAAGTGAGAGAGAGAGAAGCAGTGGGCGCCCACACTATACTGTCTTTGCAAAGAAGCGCGTCCCTGGTCTAGGGTATAATATACGAAAACTCAATTGTAAAAAATTATCAATAGATCAGAGATGGCAGCAACAACAAATTTCCTATGCCCGCGGGCACAAGTATTGAGTAAACATCTTCGTGTATCTTCAGTCCAATTTACATATGCATATTAAATGATTTTGTTTTACTAAATCCTAGAAACAAATGAAGTGTATTTGCTTACGCACACAATCGCACATACACACTTATGCAATAACACATACACACGCACACAATTTTATATCAGAAAAACAAGAATTTCACAACACGAATGTTTACCGACTAACTTGACTTAATTCAAAATTAAAAAAGACATAACTTTTGCATGTTTTTTAACCATTTATTTTCACTTTTGTCATCGTTTGAGTATTTTGGTTTTTCTACAACACACACAAACAAACAAAGACATCATGAAACAGATGCATTTTTTGGTAGTTAATGACAAAAAAAAAAAAGGCTGCTTATAATAGTATGATGTTTTCGTGCGTTGTTTAGAATAAATGACGCAGCTATCGTCATTTATTTTTGTATGGTAAATTACGCAAAATGTTGCCTGTTTTAGCAAATAAATGAAGAAACAGCCCTAAAACCTGTTTTTCGTGCTAATGTAAAAAGCACATTCGTTAGGTTGGTGTGTTATTTACATTTTGCAAATCAGTTGATGAGAAGAACATTGGTTTGTTAGTGTAATACTAATTGTAAGAATTGAAATGTAGCGTTACTTCTATTATACCCATACACTGTTACCAAATAATTACGATGCGATTGCAACAAACAATTATATATCATGGACATCAATTTAACATCAAGTTTGGTATTAAATTTGTAGAGCACACCTAATGCAGGCAGAGCTGCCAGATTATTTTTATGAAAAATCGTCAAAATTACGATAAATAAAATAAAAATCCTCAAATCAACTTTATAAAATCGTCAAAAATTAAAATACGCACATTCCGATATATTTAAATATTTTTTTTTATCAAAAGAAACATGCAATGGATTTTCAAGTTATCAAACATGTTTTTGCTTCAAATAAGTAAATTAAAGGAGAAAGTGAATTATCTTCAAATAAATAAGTGAATATGCAATTTCGCCATTAACAAAGTTATTAATTTTTTAAATAAATATTTGAGTTTATCATTTTCAAAAAGTCGAGTTTTATCAATGTGTCATAACAATTTGTTTTGTTAAATATTAAATAATCGCTGTTATAAAGTCTACCCACCATTAAATCCTTATGAAGATAATTTCGATATCAAAAATAAGTACGTATTATTCAAACATTTCCTTAAAATCCAAAACCTTAGTTCACGAAATTCTGAATGCAATATCTGCAGTTCCTCCTTGTTCATGTGAAAATTCTTTAAGGAATTGCAAAAAACAAATTATTATCGTAGTAAAATTAGTAGATTTTTGCAGGTTTTGAAACAGAACATAATGTATGTTCAATATAAATGGGACAAACTTTTAAGATTGCTCTCAAAAAATCTATTTTAATTTTAATATTTCGTTTTTTTAAATAATCTGGCTTAACCCAATAGTTGTTGTTAAGCCGGACTATTTTGAAAAAAATCTTTTAAATTTTAAAGTTTTTTTATTGAAATATTTTGCGAAGAAAGTCTTATATTAAGTTTACATTTATGAAATCAATTCCTTTGCGTATACGTCATATGTAAACTAATCCGAAATCTAATGGATTTCATTTGACGTTTAAGTAATGGGATTGACCTTGAAATCAAGTGGACTTCGTAAATATAAACGTACTATTAAGGCCGATATAAGTTTTGCATTATACATAAGAAGAGTTCTTACTCCAAAATTTGTGTAAAAAGCTCAAAGTACAAAAGTTTACGCAGTTATCTTCCAGAAAAATAAAAGTAGTAGATTTTTGTAGGTTGCGGAGCAGAGCAACAATTCCTTTGAAATTTGCAATTAATTACTAAAATTAACAAAATATATTTGACCAGTCTTTACAAATTCATGTTTTAAAAAGTTACTTATCACTGTTTTAGCAAAATAACTGAAAATCGTCATTTTTTGGGTAAAAATCGTCATTTATAATTTTTTGACCAAAAAATCGTCAAAATGACGATAAATAGTCAAATGTGGCAGCCGTGAATGCAGGGGCTATTTTAATTTTTATTGAACTGATGTGCATATCCCATGATAAATTGTTTGGCAAAACCACACCGAGATATTTAACATAAAAGCGTTAAAACCATTACTAGCAGTTGTTGGTTTAATTGTACTACCTTTGTTTTATTAGGGTTTAATACAAGACGATTTAATCTAAAATATTTAAATAGTATGGCAGAATCTCGCTCAATTCTAGCTTTTAAATATAAATCGTATTTGTAAGGATAAAATAGTCTTCTCTGCCTTATCCCTCGGCAAACAATTCCAAATTTTCTCCACTAATAAATTAGTTGTTTTAAAACATTAGAACAACAATTATGCCATACTATTTTGAAAAACAAAAATTGCAACAGCTATCCAAAAAAACCCCAACAATGTTCAAATAAATTAAATTTAAAATTTTTGACATATATGTATATCGATAACATATGTATTTCCTCAACCTCGTATCTTAAAAAATACAATTTTTCTGGAAAGATAAACAATATTAATTTTATAGTACATTAAAGATGGGGTAAAAGTTTATGTACAACTATTAGAAAATTGAGTACTTTAACCCAAACACTGATGTATCAAACAATATCGTTTTTATCTCTCCTGAAAAATTTTATCTTCTAAGACATGAGGTTGAGGAAGTAATGCGTGGATATGTAGTTTTTCTGAAAACCATAGATATTTATTCCTAAATGGAAATATATCATTCTCTTCACATCTTATGGAAAATCTTTTAAATGTATATCGTATTTGTAAGGATAAAATAGACTGATGTCCTCCACAAGCACGAATAATTTTCCACTCAGCTGGAGGTTTAAAATCGGTAAAAACTAACACCAATTTTTCTACAATCAGCGCAGCACCAATGAACTCCCCTGTTGTTTGAAATGGCGTCAGCAACTAGCCCAGAAATGTCACTACATTTAATATGACAATTTTCGTGGCACAACCAACAAGTTACCATCCTTTCCAAGTCAGACTTTATATTGCAATTTTTATTCAAACAAGACATTATAACGTGTTTTTAGTTTAAATTTAAACGGCTTTTTAAAGTTATTGTTTGCCTTCGAACCCTGATATAAGGTATTGTATTTTTCGAACCCTGATATAAGTCAAAGAATAGACAGGGTGATATACGCAACAGGTGCAAATGATAACAGGGTGCTACAACTAGTTTAGCCAATCTAGGAACCACTGTAGATCAGTACAAAGAAGGTACAGCCTGTGAACAGGGTGATTTGTAAAATGTGCAGTGCACACAAACGACGGAATGTTATGGGTACTTTACACGATGTTTTTTACATATGAGTTGTCACTTTGCATATACATTTTGTATAGGAAAAGTGGCAGCTCATATGTAAATAACATATCGTGTAAAGAACCCATTAGATGACGTATTGCTTGTTGACAAGTACGACGGCTGAAGAAGAGGAACACACAAAATTGTTGTTGTGACGATGGTCAAACAATTTGGTGTTGTGTAGGTGATATACTATTTGTTGTTGTGAAAAAAAACAAAAATGCACCAAACAAATAGCACGGTTACACAACAGCTTTTTGTCGGGTTAACCCACTTCATGAGGATTTATTTGCTTAATCTGCTCAAATCTGACCAGGTCCGCAATACAAAATTAAATCCTCTCATGGCTGGGTTTATTTTAAATCCGGCACAACTCCACCAAAACACAGTGTTGTATTCGGAATTTGTGCAAAAAAGTCCTACTAATCCTACCTCTACTAAAAAAGTACCAAAAGTTGGAACTGTATTTGCAACAGAGTTTGTCGTGTTTTACACGTTTACGATTGGTCGCATAAGATTTTATGGAGTTAATAAATCTAAAGTTATTTGGAAATCATAAAATTATTATTTTTTTCATTAGACACTTTTTAACAAAAAGTACGATTGATACCATGATACAAAAATGTATCCCTGTGTGTAAAATATACCAATATGAGCAAAGAGGGGACGATATCTCATACGAGAAATTGTAAAAGTTTAATGCACGACTTTATTAGTTATTTTGTATGTCGATGGTCAGACTAGCACGATTTCAACATGGCGACGTCAATTTTATAGGCGAGGGGTATGAAGTAGTGAAACCCATGTACATGGTTTTCTGTGTTTATTGTGTTGCCTCTTCTTGTTCTTCGTAGCAAGATTTTTTCTTCAATTTTCTTTCATTTTTATTTTCTCAAGCAAACGTTAACAACAAAACAAACATAAATATATTAATAAAAACATTTAATAAATGAAATAGTGAAAATTTAACTATTAATATTAATTTTATTATTAATGTTAATTATTTTGTGTTGTTTTTTGGTTTATTTATGTCTTTTTTTGTTTTTATTGGTATGAGAAACACAACAAACGCGAATGGTAAAATAAAGAGGACACGCAAAGATCTTAAATTTCACGTTAACGTGTGTGGACATTAACGAAATTTGAAAAGAAACTTTAACGAAATTGTTTTCATGAAACCTTGCTAGTCTGACCATCGACTATGTATACGTAAACAAACATCAGCTAACAGTTTATATCCTCGAGAAGCTTAGTGTCACCAGCAAAGATTAACCCACTGGATCTATTAAACCCAGTGGGTTAACTAACCTTCATTAGTGTAACCGGGGTAAAAGCATAAGAAAAAGTTTATCTTCACTCTTTGTTTTGCAAAAAATAAGATGTAGACACAAAAATGATTGAGTAATCCAATGTTTTCGATGTGGGAGCACTTTGTTTAACAGGTTATTACGTTAATATAGCGTTTATTTAACACAGGAAGGTGATAAACTGAATATTAAAGATGAGCGATTTTAAAACACTTCCGTATAGCAAGGTAGACAGAAATGAAATGTTTTTGGACGTGGCAAAAAAACATTGGCCTTAAAAGATAATTTTGCGTGGATGCTGTGGCTATGTTTATGTTTAAAAATGAGTAAAAATTGGTTGAAGCCAACTTGTCTTTTTTTGTTTTCTCGCGATTTGTGAGTAAACCACACTTTTCCCGAGTTTCCTGTCAAGATAAAAGTAGAAGCAAACATGACATGACATTTGAAGCCCGATTCCCAGTGTTTTTTTTTTTTGACATTTTCTTCCAATTGCGTTCCGCTCAAAAAATCATTTATAGGATTGTAGTACTTGCGATTCTGAATTATTTGATAAGTATATCATAAATGTAGTCTGCACAGAACATTTTTCTGAAAATCATATTTTTCTGGTCTAATATTTGCAATTGTCATTCGATTACCTCGTACCCTATTGCACAGTTTAGTGTTTAACATTCCAGATCTAATAAATCATTCCCCGTGAAAATCAATCTACTAAAACGCGAGTTACGAGAAATTCCACCTAAAATTGTTTTTAAATATATCGCGTTTTCTGCAGGTTGTTTCCACTGCAATGAAAAAACTAGTGCAGCATCTTGGTTTTTTTTTGTGAAAACAGAGATTTAAAAACTTCACTCATAAGGGATGCGGACAAAAAATATATGCACTCTGCCCAAATTAGCGATGTTTTAAAACTTTTTTCAAATTAAATTTTGAAAAATATTTAAAAATCAAAATATGTATTTATATGGTCCTGCTGTACATGAAAATCACATGCGGACAAAATGATTTTGATAATTTTTCGATTTACACGCATTTTAAAATGCATATAAATTAAAATGGGTTATTTGACCTCTATTTCCATTTCAATAGCAAAAAGCAAACAAAAAATTATTTTGTTGACCAAAATATGTACTTTTGGCTGTAACATCGAAACTACCAATCTGTATGATTTTAGTCTCATTTGATTCGCCGTGAAGTTTCGATCCACAACAAATTTTTATGTCATTTTATGACCGCTAAATGGACCTATATTTTGAAAAATGTAGACTTATATTCAATTATAATTAATGTATAGACGAAGAAATCCTCTCAGTAAATTGAATTTGATTTGAGCCTGCCTAATATGCACTCAATTTTTAAATAACAATAACTATACATTTTTAAACTATTTATTCTGGTAAAATACAATATTTGGGTTGTCTTTGGCCGGATCTACACCCTCATATAAAAATATGGAACAAAATCTTGCAATTAACCCGCAAAAATTGTCTTAGCAAAATGTTGAATTGTTTGGTTTGAATCACAACGCCGCGCATAACACGAGTATTTCTTCGTCTATACATTAATTAGTCGATGGTATTATGCAATCTACTCGCTGAAGTTACTTCGAGAGAACTTTTTAGTAAAAATTGTGTTTATATAATTTTGCTTAACCTATGTACCAAATCTTTGATGTAGCATGAAAAAATTTTAACCTTTTTTTTAAAGGAAAATGAAATAATTGACAATATTTGTCATATACTCAATATAATGAAATGGTTTAAAATGATGAAAATATAATGAGAATTGAACGGAGAAAAGAGGGAAATTTTTTATTATATAGAGTAATCTAACTATATGTTTGCAAACCGTTCAACTTTATTACGAAAATTCACGATTTTGTTTCGAGCCAAATTTTGTTCAGCTAAGAGGCCCATATCTGTCTTTATGAGTATGTAAACAATAAAAGTAGCCGCATTTGGTTTAAGAGCAACTTAAAGAGATTCAAAATGTCACTTCATCCAGAAAAAACAATGGTTTCGTGTGGTTTATCCGCTGGTAGAATCATCAGTACATATTTCTTTAAAAATGATGTCGATGAGAACGTAACCTTCAATGGCGACCATGATAGCCGATATTTGATGCCTGAAAATGAAGCCAGTGATCTCAGCGTTTTTTTTTGGCTTCACAAGACGAACTACTTCACCACATGGCATCAATCAATCGACAAAGATGTAAACACATTAATACCCTAGACAGAAAGCAGCGTTAATTTGCACTAACTGCCTTTATTCAAATTAATTCGTTCATTATCCACATTCTTAATGCACAAAATCAAAGGGAATTTAATCTGAATTTAGGCATTTCAATATGGCAATGCTGTAAAAGAGATCCCATATTCATGCAGAAGAGAGAGCATATTCATGCTCTGAGACACAATCTGCATTGCAAACAACAAAACAGTTGTTTACCACCAAACAGCTGTTTCGTAAATGCAGAAACTGTCGTCTGTCAGGTTAAAATTAACTGTCCATCTTAATGCAAATTAACGTTGCCGTCTATCTAAGGCAGCGTCGCCCAAGAATTTCCATCAATATGTGTGTTCGTTTACTCAAAATTTGTACAAATTGTTACTGGATGTTGTTCGTTTACTCTACAGTACAATGCAAAAGACCTTAGCAGATTACAAGAAGTTACTGAACTTGTACAAATTGTTGAGTAAACGAACGCACCTAGTGTTTTAGTATGTGTGTATGTATGAGTGAAGAAAACAAAAACCACATGATGTTTATTGTTTGTTTTCATTCCCTTACACTTTAAGTGAGAGAGAGAGAGATAAGCAGTGGGCGCCCACACTATACTGTCTTTGCAAAGAAGCGCGTCCCTGGTCTAGGGTATAATATACGAAAACTCAATTGTGAAAAATTATCAATAGATCAGAGATGGCAGCAACAACAAATTTCCTATGCCCGCGGGCACAAGTATTGAGTAAACATCTTCGTGTATCTTCAGTCCAATTTACATATGCATATTAAATGATTTTGTTTTACTAAATCCTAGAAACAAATGAAGTGTATTTGTTTACGCACACAATCGCACATACACACTTATGCAATAACACATACACACGCACACAATTTTATATCAGAAAAACAAGAATTTCACAACACGAATGTTTACCGACTAACTTGACTTAATTCAAAATTAAAAAAGACATAACTTTTGCATGTTTTTTAACCATTTATTTTCACTTTTGTCATCGTTTGAGTATTTTGGTTTTTCTACAACACACACAAACAAACAAAGACATCATGAAACAGATGCATTTTTTGGTAGTTAATGACAAAAAAAACAGGGCTGCTTATAATAGTATGATGTTTTCGTGCGTTGTTTAGAATAAATGACGCAGCTATCGTCATTTATTTTTGTATGGTAAATTACGCAAAATGTTGCCTGTTTTAGCAAATAAATGAAGAAACAGCCCTAAAACCTGTTTTTCGTGCTAATGTAAAAAGCACATTCGTTAGGTTGGTGTGTTATTTACATTTTGCAAATCAGTTGATGAGAAGAACATTGGTTTGTTAGTGTAATACTAATGTCCCTGCAAACATTTTCTACCGCCTAAGAATAATTCGCGATTCTCCTGAGCGATTAATTTGTCTCAGGCGATATCGCCTAAACATCTTCCTCGTATCACCAACTTAAGATTCGCTGATGAATCATATGGAAATTAAAGAAAATTTATTTTTTTTCTTTTCGTATGATTATTGTTGACCTTTGATCACTATCTTCTTCTGTTCATTTGGCTTTTGGTCAGTAGAAATAAAAAACATAAAGTTTGTTTTTTAATGTTGATTTATTTTTCCGATATTTCGACTATCATCGATAGTCATCATCAGGGAGTTGTTGGCTTTAAAAACAAATAACTATTTTTATAAAAATATAAAACAATTGTTGTAAAAATATAATTACATGGTTTATTTATTCTCTGAACTTAACACATCTTCTTTTATTGACAAGAGTTTTCCAACTAAATTTTCTTGTGCTTTTAAATGACATTCCTGTATATCTAGGCACAGTGTTCGGTATCTGTCTTATAATTCATCCGCTGATTGATTGGTACGTTTACAATATGTAGCATTTCTAGCATGTATCTACGTTTATAATTGATTTCATGTGATAGGATCTCTACATCTTTGAAGTTAGGCGTATGTCCTTCCTGTATGCAATGGGCAGCAAGGGCTGTTTTTTGTTCTACCGCCTTATTTTTGCTTTTTGGTCTGATTTATGTGAGCTAAGTCTTGTTTTTAGTTTAGATTTTGTGGTACCAACATATGTCTTTTGACATACCGTCGGTGTCATGCTTAAGTGTTCCATACGCCATTTTTGAGAATTTAAGATAAAGATACCTTACTAGGTTTTGAACCATGCTCTTTCGGATTTTTCGGTCGGTTTTTCTCTATCTCATATAGTTTCTGAGATATTTAGATGCCAGTATGTTCCATATCCGCTTTGTGACCCAAAAAATCTTGTCGTTTTGTTCCATATCCATAAAGCCTGGCGTATGGAACAAAACAACTTTGAACTTTTTAGTTCCATATCCATGTCGTTTGGCGTATGGAACAAAAAGAGACAAAAACGAATTGTTCCGCACCAAAAATGATGGCGTTTGGAACAAACCAATTTGCCAATTTTTGCCAAGTTACGGAAAAGTGTGGCGTATGGAACAAATTTTTATAAAGGACTTGGTTTAAAAACTGAAGAATAATAGTTTCTAAATTCAAATATTTTTGAATATTGTATTGTTATATGAAAACGAAAATTTATCAATCGTTTAAACAAAAAATCCCTTGTTTAAAGACAACATTTTGATGCAAGTCCACAAAAATATACCCAAAAACGTCCATTCGGCTTGAAGCTAACCGACTACAAAAATGGTATTATAAGAAAATCGCGTTTAAATGTTTTATATTACCGTAGAAATGCAAGATATCAATATCTTTTGTCCGATCGAAATTTTTACCACAAAAAAATAGTGATAAGCCGAGGAAATCCCTTAAATAAATGTTAAGGAAACCTATAATAATGGTCCTTATTGTATTTATATGAGAAAAATAAATGTTTCATTTAAAGTCCTGTAGTGCGATTCCGTAACTCCTTAACGACAGAATTAACGACGAATGTCAGTAGTTAACGATAGTTGTCGGTAAGTGCTATTCTGTATACCAATTTTAACGATTTTTGTCGGTAAAATATGTCGTTAATTACCGAAAATTGTTGTTAAGTTAACAACCAAAAAAATGTAGTCGTTAAGACTTAACGACAGTCCCTTATGGCAATATTTAGCAGATTTCATATCTGATTTATGTTAATATGGCGGGTATAGAGGGTAAACTCCGCTTATTCAGGAAAATTTTTCCTAAGACATATCCATACATAGATGAGGGTTAACTTATACATATGAAGGCTACGCTAAAAAGTACACAATTTTCTTAAAGAAGCAAAACATTAGCTAAAGCTTCAAAAGGACTCAAGGGTGGGACTGTTATAAAGGACCAACTCAAAGAATTGCATAGTGCTTTCTAGAAGACTTCCGTTGACATTAATGCCGTGTTGAGGACAAAACGTGTATAGTATTGTTTTAACTATCTTTAAATATGTAAAGTCAAATGACGGTAACGTGGATCCACGAACATCACTGAAGGAGCTTAAGTCATGTAAAATTTCAAAGCTCAATCTTCATATGATGAAACTAGCTCTTGTTTTTTTTTCGCTGTTCCAATTTCATGACACACCCCAAAATATGACCTTAACTTTATAATTAGAAAAAACTGCGCTTTAAATACCAATCATACGCACAATAAGGAGTGACCTTCTGACCAATGATCCGGAATGATTATTTTTACTTTTTATCGTAGAATATTCGCTTTTACTGCTTAAAAATACTGAAAACATCTTAAGATCTCTTCTTTACTGTCATCTGTAGAGCCAACTTCGCGGCACCATGCCCTCGTAAAAATTATGACTTCTTTCACGTAGTCCCGTATCACTTGCACTCACGATTCAACTACTATTCTGGCTACAAACATGTTGCTGGGTATTTTGCGTTGCAGCGATATAAAGTGGAATGTAATAACATATGTACAATCTACATTGTACATACATATATTCTGAAACAAAACCACCAAAATCTATACATTGCTCATTTGTAGCCTAGAAATACACACATCCATACTTGACCTTTAGGGATTGACGATACCCTTGATACTTGCAGACTCTTATCTAAGGCACATTCCGTTAAAAAGCTATTCCTCCTTTAAGCACTTTTTGTTTCAAAGTCGCGAAGAAATTATGTTTTCAATTTATAAATCCATTTATAAATATTAAAATATAATAATTGACATTTTTCATTGCATCGATATTCGTCGGTATGAGTTAACGATTTCTACAATCGGTAACATAAAGTTACAGAATAGCACAATCGTTAACTCAACCGAATATTTTTGTTAACTACCGATGTCAGTTCGTTAATTAAAAAAGTTACAGAATCGCACTACTGATTTTTAAACTCCACAGTAGCACTTCATATAAGGGAAGTGGAACACGATTGATAAAAAGAGTTTTGGTTGAAATGTGACAAAACGTGTTCCATGTGACACAAACTGCCAAAAACATGAAAAAAGATTCCATGGAACAATTCAGCAACTTTTTGCAATTATAAAAATTTGCCATAACTTCTAGACTATCACAGATATCTGACTAAAATAAATCACTGATATATTCTATGAGTTTAGTTTGCAGCATTTTTATCCTGTATGACCTTAAACATTAACTTGAGTTTTTCTCGCATCAGGCAAATGGCGTATGGAACACTTAAGCATGACACCGACGATACGTTGGACCCGTCACCATTGCATTTAATCTTATAGACAAGATTAGATTGGTCTTCCTGGGGTATTTTTGATTTCGTTCGACTGAAGAAACTGTTATTTGTGTTGCTGCTTTTGAACGCCAATTGGTATTTTTCCTTATTATACATATTGGAGGAAGAAAATCTCTCCGAAAACCCAGGTATTATATATAATATTATAATGGAGAAACTTCTTGACGATACAATTGAAAAACTGACAATTAAACCTAGGATACTAACAAAATAAGTCGATGACATATTTTGTATCATAAAGAAAGACGAAGTGGAAAACACATGAACGACATTAAACATGTTTAACAGACAAATCCGTTTCACTATGGAGTGTGAATCGGATAACAAATTACCATACCTGGACTGCATAATACAGAGACACAATAACATGCTGATTATGGATTGGTACCAAAAGCCCACGGCCTCTGATTAATTACACTGCTCAACAAAATTGAAAAAGTTGAATGTTTCAACCGAAGTTGTTGTTGTTTCTAAATGAAATCAGCGAGTTATTTTCAAATCCGGTCTCGGGTTTTCTCCATCAGCTCTTGTTCTTGAGATATAGCTCAAAATCGGTTTTTACGAGTTTTACCCAGAATTTCGTTGTTTCCGGATACAAACAAATATTTTTTGTGGGTTTTCGACACTAATATATTAAGGAGATGTTGTGCGTTCGATAAAAACAGTTTTTTGAAATTATTATAGTGAGTATATATCAAAAAATATAGAAAACATACGACGGACCTTGTAAAAATTGCATATTTTGAGTATTTTAAGCTGTGATTACGTCATCGGGGGAAGTCATAGGATCTTCATATGGCATACCGGATATGGTTAGGGTGTCTACTATATGGCCCAGTATTCAAATATATTATATACTAGCAGACCCCGGTCCGCGTTGCTGGCCCGTCGTAATGAGTTTTAATGACAACTTTTTATCGACTTTATGCTTGAAAAATCAAAAATAGGTATTTTCTACCTCATTTCTTCGGTCTATTGTCAAACTGTAACCTTTCTTTTCTCTTACGGACTTTGTCGGATTTTTTCGCCAATTTATGCTTTTTAGGATTTATTATCGTCCATGTCCCTGTCTTTATCCTAAAGCGATCTAATATTAAAGGTTAAAAAGTGGGTAAATCAAATTCTCCCGCTTATTGAGACTTATATGTTTTAGCTTTTCATGGCTGATGGACCGTTAAACCTCACCATTCAAGTAAATTTGTAAATATATAGTTTTTCTTGATCGGGGGCGCAACCACCGTTGTCTCGAAAACTAATTTGCAACCCGATGCACTCATAAGTTTAGCAAATATAGCGATTATAAAATAATAGGCCCCGAAAATCGTCTACAAATATATAGCATTTTGGACCACGGGTCATTTCTGCACATTTTCTGAATATTAGGTTCAGTAGTTTTGGAAAAATAATGTTTTGAAAAGAATGAGCGTGGTCATCAGTTTTCAAGATATAACATATTAAAAAAAGTAGGCCTGGTCTGGTATATTGGCTCCAAATATGTACCTAGGGTGCTCACAACTTCATTGCCTACCAAAATGTATGCTGAAACCGATATAATCATACATTTGGCTTATATATAGCGTTTAACAGAAAGGCATGGGGAAAGTACCCCACCTCTTCCGAAATTCATAATGTCTATGCACATAACAACGGCAAACAGTGAGCTTTTGTCGCAAATTTTATGGAAATCCCTTCAGTAGTATTGGAATTATGACATATTAAAAAAAACAGGCGTGGGTGCTCACAACTTCATTGCCTACCAAAATGTATGCTGAAACCGATATAATCATACATTTGGCTTATATATAGCGTTTAACAGAAAGGCATGGGGAAAGTACCCCACCTCTTCCGAAATTCATAATGTCTATGCACATAACAACGGCAAACAGTGAGCTTTTGTCGCAAATTTTATGGAAATCCCTTCAGTAGTATTGGAATTATGACATATTAAAAAAAACAGGCGTGGTCGGGCCTATAGGCCCTAAAGAAGTACCTAGATTGTAGATTATTCCGTAAATGTTTAATCCGATACATGCATAATTTTTGCAAATATAACGTTTTTTAAAAATATCACATAGGGGAGGTACCCCGCTCCCTCTGGAATTCAATAAAATATGTAACATGTTTTCGGGGGGCGTGGTAAACTTTTCTTTCCAAAAAACCTAAGTTGGGTTATGACAGCATTTGATTTTTATTCATAAAGGTAAGGCGTTTTTTTCAAATATGCCCCCTTCAAAATTCAAGAAAATATGCCCGTACATTCCCTGACATTTTCAGGAAAATCGGTTCAGTAGTTTTGTAGATGTAACATTTTTTAAAAATAGGGTGTGGTCAAGTCATTGGATCCTAAAAAAGTGGGTAAGGTCTTCCGAAATAGATACATTCGTAATTATTGTAAATATAACATTTTTAAAAAAGTAGGTTATAGGGGAAGTACCCCGCCCCTTCCGAAATTCAACTGAATTTGTAGCCTATTTTAAGCGGGGCCATCCTTGTACATTCCCTGGCAATTTCAGGAAAATCGGTTCAGTAGTTTTTGTAGAAATGATAAAAATTGAAAATTGAAAAAAGTGGACGTACATTTTCTTTGCATAAAAAAATATCGAAATCGGTCCAGCCGTTCTCAACTGATGCCATGATTAACGAACGACATTTGATTTTTATTTTTAAAGACTTAAAAGTTTAGACAAATCGCGATTTCCTTGAAAATCCCTTCCGTAGTTTTGTAGATATAACCTAATTAGAAAGTGAGCGTGGTCGGATCTTGAGTCCCAAAATAAGTACGTAAGGTTGGAGACACAATCGCCATTGACTCGCAAATAAATTCCGAAACCGATACATTCGTATTTGTTGCAAATATTGCATTTTTACAAAAATAGCAAATAAGCACGTAAGGTCGGAGACACAATCGCCATTGACTCGGAAATTAATTTTCAAAGCGATACATTTGTAATTGTTGCAAATATTGCATTTTTACAAAAATAGGGCATAGGGGAGGTACCCCGCCCGATCCGAAATTCAACCAAATGTGTAGCCTATTTCAACAGGGGGCCATCACTCTACGTTCCCTGAAAATTTCAGGAAAATCTGTTGAGTAGTTTCGTAGATATAACATATTTATAAAAGTGGGCGGAAAAGTGGGCGTGGCCAATTTTTCTTTGCATAAAAACCTAAACTGGACTATGACTAACATTTCCACAAAAAATTATCCAAATCGCTCTAGCCGTTTTCAACTGATTCAATTACCAACAAACGACAATTGAGTTTTATATATTATATATAGTTCATAGCGGCCATGGTTCGGCCATAACCTAAAAATCGTCATGAAGACTGCTAAAGGGATATCATTTACCAGTGATAACATTACCACATAAGCTATTTACTTTTCCTTAGCAATCTTCATGATGATTTTTAGGTTATGACCGAATCATGGGCGCCATGAACTTTATATTATATATTTGAATACTGGACCATATAGTAGACACCCTAAGCATATCCGGTATGCCATATGAAGATCCTATGACTTTCCCCGATGACGTAATCACAGCTTAAAGTACTCAAAATATGCAATTTTTACAAGGTCCGCGTATGTTTTCTATATTTTTTGATATATACTCACTATAATAATTTCAAAAAACTGTTTTATCGAACGCACAACATCTCCTTAATATATTAGTGTCGAAAAACCCACAAAAAATATTTGTTTGTATCCGGAAACAACGAAATTCTGGGTAAAACTCGTAAAAACCGATTTTGAGCTATATCTCAAGAACAAGAGCTGATGGAGAAAAACCGAGACCGGATTTGAAAATAACTCGCTGATTTCATTTAGAAAAAAACAACAACTTCGGTTGAAACAAAAGTCGTGTTGACCAGTGTTATTAATTACCATTCCAAACATCCGAGAAGAATTAAAATAAATACGGCAACGAATTTTATTCAAAGAGTGTTGAATATTAGTGACAAGAAATTCCACTCTAAAAGCAAAATCAAAATAATGTCTATACTAAAAATGAATGATTTTCCAAACCACACCATAAACGAATTGATTAAACACGCAGAATATAATGGACCTCGTCAAACTACACAAAACTCGGACAAGACGTACAAGCGAGCTACATACATACCTGGTTTTTCGGAGAGATTTTCTTCCTCCAATATGTATAATAAGGAAAAATACCAATTGGCGTTCAAAAGCAGCAACACAAATAACAATTTCTTCAGTCGAACGAAATCAAAAATACTCCACGAAGACAAATCTAATCTTGTCTATAAGATTAAATGCAATGGTGACGGGTCCAACGTATGTCAAAAGACATATGTATGTTGGTACCACAAAATCTAAACTAAAAACAAGACTTAGCTCACATAAATCAGACCAAAAAGCCAAAAATAAGGCGGTAGAACAAGAACAGCCCTTGCTGCCCATTGCATACAGGAAGGACATACGTCTAACTTCAAAGATGTAGAGATCCTATCACATGAAAACAATTATAAACGTAGATACATGCTAGAAATGCTACATATTGTAAACGTACCAATCAATCAGCGGATGAATTATAAGGCAGATACCGAACACTGTGCCCAGATATACAGGAATGTCATTGAAAAGCATAAGAAAATTTAGTTGGAAAACTCTTGTCAATAAAAGAAGATGTGTTAAGTTCAGAGAATAACTAAACCATGTAATTATATTTTTACAACAATTGTTTTATATTTTTATAAAAATAGTTATTTGTTTTTAAAGCCAACAACTGCCTGATAATGACTGTCGATGATAGTCGAAATATCGGAAAAATAAATCAACATTAAAAAAACAAACTTTATGTTTTTTATTTCTACTGACCTAAAGCCAAATGAACAGAAGAAGAGAGGACATTTATTTTTATTCTTCTTTGTTTTTTGTTTCTTTCATTTGTTGTCTTTGATTTTTACCCTGTTTGTTTTCTTTTCTGATTTGTTATAATTTTTAATTATTCCTTATGTTGTAGTGGTTGAATACTGGTTCCATTCACTTTCTTCATTTCACTTGGCAAAACTCATAATATTATACGTGCTATTTATATCAAAGTTATATAGAATGTGTATATGAGAATTATATGGAACCAAATCAAAAATTTTAGTAATAATAGCGTGATCGGGGTTCGGAAGAATAGTATATTATTCGCCTGAACTAACAACAAGCGAAACATAATAAAAATTCGCGGAAAGATCGCCAAGTTGCATAGCAGAAGATTCGTTGTAGCGATTAATAATAAACAATAATTGTAGAGAATCGTGTAGTTCAACAACATTATTTAATCAAGTAGTCTTTGAAATTTGTATTTTATTTTATTGAAAACAATTTTCATATTCATTGTGTCTGTATTCCTGAATAAAGCAATACGTTTGAATTTCCATTGCGTATTTATTTTGACTCAATAGGTTATAGGCCGCCCAGTGCCATAACGGGAATTTGAAGAAAAAATTGTGAATTGTTTGTGTGCCGAAAATATATTGAATTTGCAAGCTGTGTAATTAAAAATCGGAGGAAATCAATAATGACGACGATGAACGACCGTATTCCGTTATTCAACGGAAACAATTTTTTAACATGGAAGACTCAAATGAAGGTTGTTTTGCACAAAAACAGATTGCTAAACATTGAATTGGGATTGGAGAGAAAACCAGACGCACAGTGTTGCCGCTTTCATACAAAAGTGGACAAAAATAGAAGGAGTTGACCAAGGTTGATGAATTTTTGCACAAGTACTTATAAGGGCATAGGAATGAAAAATTTCAACTTTGATCCATATATATCTTTCCCCGATTTTGCTATAACTCGGTCAATTTTGATCGAATAACCTTCAAATTTAATATGTAATATTTTCCTGGGCCCATGAGTAGCTCTACCGATTCTCACAAAAATCGCATCAGATTTGGATATAGTCCCCATATATATCTTTCCCCGATTTTGCTATTACTCGGTCAATTTTAAGCGAATAGCCTTCAAATTTTATATGTGATATTTTCTTATGCCCCCGAGTAGTTTCACCGATTTTCGAAAAAATGGGTTCAGATTTGGATATAGCTCCCATATATATCTTTCCCCGATTTTGCTATAAATCCCTCAATTTTTGATGAATAGCCTTCAAATTTAACATGGTATGTTTCCTCAGGCCACTGTTCAGTTTTACCGATTTTGATTTGATTTCGCAAAAATCGGTACAGATTAGGATATAGGCTCTATATATATCTTTCACCGATTTTGCTATAAATCGATAAATTTTTGAAACATACCCTTCAAATTTAACATGGGATGTTTTCTTAACGCCTTTTCCAGTTCCACCGATTTTGACAAAAATCGGTTTAGATTTGGATATAGCTCTCATATATATTACACTAAGCACGCAACGATATTGGATAAATAAGAAAATATGACGTAATTATCCGTACTTGAGTGACATCGGGCGAAATTATATATCGAAGCCATGTTCAAACCTGAACCGATATGGACCAAAATTGATTTTTTTCCATTCCTGTGCCCTCATAAGTACTTGTGCAAACATTCATCAACCTAGGTCAAAGGTAAAACTGAACAGGGGCCTGAGGAACATCCCATGTTAAATTTGAAGGCTATTCGATTAAAATTGACCGAGTTATAGCAAAATCGGTGATAGATATATATGGGGGCTATATCCAAATCTGAACCGATTTTTGTGAAAATCGGTGTAGCTATTCAGGAGCCTAAGAAAATAACACGTACTATCAGGCATGTCACAGATTCCGATCGGAATGGTTTCAATTCCGTAATTTCATTTCGATCGTTTTTGTTTTAGCTTCTTCAGATTCCGATCGATTTGATGAATTTCGAAAATCGTATTATTTAGTATAAATATGGCAACATTAGAGGAATTAAAAGAAACAAAACAAAAACATATGATTAGAAAACAGGGTGGAAGTGGGAATTGTGAAAATATTCTGTTGAAAGAAAGTTTAATTGTGCGAAATTAAAGTTAATTTTTATTGAAATTTCAATTTTTCTATTGTTACTGTAATCGAGACACAAAGTAATAACCATAACAATGAATAATACCTTGTTTGAGTTCTTTCTTCCTTTGCTTCTTCTCTCTTTTACATTCGCAATGCCATATTGTTTAGTTCTTACAAATTTACAACGAAAAAATTATGTGGCAATACGTTGTTAATAAACCAATTATTATTGATTGAGAAATAATGGAAATGTGCGAATTTTTTAAATAAAATGATAAACAAATATAAAATTAAATGTGATTTTGTTAATAAAACAATATTTTTATTATTTTTAAGTGTTTTTGGAGTGTTTTAAAGAGACATGTTTCCAAAAAAATACAATTCCACTTGAGAAACCAAAAGTGGTTTCATTCCGAACAAATTTTTCGTTTTTCGGTTTCTGAAGAAGCTAAATACGGAATCAATTCCACTTTCGATCGGAATTGGTTTCTGTGACATGCCTGTATATTTGAAGGCTATCCGATCAAAATTGAACAAGTTGTAGCTAAATCGGGAAAATACATATATATGGGGGTTATATAAAATCTGAACCGATATATCTCAGAAGGTTGCAGGGATGGGCAGAAAGTTTTTGCACATTTCTATTTGGAAGAGATGTCCAATTAACGGAAAACAAGAGCCGAGGTGGCAATCAAAAGATCTGCTCTACTAAATAATAAGAATTTGAATTTTTTTTATCAAATTTAAATTTTGATATCTTGATAACGGTACATTGCCCACGTGCAGTTGATGTCAACTTTTTGTACTAAAATTTTATATTTATAGCCCACCCATCAAATCCCCATCCAAAACTTTTAATTTTATCAACAAACTTTTCAGAAAATATTATTTTAAAAATTGTCTAATTTTCATATGATTACCGCTTTAGATTACCTGGGAAATATTTTTCATATTTCAAGGGCTATAACTTCATTATGGATGCACATATCGACAAAATTCTTTCAGATTCGTTGTATGGGATGTGTTTACTGTAAGAAAAAATTATGAATATATGTAAAAGTTTACATCACAATTTTTGATTTTTGTCCACGAGGCAACACTGTGAGACGTCGGAAAACTGCCGACGAATGCAACTAATGAGCCAAAAGCCGAATTCGAAGCCAATATGCAGAAGTTTACTGAAAAGTATATGGATGCGAGAGCAGAAATTTTGATATTTTTGGAGCCTAATATTGTGAATATGATAAGGAATATCAAAAGTTCAAATGAAATATGGAAGCATCTTGAGGATACATACAATCGCAAGACAACACGGAGGAAGATTGAATGCTACAGGAAACTTCTGAATTTAAAAATGTCTGAAAACCAAACTGTTTCGGAGTTTTTAATAGAGTTTGATACGTATGTTTCAACCATAAAGGAAATCGAGCTGGATGAAGATCTCCTAGCAGTCGTGATTGTGGATGCGTTGCCGGACAACTACTCAGCAATAAAGGCAGCTGTTGACACGGCAAATGAATTTCCGAAAATTGATGTTCTGAAGGCATGATTGCTTGAAATTGGCGAAACATTTGAAATAAAACAGGATTCTGCTATGAAAGCAAAACATTTCAAGAAAAAGCAACAGCAAAAATTTCAAAATCATAATAGAAATCCAGTCGAAGGTATGTACAACAAGTAAGAAAAGCGTTAAGTTCGGTCGGGCCGAACTTTTTATACCCTCCACCACAAATTTCAGCCATTTCGGTGGATTAATGTGGCCACAACCTTCAAAATACCGAAATTCGGAAGGTACCGTTCTATGGGGGCTATATGATGGCGTGGACCTATACCTACAAATTTCTGGGGGAAAGTTTAATACGGCTAAAGAAGACTAAATACCAAATTTCAGCCATATCGGTGTGATAATGAGGCTAAAACGTTCAAAATATCGAAAATCGGGAGATATTGTATTATGGGGGCTATATCAACACGTGGACCTATATAAACATTTTATGGTAGAAATGTTTCTTAGCCTCTGGAAACACAAAATACAAAGTTACAACCGATTCTTTGGTCAAATGGGTCTAATACATTCAAAATCTATTAAAATGACGCGTACTTTATAAGGGGTCTTATATGGGGGCTATAACAAAACGTGGACCTATATAACTCAACTTTGGTAGGAATGTTTTCTGGCCTCTGGAGACACAAAATACCAAATTACAACCAATTCTGTTGTCAAATGAGTCTAATACATTCAAAATATATTAAAATGACGCGTACTTTATATGGGGCCTTATATGGGGGCTATACCAAAACGTGGACCTATATAACCCAACTTTGGTAGGAATATTTTTTGGCCTCTGGAGACACAAAGTACCAAATTACAACCAATTCGGTGGTAAAATGGGCCAAATATCTTAAAAATTCCTTAAAACGACGACGCGTCACGCGTCATTTTGTATGGGGGCTATACGAAAGCGTGGACCTACATAGCCCGCTTTCAATACCAAAAGTCCTACGTAAATATAACATATTTTCCCAAAATTTCATCAACCTACGTCAATCCGTTCGGACGCTAGAGTGATTTCCACAGACGGACAGACGGACAGACGGACGGACATGGCTATATCGATGTAGAATTGCACGCTGATCAATAATATATATACTTTGTGGGGTCTACAATGATTATTTCGAGTAGTTACAAACGTAGTGACAAACTTAATATACCCCCATCCTATGGTGGAGGGTATAAAAACACAATCATATGTTTTCGGTGTAAGAAAAAAGGACACAAGGCTAAAGATTGCCGATCAAATTTGTCTATGGAGTGTAGCTCAAGATATAGTGACGAAAACCAAAATTCGTTTGGAGCTATAGAAAATGCTTTTTTCGTCGAGTCTAAAGAAGAGTGGGTGATAGACAGTGGAGCATCTTCCCACCGAATCTCTTTTACTGACTTCGACCGAAGCTATAAAGGAAAAGTTAAGCTAGCAGACGATAAAGTGGTGATTTGTGTCAATGTGCGGGGAGAGAAGACCATTAATTTAAATAATGTATTGTATGTTGCAGAATTGAAATACAATCTCATTTCTACAAGTAAGGCCACGGATTCCGGTTGCAAGGTGATTATGGAAAGCAATAAGGCATTCATTATGAGGAAAGACAAGCTGTTGATTGAAGGCGATAAGAAAAATAACATATACATTGTCAATTTGTTTAAAAAGGATATAGTCGCAAATTCGGTGAGTAAAAGTGCTAAGAATGACTTTATATTATGCCATGGCCGCTATGGCCATCTTAATTGTAAAGATCTGAGCAAACTTTCGTTGTGTGAAAAGGTAAAAGGATTACCTAACTTAAAGATTATAAATATTGACTTAAAGATTATAAATATTGCTTGCATTCGGGGAAAGCAAACAAGAAATCATTTTCCGCCACAGAATGAAAAATCAACCACTGATGTGTTGCAACTTATTCATGCAGACTTATGTGGTCCAATGAAAAGTGAGTCAATGGGACGAAGCCTATATTTTGCAACTTTTATTGGCGATTTTTCACGGAAAGTGTTTGTGTATTTTCTGAGACACAAAGATGAATATCTTCAAAAATTTAAGGAATTTAAACAAGCAGTATAAAATTAAACTTGTAAAAGGATCAAAATATTGCGGAGTGATAATGCAAAAGAATTGGTCAGCGCAGATTTTTCAATGTTCCTAACAGAAAGTGGTATTAAACGTCAGCTTACAGTAGAATACACCCCTCAGCAATTTATACAATATGAATATATTTATATTAATTGAAGTGTTTTAGCCGGGGTCGCATAAAATGAACCATAACAAATAATTTTTGTGTGGAAGCTGTGTTGGTGGTAATATTAAAAAATGGGTAAAAATGTGTTGAAGTTTACAAGTTTTTTTGTGTGCTTACTTAATTTCTGGTCAAACCACGGAAAATTCAGACCTGAGCTCAAAGAATGAATTGAAGAATACCCCTTGGGCAACATGGTTCTAATGTATGACTTTTCGATATGTACACTGCATTCCCCTAAAATCGATGCTAACATTTTGAAGTTTTGAAATCTGGGTTTTTGAATTTTTCTTATAATTGGAGGGCGCAATCAGATAATTACCCAAACTATCTATTGGATTGTGGAACTCGTGATTCCACGTCGTTTGATGTATATCTCATGAGTGTGCTTCATACAGCTCCCTAGTAATAGGAGTCCAAAGTCGAAATTTTTGGCTTCAAAATTTACAACTGTGACTCAGGTACCCTTGAACCCCGCATGAGTTTAGTTTTTTTCGCGCCGGATGTAATGAACCCTTCCGCTTTCAAATCCATCCACTAAAACGGCGGATATAGATACCTTGAAAGTAGGAAATTCTGCAAAATTATATTTTGATGATTCCGCGCATTGAACCGCGATTTTTTCCTTTATCCTTTATACACGATTATATTATTTTCCAAAACCGTGTGGTATAGATTACCGAGATTCTGGAGTAATATTCGTATTTCGTATAAAATAGAATTTGGTAGCACATCCGCGGTTCTTGACGAATTTGTTTAAAATTTGTCATAATTTTTTTTTATTTATTCTTTTTTTGCAATCTATTTACAAGAAACATTCAGCAAACTTAATAATTACTACAATATAACAGAATTGTTAAACCCCAGTTGATTTAATAATAAATACATATTACAATTTTAATTTCAGATAACATATTTTATGAAACTCATTAAATAAATGGGAGATCTAAAACACGTCTTCGTTTTAGTCTTCTAATTTCATCTGTGTCATCTAATAGATTAATTGCTAAGACATTCGAATGGTTACTTAATCTGTTAAGATACGTAGTACTATTTTTTTAATTTCATCTGTAATTTTATTTATGTTTAAATTTCTATGAATCGCGTTATTATTAAGAAACCAAGGAGCACCCGTAATCAATCTAAGCGTCTTTGATTGATATCGTTGAAGTATCTCAATATTAGAATTGCTGGCTGTTCTCCATAGTTGTACTCCGTATGTCCAAATAGGCTTAAGAATGGTTTTATACAGTAGTAATTTGTTATTCAGATTCAGTTTTGATTTTGGACCAAGAAGCCAGAACTTTCTTTTAGTCTTCAGATCTAGTTGCTGTCTCTTATATATTATATGATTTTTCCAGTTAAGTTTTCTATCAAGGTGCAGACCGAGATATTTAACACAATCCGCAGAAGGAATTGTAAGTCCATTCAATTTTGGAGAAGGACAGTTTCCATTCCTTATAGAAAATGTCACATGCACAGATTTTTCAGTATTGACTCCAATATTCCAGTTATTAAACCACTCCTCAGATGTATTTGGAGTAAGTCAGTAGCTGAAGAAGGATCATCGTTAATAGCAAGAACGGCAGTATCATTTGCATAAGTAGCAATCATAGTCTCATTTCTTACGGGCATATCTGCTGTATAAAGCGTATATAAAACAGGACCTAAAACACTACCTTGTGGCACACCAGCTTTAATGACGCCAAAATTAGATTCTTTATCATTGATGTGTACATAAAATGTTCTTCCATTCAGATATGAATTTAATAATAAATAAAAAGGGTCAGGTAATAACATTTTTAGTTTACCCAACCTTTACACATGCCAGTGACAGTTCGAAAAATTCAATACATACACAATATTTTACTACCACAATTACATTTTTTGAATTGTCGACTCCACTGGCACTAGATTTTTCATGCCAGCAAAATTTTGAGCTGGCTGCCAATGATATGTCGAAAATGAAAAAAGAGTTGCCGAGACTATTTTTAATCCATGTACATTTTTGTTTCTTTTAAGAATGCAAAGATTTAATGCATATTTTCAAAAAGATTAGGAAACACAAATAATAGGTCTTGGCAGCTGCAATATATTAGTGGTTAGTAAAGACATAATTTTGATGTTTTTCATGCAAATATAGGTTGATAAATAATTTCCCCTCTGGGATTATACAATATTGAAAAGGCGGCAATACCAGATTCATTATATGTATTTATGACTGAAAGAAATCGTTTTAAAACGAAATAAAATAAAAATAGTAAAATATGTTGTGAATTGTGTTTTAAATCTGAAATATAATGCAATTTTGGGTGTTACATGCGGCTTAAAATAATTTTGGATTTGAACTTGCACTGGCATGTGTAAACACACAAGAAAACTGCATGCCAGTCGAACACTTTTTCGGCATTTTCGGGTATAATACATGTAATCAATTGGCACCAATTTACTGGCATGTGTAACGGAAGTGTTATATAACAAGCCTTGATGCCAAACCCTATCAAACGCCTGTTTGACATCCAGAAAGGCAGCAGAACATAACTGCTTACATTCCAAACAATGTCTTATAACCTTCACCAGTCTATGACACTGCTCAGGTGTCCCGTGATTTTCTCTGAATCCAAACTGATGATCTGGCATAGCATTTATATTATTTAAAATCGGAAAAAGTCGCTTTCGAAACAATTTTTCGAACAGTTTAGAAAATATGGACAATAAACTTATAGGCCTATACGATGATAACAGGTTTTCAGGTATTCCAGGTTTTGGTATCATAATTATTTTAGCACATTTCCATTGCACTGGAAAATGGGACAGCCTCATAATAGAATTATAAATTGTTGTTACGAACACCAAAACCCTTCCTTGGAAGCAATCTTATGACTTTGTGATCAACTAAGTCTGACCCTGGTGTTGTTTTCTTTAGACTTTTAATTTCCTTACAAACTTCACTAAACGTAAAATGTTTAATAGGGTGACTCATTTGGCTTGGAAAATCCAAAAGTCGGAAATTAATTTATTTTGTTGGGGACTACATAAATCAAAAGGTGTAAAGGAATTCTCCAAGTGGTCTTTAAACGCCTCAGCTTTATCCTTGTTTGACCTACACCAATTTCCATTTGAATGTTTTATAGGCACATGATTTTGAGGTCTCTTAAGATATATTGTTGATCTCCATAAACTGTGCTCGTTACTTTCATCTGGGCTTAAATTACTTAAGAAGCTTCCAATTGATTGGTTTTTGTAGTCATTTAGAAGGGTTTGAAGCCGATTTGAAGCTCTGTTTAAATTTGTTTTGTCCATTGGGTGTCTCGAATTTTGCCAAATTCTGCGCAATCGTCTCTTTTCTCTTACCATTGATCGTATTTCAGCCGTAACATAAAAGTTTGTGGAATTTAAATACATTTTATCGGGATTGTATAGATTTGTAGCATTGTGTATGACTTGTGTTAAATGTTCTACAGCATTTTCCAATTCCTTTCCGGATTTAATCGGGATATTTAAATTTAGGTGTTGTTCAATGTGATGTTATACCATAGGTATGTTGGTTTTTGATGTAACTAATATTTTATGTTTATGAAGATTTCTTGTGCTAAATTTAAGAATAATTGGACTGTAATCTGAGTCTAAGTCATAACATGCGCTTATACTTAGCATTGACTGGCATATTCCTGAGTAATGATTTAAAGCGATGCATTTATACAGATCTCTACCTTTGGGGTTTGATAGCCGAGATCCCCACCAAGTATGTTTGGCATTGAAATCGCCACCGACGATGAATTTGTTTCCAAGATTTTTGAAGAAATTTTCATATTGTATACATTTTAAATTAAATCGAAGAGGAAGATAAGCGGAGTAAATAGATACTTTTGAATTTGAATATTATATTAACACCAGCTGCCTGCATAAAAGATTCTAAGATTGGCTCCGCTTCTTCATATATAATTTTAGATTTAATAACTATAGCTGCACCTCCATGGGCTCGGTTATCTGGATGATTCGCTGTTATAATGTCATAGTCTTTTATTCTGAAGTATGATTTGCTTGTAAAATGAGCTTCAGAAATATGTAGAATATCGATGAAATTTTTATGAAGAAATAATTCTATTTCATTTCTATGATTTGAAATGCCATGGGCATTCTACTCATCAATGATCAAATCTACTTGCATAATTTTGACATTAGCAATGTCATCATATTTATTAAAGAATTTGTCATTTCTATTTGTTTTGTTAGCAAAGATTCTATCTTGCTTAACAAATTTATTTCTCCCGTGCTTTGACGTTTTACGACTTGGGCATTTGAGCCAAAGTTATCTGAAGTCTGGTTGGGCATGGTGTTATCATCATAAGCAGTTTCGTTACGTCTAGAGTACACGGGAGCAGACTTCTTTTGAACCAGTTTTTGATAAACTAGCTGTATGGGTGTTCAAGCAGTGCAAACATTTTGGTGCGGTATTTTCTGGTTTATTACATTCTAATGTGGGATGACCTAAACCACATTTAACGCACCTAAAAGGTTTACGGCACTACGATTTTGTGTGTCCAAATTCTTGACATCTAAAACATTGCACTAAGTCGTCAAATTTTATTGGTGGTTCAATAGTAACAATATTATTGAATATACCAGTAATATTATAAATCTCTTTATTGTTACTTTTGGGGTCCAAATCAACGAAGAACATGGTTAAAGGCTCCTCGGTTTTTCTGTGCAAACGCCAAGAATTGACGTTGGATGCTTTCCTGTAGAAGTGGAAAATAAGCTTGAAACCCGAACCAAAGAAATATTGTTTGGAACACAATATTTCTCCCAGATTGGATTGCGAGAAAAAGAAAAGAAAAAACAAGGTGGAATCAATTTGTGATTTTGAACAGAAAAAGTGTTCTTTTTATTCAAAGAAGGTAGAAAAGAATTAGTTGAAAATCGATGCTTACCGAATGTTACAATGGTTGAATTGCAAGTGATTTATAATTGAACAAAAGGAAAGTATGAAAGTCCGAGAAAGCACAGACGACACGCATACATACACGAATAGGTGAGAGGTATATGCGAAGGAAAATAGAGTAAGAAAAAAGCATGAGTTGCCAGAAGTCAACAAGGACCTCTATGACCCAGGATTTTGACGTTAACATCACCCCCCACCTTGCAGTAAGGCTGCAATGAAATTAATGAATAGAATTCCATGTCGTGTGTACCTTTTCGGATTACAATGTAGTGTAATGACGTGAAAGTTATTGAAAGAAAAAATTCGAATATGTATATTATGGATGATGTACATGGAGCTGAAAAGGAAAGTTTGTGTTTCGTTCATAGAAATAGAAATTAAAACAATTAGTGCAAAATTTTCATTGGAATTCAGAATAAATGGAGTGGTTGACGTCTTAGAATAGAGACAGATGATTTCAGAACAGAAAGAATGATGTTTCAGAATAGAAACGAGTTACATCAGAATAGAAGTAACTGTAATAACAGCAGGACTGGAACTACGTTGAATATGGTTCCATGGAATAGATGTATGTATTTAGCAGCGCCAATGATGATGTCGATGAAGGAGTGTCCAAAGAATCTGGAATCGTCAAGGTACAAGTTCTGGAAGTGATCTTCGGTCTTCTCCGGCATTGTCGTGGAAAGAGTATTCAAAACGACGATCGGAACCAACGGGTGACGGCTTCGATAGATGCGGCAAACATATGCGGAACTCTCTCTGGAACGGCCGATTGATATAGCACGGAATGGCTAGATCTGCTGGACATATTGTTCTACTAGACGTAGCAGGAAAGAATAACGGATTGTTATATATTTGGCATCAGAACGAATATAACGGATTGTTACAGTTTGGACATCAGAACGAATATAACGGAATGTTATAGATTGGACATCAGGACGAATTAATGGTATCGGCAGAAAGTGTTAGTTTTGGGCGGATATTACGACGAGTTTCGTGGTGGGCCGGGTTATAGTTCCCCGTTGGGTAACTACATCCGCGACTCGTACACGTCCGTCTGAACCCATATACACTTTCGAAATGCGGCCGAGACACCGACTAAGACAGCGATGACAGCGACTAAGAAATCGGCGCTAACGTTGGGCTCGAAAGTTTGGCACTTGTTGTGCTTTTGATAACAGAATGGTTGGTATGTAGACTTAAGTTTTGCCCAATGATTTAGCGCGGAAAAGGAAGAAATGTTCACGAACGGATCAACGGAAATAGGAGTCCCAATAGACAAATTATCTAGGGTTAAGGCCGCAGAATCAGGAGGATCTCGAGATATGGGGGATAAAGAATGCGAACGAAGTACAAGTTTGGTATAGGTGGATGAATTAGAAAATGGTTTGGCAGTAGTGGATTTGAAAAGATCTTCACGAAAATGATCGGAAGGGGGTAGGAAGCGTGAAATCTCTTGATGCGAAGAGATTTTACAAAAATTTGAAACAATGTTGACTGACCTGGACGAAATATTGCCAATGGCACCTGTCAAGATCCATCCGAAGATAGTCTCTTGAGCGAGAAGAGAGCCACAAACCCCTGACATTGAATTTGAAAGCATCAGAGACGGTAGAACGTCGCTTCCAAAAAGCAAATCGATTTGAGTGCTCTTAAAGAAATGTGGATCAGCCAACGCTATATTAGGAAGATCTTCGAAGGACGATGTCGGAAGAGAATTGCTGGAAAGATTACCGGACAGTTGTGGAAGAACAAAAGCGGACACTGTCAACGCGAAATTGCGGTCAAGCTTGGAAGAAAGAATGAAAGTGCACTGCTTACGTACACTGGCAGAATTAGAATTATTTAAACCTGAAACTTGTTAATTTGTGCGCTTGTATGGCAACTTAATTTTATTGAATAAATGTTCTGTGATGAATGTGCCTTCAGAACCAGAATCAAACAAGGCACGAGCTGAATAAGTAACTCCATTGTGTACAATTTGTACCATAGCTGTACCCAACAAAACTCCTTGAAGGTTGGAAGAAAAGTAATTTTGCACATTCCCGGCTCCGCTGCTAGTGGACTGTATAGCAGAATAAGAGAATGATGTGGAGTTAGGATTGAGATTTGAATTTGAAGGTATTTCAGATACTGTTGACGGTGCGGAGGAAGCGGAATTGAATGCACTCTTGTGAAGAAGAGTGTTGTGTCGCTTATTGCAAGTATAGCAGTTATGCTCGCTTGGACAATTCTTAACGGAATGTGTTTTCGAAAAACAATTGAGACATAAACCTTGTCGTCTAATCTCGGAACTGCGAGCATCCGGATTCATACGGAGGAAATTTTGACATTTTCGTATATTGTGAACCTCATTTGGACACAAGGGACACTTTGGAGAAGAGACTTTACTCTGGAACGAATTTAATGTTTTTGAAGGTTTAGACTTTACTTCGGACGAACTTTCCTTGTGACTGGAACTATGAACACCTCTGCGCATCTCGGAAACAGACTCTAAAGTACGAAACCTATTGGTCAAGAATGTGTGCAATTCCGCCCACCGTGTAATACTGGACTTATCAGAAAGAGTCTGTTCCCAAAAGCGTGAGTGTGGAATCAGGAAGCCTGTTTGAACACAAGAAGACGAATATGGATCCCAACTCTTCACATCAATATCATACGTCTCCAGAACGGAAATACAAGAGTTTATATCGCGTTGAAGGCGTTTCAAACCCTGCGAAGACTCGGAATGAACAATGGCTAAATTGAAAAGAACTTTAAGCTGGCCGTTAACGAGGACTCGCTTGTTCTCATAGCGATCGCTAAGATTGGACCAAGCTTGAGAGAAGCCACTGTTGGTAAGAGGGCTCTTTTGCTTCGCCTTGGGTCTTCTGAACTAAGTGAAACAGTTTTTCCACAGGACTGAGACGGGAATTTATGTACGTAGCCGTGAACATGTCCCGGAATGTGGGCCATGCCATATAGTCCCCTGAAAAAACTTCAGTATCGCAAGGAGGCAAGTTGAAAGAATGCGCTGAAGGAATGTTGGACGAATGGGATTGAGGAGCTGGACTAGACGGGGCCGGAGAATTCTTAGGAACGGAAGCTGCCTGTAGCTCGTCTGAAAATTTCAGACAGCTGGGATATACACTTACAGTAAGTTATGTAGGTCATCTTGAATTTAGCCCGAATTGTGTCTAGCTCAGATGCCTCATCCTCGTTAGCTGATTCGTCGTCGCCATTGGCCTCGGCAACATACTCCTTTACATAAGTCTCATATTCCGACTTAATTCTAGTCCATATGGACTTTATTTCTTCAGTATGAATATTAATTGAATGAATTGAGCTGACCGGAAGAAGATTATTGGTAAAATCTGCATCAAAACCCACAAGGGTGTCAGCCAGACGAATGAAGGAATCGAGCGACATCTTGAAAATTACTTTGAATAGGAAAACAAGAATGAATAAAAACCCAAAAAAAGTGTGAATTGGACGGGATCTAGAATTTCAGAGGTAAAATTGGGGTAAAAACCAATTTAGAATGGAAATTACTGTTTGTACACCAAAAAGGTTAACTCTTGTTCCAGTAGAATTCAATCAATATTATCTAGAAATGGAAAATAAGCCCCAAAAATCTGGAAATTCTAATTATTTTTAGGAAATGGGCGAAAAAATATATAAAAGCAAAAGTATATATAAAATCAATATTTGAAATTGGGAAAATGACTTATATCACTCAATTTATCGATATTAACGACTTTTTATACAAGTATATTTATTCAAAATAAATACACCTGTACCAAAAACATTATTTATAACTATACGAAATAATGATATTGAAAGAAAAATAACTGTACTTTCAAAAACCAAAAATTATGTTTCAAAAATATATGTCAGCACACCAACTTGAACATAAAATTAAATAAATTTAATTTTTTGTATAGAAAAATATCGATAGTATCGATAGAAACCACTAATTGTTACTTTTCGAAAGATTTTAACCGGTTTAATGCATGGTAGAACAAGAAAAGGTAGCAGCAATACCCAGCTGACTGAACTGGGTTGTAGTGTTAGTGTCAAATTCCATACGACATTTTATGTATTTATTTCTATGTTCGATGTATATTAGGTATATATATATATATATATATATATATTTTTGAAGAACAAATTTATTCATCAGAAAAAAACTATTTCCCATAAAGACGGCTTCATATCATTGACATGTAACCTCCTCCAGGTCCGAACGACATGCCATGTGGTATTTTGTTAAACTTGAAAAGAATAAAGCCCTAATAAACATGTGTTTTTTTGTTTTCAAAAGCAAACGATTGAAACAGCTTCTCTTTTTTCAATGAATTACCATCGACCCGAAACATTTTTGCAAGTATTCTACTTTCTGCGAGAAATTATGCATTTAATGGAATGATATGGAAACATTCAAATTGAAAATCTAACGAGTTTTCATTCATGTTTTTCAAAATATTCAATCAAATGTGAAAAATTATTGGTTTTTTAAATTCCAATAATTTATAGACATTTCCTTGTTTTGTTTACATGTACGTTGACACTAAGGTTTACAAACAAAAACAAATTTCAATGTGGTTGTTGTTGAGTTGTATTTGTTGAAGTATTAACTTTACCTTATATTTATTCTACCATGGGTTTAATGGAAGGAAACAATCAAATTTGAGAACCCTGTGCGAAAGTCGAATTGAAAAATATCAAAGTCGAATTGAAAAATATCAAAGTCGAATTTAGTCGATTTTGAGAACCCTGTATTTAATTGATTTCGAACAGACTAATTTCGATGTTCAGAACCGTATGAAACGGAATCGAAAACAAGTAACAACAACAAAAAGCTGTGAAATATCACCAGCACACAGCGGGAACAAGTGTAATGCCAAGTTTATACTTGCGTTCCAAAATCCACTGGATTTCACGAAATCCTGAAATACACCCCGGTGTTTACACTTATTTTTTTGTTGATTTCAAACATATCACAATGATCAAGGTAGATGCATATGCGCAGCTAATTGAACATGAATTTTCAAAACAAGTTGTTGTAAATTGAATTATTCATCAAAAATATACGACAATATAGAACTTTACAACTTTATTCAAAAAATTATCGTAAAAATATCTATATGTCGTATAAATTGTGTATAGTACTAACAAATGAAAAAAAATAAACAAATGATTTTATCGTTGAGACATCGTTATAATAAATTTTGATAGATAAAAGTTGTGCTCAGAACCTGCACAATATTAGTACTTGCAGTAGTTTTCCCGTTTAGTGCTAAAAATGCGTACTCATACTCCGAAATCTAGCAAGACTTGCACTTCTCTTTAAACAAAAATAGCGACGAATAACACCCTCTTCTCCTGTTTTCTGCCATACAATTTTGGCCTAGTAGAAACTAGCAGCAAGCATGTTCATTGGCATCTAATATGATAGCTGATACGTTGATTTTGATATTTATGCTGGAGTTTTTGCAATTTCCGTCATTTTTCCGTTTCCGTATTTTTTAAGAAATTTGTATGGGGAAGCAAGTTTTTACAATTCGCTCTTTTTTCTAACATTACCATTAAAAAGTACGGGAACACAATAAGAAATATCATTGTAACAAAGTAATTTAATATTTTTTCACATTGTTCACAAATTTTGATAATAAAATTTTTTGTTGCAGCAATTGACCATCTACCTTGTTTATTGTGATACGTGAAAAGTGTTGCAACTTTTGGTACTTTTTTAGGCAAAAGCAGGGTTGTATATCATGTGTACTGTGATTTCGATGTTGATTTCGCTGAAATCACGAAATGAGAGGATTTCATTTTTGTATGCGAAATCATGATAAATTTTGCTTGATTCCGCGCGAAACCACGAAACGCCTTCGAAATCACGAAACGACGCCAAATGTAAACTAAGCATAATGAAAGAAAATGAAACTAATAGAATTGTTGTTGTCACTTGATGTAAATAGCACACACGATTTAATGCAGCGCGAATATGCGGGAATGAAGCACAAAAGAAGGAGAAATAATGCAATTGTGTTTTAATGGATGAACGAAGAGTAAAAACGTCTCTTATTTTTGCCGTTTAAAAGCAAAAACAAATGTACAGAATTGGATCGAAATAAAGAGAAATATTTATTTTTAATCAAAATAACCACGGAATTGGTAATTTTAATATGAAAAAAACACAAGTACACCTTTCTCTATAAAAATCGAACAGAAAAAACCGACACTCTTCCACCTAAATCGCGTATGAACGAAATGAAATTATGTTTTGCCGACGGCAAATGCACTTTATGAAGAAAAATTTGCACTTTTTATACAAGAACGAATCACAAACTTACATTGGATTTTGATGGATGAAAAGATGAAAAATGTTAGACAGGATGAAATGAATCCAAAACTGGAACAGAATTTTTCGGGGGTTGGATGTATACGGCTCGCACGGACCAAATGAAAACACCAAGAATTGACGTTGGATGCTTTCCTGTAGAAGTGGAAAATAAGCTTGAAACCCGAACCAAAGAAATATTGTTTGGAACACAATATTTCTCCCAGATTGGATTGCGTGAAAAAGAAAAAACAAGGTGGAATCAATTTGTGATTTTGAACAGAAAAAGTGTTCTTTTTATTGAAAGAAGGTAGAAAAAAATTAGTTGAAAATCGAACCGAATGTTACAATGGTTGAATTGCAAGTGATTTATAATTGAACAAAAGGAAAGTATGAATGTCCGAGAAAGCACAGACGACACGCATACATATACGAATAGGTGAGAGGTATGTGCGAAGTAAGAAAAAAGCCTGAGTTGCCAGAAGTCAACAAGGACCTCTATGAACCAGGATTTTGACGTTAACATTCTGCTAATTATGTTACGTACGCTCGCTACATCGTGACCCTTGCTCATTAAAAAGGCCTTTATATCCGATACATCGGTGGTGTAGTGTAAATGTTTAATTACTACCCTGTAAGTAAGTAGAGTTGGTTCTGGTTGCATTACTTTTTGTTGTAACATTCATTGCGGCTATTTTTTAATTATTGATATTTTTTGTGTTGTGGTTAATTCAGGTTTTGCAAGCAATGCAATAAATGCACGCATGCAAAAAATTGGAACACTGCAAGACAGTGCACTGTCTTTTTGTTTGTTAAAATTATAGAACAAAAAAATAAATAAACCGTTGCAAGTTTTTATGAAATTGTTGTTAACCAAATATTGCCGTTTTAAGTAGTAACACGTCTGGCTAGTTGCAAAGTTGAACAACGACTGAAAATAGGCGGTCACTGAAATCGGATGCGCCTTATAATCTTATGTACATCGCTCAATTTTTACCCACGTAAAGGTTTTTTGAACAGTAAAATGCAGCTGACGGCACACTTTGGCCGCTGAATGAAAAGTGTAAAAATCGCTACATATTGATAGAGATGCACTTGCTGTATCTGAAAAGCGCATGCGCCTTAACTGATTTTAACGAATTCGCGAATTATACGTTTTTTAACTTTTATGTTTTTTCTTTGGTTGTAATTTCAATATTACTTTCTATTTCATAACCCTATTGTTTATCAAAGTAAGCAAATACACTTTCCGGTTTGCCATCGCAGTTTCCCTGAAGAAGTTTCAGCGAAGTCCGTCAGTCCTTCCATCGAAATTTAGCGAAATAGTAGAATAACTCCCAAAAATGTTTTTTTCTATTTTTTCGTATTAAACAAAAAAATATATTTTTGAAATAATATTCCAACAATAAGTTTTCGTCTTTTGTTGTTGCTGTAATATGGCAGTTATAAATCCTATCGTTAAAATTTTGGTCTAATATTTTTCTACGCGTTGTCTAGAATCTGGACTTTTTGGACTCTAAATTATAATAAATTAAATTTACTCCAAGATTTTTTCAGTATTTCTTGATTTTCCGCTAAATTAGAAATACATTTAGTAAATATTTAGGCATCTACAGATAGATATTAAATGCTGTTAACGTTTTATATATGCATTTTCTTATTTCAGCAAAAATGGAATTTTTAAATATTTGTTATTTATAAGGGAATAAAACCCCCCATAACTTTGGAGCGCAGCATCCAATTTTGTGAACGCGAACAGATTTGAAACCACGACTTTTTTCTTAATCTATGTTCCAAAAATTGGGGATGTGCTCGCAAAAAATTTTTCAAAATTTCATTCAATGGAATTGCAATAGAAATTTGAAATTTACCATATCGATTGTGGAAACAAGGCACAAAAACCGTTATAAAAAGCCGTGACGTAAGATTTGTTGAGACTGAATTATACAAGAATGTGAAAAAGGCTGATACAGATAATTTTTATGAATTCGAAATAAAACCGCATGTAGACATCGAGAATTGAATGTTAAATGAAAAAGAGTTTTTGGACATCAGTAATGGAATATTAAATGATGATGAGCAGATTTCGGATGATGAATTTTCGGAATGTGATGGAGGGCATGTGATAACGGAAATGTCGAAGAAATTGTCATTAAGGAGCCATTTGAGAATGATAAAGGAAGAACAAATTCCATGGAAAATATCAATCAGGAAACATTTGAATCCATTAAGCAGCGTCTTAGATCGTTCAGGAAGAACAATGGAACATCCAATATCATTGAAGAAAAAAGTACGGAGCCAAGATCAATAAAAGAAGCATTGTCATCAAATCATGCAGATGAGTGGCTTAAAGCAATCAATGATAAATACGAATCTTGAATGAAATACAAAACTTGGATCTTGACAGACCTACCAGAAGGAAGAAAAACCGTTGGTTACAAATGGGTCTTCAAATCGAAAATTAAACCTGATGGAACAGTCGAAAAACGTAAAGCGAGACTTGTTACCAAAGGCTATTCTCAAGTATTGGGTATTGAGTATGTAGACACGTTTGCCCCAGTCGTAAGGCAGAGTTCATTGCGTTTGATTTATGCTCTTTCAGTCGAGCATAATCTACAATTAAGGCAACTAGATGCATCAACTGCATTTTTAAATGGAACATTGGACGAAGAAATCTACATGGAGCAACCAGAGATGTTTGTTCAGGAGGCAACAAAACATAAGGTACGCAAATTACAAAAATCTATTTATGACCTGAAACAATCTGGGCGACAATGGTTTAAATGGAAAACTCTCATGATTGTTACCCTGTATGTGGATGATATAGTCATTGTATGTAATAAGGCATTGGCTGATAAATTTGTGAGGACACTTCAGTCAAAATTTGAAATTCGAGACATGGGCATTCCGAAACATTGTATTGGCCTTGAAGTCAACGTAAAGCAAAATGAAATTTCAATATCACAATCAGGATACATAAAACAACTAGTTACAAAATATGGTTTAGAAAATTGTAACCCAATCAGGACTCCCATGATAACTAATATGAAGTTGGAAAAAGAACCTCAAATTGCAGGAGAAAAACAAAACGTTGATGAAAAGCAGTACCAATAATTAATTGGATGTCTGTTATACATATCGCTACATAGCAGACCAGATATTTCATGTGCTGTTAATAAGTTATAACAGTTTTCAACAGATCCGAGAAAACAACATTATAATGCAGCTTTGCATGTTCTAAGAAATCTTAGCATTACAAGGAATGCCGCTATATCATATAAGAAAACTTCGGCACCTCCGGAAAGTTTTTGCAATGCAAATTGGGCTCAAGATGTCAATGATGGAAAATCTCAATCCGGATACTGTTTTATTATTGCAGGCGGAGTGATCGCTTGGGAATCTAAAAAAACAGAAAGTGGTGGCAACTTCTAGCGCTAAAGCTGAATATGTAGCTCACACCGAATCAGCTAAAGAAGCTTCTTATTTAAATTACCTGCTTACTGAATTTGGGGTTTCTAATGAAGAACCAATTACAATAAATACTGATTCACAAAGCGCACAGAAAATAGCAGAGTTTGGTGCTCACCATTCTAGAACAAAACGTATACACTACAAGTATCATTTCATAAAGGACGCAGTGCAAAATGGCATTGTAAAGTTGTGCTACTTACCATCAAAAGAAATGATTGCGGATGCTCTTACAAAACCTGTACCAAAACCAAAACATATTTTTTATTTTACCAATATGGGTATTACATACAATTGAATAAATAATATGTTGAGGAGGCCTGTTGAGAAAACCTTATTTATAAATACTGTAATTCAACATTATTATTTAACCAAGTACTCTTGGAGTTTTACATACTGTAATTCAACAACATTCTTTAATCAAGTAGTCTTTGAAATTTGTATTTATTTTATTTTATTGAAAATAATTTTCATATTCATTGTGTCTGAATTTCTGAATAAAGCAATACGTTTGAATATCCATTGCGTATTTATTTTGACTCAATATCGTCCAACAATCTTCCAAATGTTTGCAGGGGTTGGTCGTTCGGATTTTTTATACTCACACAAGCGCAATGTATAATCTGCAAATGTGTGTTTTTGGGCATCAATGCAATTTGATAAGTACCCGCACAATAAATTATCAAATACTCATGTACGCGAATAACACTGTGCAACATTTTTAAGGTGATCTTGTGCAAACAATTCGAACTGAAGTTTTTTTGAAAGTACAGACCCAAACAACAAGAAACCCTAGTTGGGTTTTGTTGTGTCAGATCCAGCTCGGATTTTATGGCCCCATCTAAACAAGGTTAAATATTAAGTTTTTTAAGAAATTCGGGGCTATATCTCTGAAACCAATGCGAAAATTCTTCTGACCTCTGAAGCAGATTTGTAGATAAGGACAAGAATATAATGTTTGGAGAAATAATGAACTCGAAAAACTACATTTATTACCTCAAACTTCAAAATACATGCAAAAATTCCACAATTTTTATACATTTCGCACCGTATCTCCAAAACCGTTAATTTTTTCTGAATATTTTCTTTTGAAAAAATATTCCCTGTAATACACAACTCTTCAGAACATGTCATTGTTGTAAAATGACTCTATGCCGTTGTTTTCAGTACATTTTTCAACGACGATTTAATAAAAATGTCAATACTGTAGTGAAATCCGAAATGAGAGAATAAACGGTTGGCGTGAACTGTGTTTGAAATACGTGTTGTAAAATATATGATGCAAAATATCGCTGAAACAACATGAAGTAAGCATTTTAGAGTTTCAAAATGTTCTAAGGAATTGTTGAGAACTTTATTTGGAAGATTTTTGCAAAAGGTTACTTGTTCAACTCCCAGTAGTTTAGCCGATACTGACCAGAATTTCAGCAATTATGTAAAATTCTCTATATTTTATAGGTTATGATGCCCTAGATGGAGTTTTTCGTATATGATTTTTTCATAAGAAAAGGTCTACTAGTTTAGGGCTACAATATTGCTAAAGACAGCAAGGCCAAATTCCTATTCGTTTCTGACATAAAGGCCTGATAAATGCAAAAAAGTGTAGATTTAGCCCGGTTTAGATGAGGCCATAAAATCCGAATTGGATCAGACAGGACAAAACCCTACTAGGGTTTTTGTAGTTTAAATATCTACTTTCAAAAAATGCATACTAGAAGTTGTTTGCATTTTCAGTGTTGCATTGTGTAATTGTGTACTTGCAAAATAATTGTTAAAATGAAAATAAAAGTCAGATGAAAGTGATCGATAGTGGCAAAATTTATATATTTTAATTAAAAATACAATGTATATTGATATAAAACAAAAGAAAAATATATTTTGTGTTTGGAAACCTGTTTCGTTTTGTCGATATTAAAAAGAAGTATGAAAAACACACGGTCTATAAACCACGAGCTCCCCAAGACCGATATAGGAAAACATATCGTGTTGCAATTATTGGGTTGGCTGTGCCATGTCAACAGGATGGATAAAGATGCCACCGGTATATTAGTACGAGCCATTTGACGTTACGCCAACCGAGGGAAGAACAAAACTCCAATGGAAAAATCAAGTTCAATATGATATCACAAAACATGGCATCCAGAGTTAGAGAAGCAAAGTAGAAGTTCGGTAAAATAAGTATAAAAGAGACAATAACATGGTAACTATTACAGGATTAGCTTTTTCTTTTGAAATAAAAAATAAACAGAATTCAAATTTATACTAGATTTCCCAAACGATGAGCTTGGTTCAGAGATTGACACATAATTTGTCGAATATTGGAAAAACGGAACCCCACAAGTTGAAAGAAGTATCTTGCAGCCATCGGAAGAGATAAATATGATATTGCAGATTAATATAATATATAATTTTGAAAATTACATACAAAATAAAGAATAATAACATCTGGCGATACAAATCATCTGTGCATTGTATTCTTATTAATTCAACAAATTACATAATTGTGTTGCGAATTTTATTTCTGATTGGCGAAAATCCGGATCCAAAGCATTGGAGCAAGAAGCCATGACAATGAAGTGGTGCAAGAAGCCATGACAATGAACTGGTGCAAGAAGCCATGACAATGAACTGGTGCAAGAAGCCAAGACAATGAACTGGTGCAAGATGCTATGACAATGCTTTGACTTTTGACTTAAAGACAGAAGAACATGCAACTTAATGAATTAAGCCAGAAATCCTCTTATGTGACGAGGCCTTAAAGTGTATGCTAACAACCCCGCTTCGATTCAGGCCTTGGGGAAAAACATCTGGCGTGATATTCGTCAGTTACCAGTCGAAATGTTCGAATGGTTCGTCGAATTTTGGACTCTACGGACAGACCGTCTAAGAAGAAGATGCGATCAATATTTGATAGACATAAACTTAAAATAATAAATGACAAAGAATGTTCCTTCAATAAACATTTCAATTCAATTATAACTTTCTGACCTTTTTTTTAAACAAGTTGGGAACCTCTAGTTGGATCACCCTTTATAACCGTTTCGTTATTCCAATAGTAATTTTCAAGCTTAATTTTAAATGTCGATACGTTACTGATGCAGACGTATGGTTTTTATCATATTGCGCACAAAAATTAAAATTTTGAAATCTCCAAAAAATAGATTGCCCAAAAATGTCCTGATTGAAACCACAGTGCAATAAAGAATTGCCATTCTCTCGTCTAAAGGGTATTATGTTTCTATCTCTGGTAGATCTTGCAAGTTTTAGTCTGTCGAAGTCTGAAGATAGGAATCGAAACAAACACCATAGAGGGAAGATGAAAATGTTGAGACCTAAGGCCTGCGTACATAAGCTGCCTTGCCTGCTTACCTTGCTTACTTCTGATAAAAGAATAAAAAAGGAAAGGGCAACCCAGTTCGAAATTTGCTCGGCCTTCTTTATTCTTTTATTTTTATTATATCAGAAATGAAGCAGGAAAGCAAGGCAACCAAGCGAAGCAGCTTATGTACCCAGGCCTTAACACACTATTCTATTATATGCAATATTTAATTTCCGTCTATTGGAGGAATCACAATTGGCGAAAAGCCCAATTTTTATCCGGGCACCAAGAATGTTTTTGCCAAAAGCGATGTAAAGGAATAAGTGAGCCATAAGGTACGCAGTTTTGCGTAAGTTTGTCCAACTACATACAACATTGATATGATTTGTCCAGCTTAATGTGAAGTTAAAATTATGCCCATGTTTTTGGTGGTGGGAACAAACTCAATGTTTCCCTATTTAGAATTATGTCTACCTTTGGAATATGTACGATGTTTTTTGCTTTTATGAATAATTATGCATTTTGATTTGTTGTGATTAAAAAGATACCATTTGTATTAGACCATTTGCAAACATTTCAGAGGTCGTCATTAAGATTTTGGGAATACTGATGTAGTACATCGTTCAGAGTGCTGCTTAGATAGATCTGTACGTCACACAGTGTGGCCAAATCCAATATTATGTACAAAATATCCTAATTTTTTCGAAAATTCCCACAAATTTTACAAGAAGTGATAGAAAATAAGCTAAATAAGAGAAAAACGGTAACATGACCTTACTCAAAAACGGCAAGGAAATTCGTCGTCCATCATAACATGGAGGGTATAATTAAATTTGTCAATCCGTTCGCAACACATCGAAATATTCATTGGAGACCCTATAAAGTATATATATGTTCTTGAGCAGGGCAAAATTCTAAGTCGATACAACCATTTCCGTCTGTTGAAGTCAAGATACGGCTCGCAATTTTTAAGATAGAGCTTTGTAATTTGGTATAGAAGTTTCTATTACTTCTAGGATGTTTAGTATTGCAAATGGGTAATATCGGTCCACGTTTTGATATAGCCCCCATAGAACGGTACCACGCGATTTTCTGTAGTTTAAAGGTTTTAGCCTCATTATCACACAAAAGGAAACTTATTGTTCCATTTTACTTCAATACAACTCATGGTGGAGCGTATAAGGAGTTTGGCCTGGCCGAGCTTAACGCCGTTCTTACTTGTTTAATGGTTACTTTTGCTATCCGATAGTACGAAACTTGAACTAGTAAAATGAGCTTAGAAGCAATTGTATTTGGGTTACCGTTCTGCAGAACAACCGGATTTGTTTTAGAAGCGTTTTTACTCCAATAGATTAATTGTGACTAACTGCGACGCCGGGAAACAGATCCTCTTCAACGGTACCCCCCGATTTTGCGTATTTTTAGGATTTTACCTACAATAATCAAGCGATTTAGTTAGAAATTGAGATATAACGGTTTCTATGAGTAAAGTTTTCCTTACGAAAAATTATCAATCTTGATATAGCCCCCAGAGGACGATACCTTCAATGCAAAAAAGTCTTCATTTAGATCCACGTTTTGATATAGCTCCCATATAATGGTAACGCCGCTTTGCAAAATAAAAAATCTCCATGCTGTAAACATCTCCCCCGATTTTCATAACTCCATCTTCATCCTTTAGACACAAAAAACCTTTTTGGACACACTGTGCGTCATCATACTTATGTAATTTACTGTGCTTTAATTGGAGAGGAAGATTATTGACGTACATGGTAAAGAGGAGTAGGCCTATTATAAATCCTTGAGGTACTCCCTTATCAACTCTTAATGGTTTAGATATACCACTTTCCGAATACACAGATTGAGATCTAAATAAGAACTTATAAGATCTGTTGCTGTTATAGAAAAATTAAAATAAATTAGAAGTTTTAAACAGAGACTACGGTGATCAACCGTATCAAAAGCTTTCGAGTGATCAATAAGTAACAGAAAGCATACCTTATTTTCTTATCGATATCTCTCCTTACAGATTCTGACACATCTAATGAATTGTTAAGATACTCGGACGTTTGTTTATGCAATATGTTTTAAACACATTTGACAGGTATGATAATATTGCTATGGGTCGAAATTCCATATTTGGTTTTGGGACTGGAATAATTCGTGCATGCTTCCATAGTAAAGGATAGGTGCTGGAACTTAGTGTGACATTAAAAAATATGAAAAATTTTGCAAAAGCGAGAAGAGAAGTATTTTTGTAAATTTAGGATCAAGTCTGGCCCGATCGCACTAGATTTGATTTTAGAGAAACTACCTAATACTTCATCAGGAGTAAAATTTCGAAATTCAAACACTCCTTCAATCAATGGATCATCGGTTAAAAAGTCATTCTGACCATAGAAGGAAGGAACTGCCTAAATAGGTGGTATGTTGATAAACGATTGGACAGTGGAAAACTTTTGTTTTCCAAGACCTATGTTATTGATGAGTTGTTCGTTTTTTGCCGTGCAGGTGTACCTGTTTACTAATTTTCTAAATGATTGACATTTTTCGTATAATCCTGGCGTTTTGAAACGTTTCCAACGGGAATATTTATTAGTGATTTTATACAACGATAAAATATATGTTATATGTTTTATTGGGATTGTAGAATTGTATAAAAAAGTTATTTTATCCTCCAGTAATTGAAATTGTTGATCAACAGAAAATAAACCAAGCGACAGGAATATTAAATCGTGTTTAGAGAAACATGATGCTGATAGTTTATCGTAAAGTGTTGTGTTATTAACAAAAAAAAAAAACAAATCGAATAGTGTGTTGGCGGAATATAATCCCAATGAAAGCATATTGTTAGTCAACTGTGGATCAATTGAAATATTTGTGTTGAAATCGCCTGTGATAAGCACATCATTATAGCCCAGGTAATATTGTGGAGAATGTTTTGAAGTTGGCCAAGATCAACGTTATTGTTGGATCTATAAATACATCCTTAATAAATAAAGTGTTTTTATTATGTATATTGCAGTGTTTTTATCATGTAGGTGCAGTGAAGAATTGCCATTCTTATGTCGGGCTACCTCGTCAAATGGGCATTATTTTTCTACATCTGGTAGATCTTGCAAATGTTAGTCTATCGTAGAGGTAGTCACACTTTTGTTTAGGCCCTTGTTTGAAGATAGGAATCGAAACAAACACCATAGAAAGAAAGATGAAAATTGTGAGACATGTTTAAGTTTAGCAAGGCCATATACATAACATACTATACTCTTTGTAACGACGGGATTTCCCCCGAGGGCTAGAATAGCTCGCCGGGGTCCAGCGGTTCGTACAGAAATTTAGTTCGAATTTGTGTGAGAGAGAAAGAGAAAGATCAGTATGTTTTGTTGTTCTCTAAATCAAATTTTATTTAATGACCAAAGGATTTTATATATAATAAGTTCACTGATTTTTTGGGTGCCACCGTGGTGCAATGGTATGCACACCCGCCTTGCACGCTGAAGGTTGTGGGTTCGATTCCCCGGCCAGTCAACATCAAAATTTTCAACGGTGGCAAAATACCCCTCAGTAATGTTGGCGACATTTCCTGAGTATTTCAGCCATGTAAAACTTCTCCACAAAGTGGTGTCTTAAGACACGCCGTTCAGACTCGGCGATAAACAGTGAGTCCCATATCATTGAGCTAATATGAATCGGGGTGCACTCATTGAAATGAGAGAAGTCTCCCTTGTCCCGTATGGGATGTTTGTGGAACAATTATATATATTATATAAGTTCACTGATTTATTGTACATCTAAAAATATAAAGTGTTACATAAAGTATAATGGTCCGCCGTCCACGTGTTATTAGATGGGTTCACTGGATTCGGGATATGAGACCTGGATAAGTACTCGTGGTAGTGTAATGGGAAAACCAGGGGTTGATTTAACAGAGACCTGGATAAGTACTCTACGGTTCTCCGGGGATTCTGGGTTGGCTCTTTCGGGTACCTAGTGGGATTTTGCTACTAATAGGCGGAGGTGCGAGACTCAAACAATACTACCAGTATATATAAATAAGGTTAAGGATTGTGAGAGACCTTAATAAGTACTCAAGCACTACAGGGCTATGGGTTGCAAGAGACCTTAATAAGTACTCAAGCACTACTTAGATGACATACAAGGTTAGAAATTGCGAGAGACCTTAATAAGTACTCAGGCGCTACTGGGTTATGGGTTGCAAGAAACCTTAATAAGTACTCAAGCACTACAGGGTTATGGGTTGCAAGAAACCTTAATAAGTACGCAGGCACTACTGGGTCATGGGTTGCAAGAGACCTTAATAAGTACTCAAGCACTACTGGGTTGTGGGTTGCAAAAGACCTGAATAAGTGCTCAAGCACTACGGGGTTATGGGTTGCGAGAGACCTTAATAAGTACTCAGGCACTACTGGGTCATGGGTTGCAAGAGACCTTAATAAGTACTCAAGCACTACTGGGTTGTGGGTTGCGAGAGAACTTGATAAGTACTCAAGCACTACTGGGTTGCAAGAGACCTTAATAAGTACTCAAGCACTACTTCGAGGAAAATCAAGGAGGATTCTTCAAGGAAGTATAAGTGTATTCAAGGATGTCGGCAGGATACTCAAGGATGTCGGCAGGATATTCAAGGATGTCGGCAGGATACTCAAGGATGTCGGCAGGATACTCATTGATGTCGGCAGGATATTCAAGGATGTCGGCAGGATACTCAAGGATGTCGGCAGGATACTGAAGGATGTCGGCAGGACATTCCAGGATGCCCAAGGGTTTTCTCGGAGATTCTATTACTGACCGAGGTCGATGTTGCTGATTCGCTGGTCTGTTGCTGACTGTCCCCGTTCTAAGTTAGGTCGCGCCTTTTATAGTGGGATCCAGCCACGTGTTCTGTTGTGGATTAACGGGACCTTGCTTACCACTCCACCAAGTGTTTGTAATGGAGCAACGGGACCTTGTTTACCAAAATTGAACATCCCAACAACACAGCCAATGATCATCACCACATGGTAGTGATGACTGCTGCCTCGCTGCTTTTTGGGAGATAACGGCGGATCTCTCTCTTTATCTGTAATGTGGCCTCAGAACCCAAAAGTCGCTCACGTAGATTAAGGTTAAATTGATATATTCAGTATATATAAAAACACAATTCAATATGTAAACTTCACTGGGTGTGAGCAAAAATGAACCCAGGTGATTTTTGGTCGTCACACTTCCTCTCTTTGTTATGTCCTCTTTGCTCGTGGTTGAACTACTACCTGACCCTTGCATCCTATGAGGATCCGGTAGTGGAGCCCTTGGACCGTGACCACCCGCTTGAACCGTTCTCCGGGACGATGTCGCGCCAGCGCTGCTTGGAGGTGCGGCTGTAGCCCTCCGCTCACCTCTTGTGGAAGTTCATCGTCGCACACGAAGTCAATGGCGAACTCATTCCTTGTTGGGGTTAACACCACGCCTTGGATCACCGGTCTTTCTTGGTGGGGTGGTGCGGTTGGCACCATGGTGGATGCAGCCGGCGTCCCTTCCAGGATGCTGTCGAGGAACGCCCTGTCGCTGCCTACGCCCCCAACCACCGTGCTGCTAGGAGAAGCCACCGAGACATCTCGTCCTGGGGTAATGGGAAGCCCATTTGGTTTCGTGGCGCCTGGGCTGGAACCCAACCATTCCCACTCGCCAAGAGGAATTAGAGTGGGATTCCCATCCTGGGTTGAGGCCGGCAGTCCTGAGGGCGATAGTGTTGCTGGCGTTGGCTGGCAGGTTTTCGTTGGTCTGGGCGGGGGGGTGGATTTGTCCTCCGAATTCTCGTTCCGGACTGATGTTGACGAGCCTCCGTACGGTAGGGTTGCGGACAATGCTCGGGCCCGCTTCTTTGGCCTCGGTGGGGTAATCGACTCGTCCCCCGACGAGTGGGTGATGACCTCCGGTAGCGGTTCGGCAATAACGCCACGACGTCGGAGGGTGTTCACTGCTTCCATCACTTCTTCTGGCCGAGGGCTCTGGGCTACCTTTACGTCTGGCAGGATTCCTTGTGGGGTGAGCTGTACACAGCATGGCTTGGTACCGGGCCGATTGGTGCGCTGTTTGAGGGCCGCCTTGGTTTTTATTGTTGGCATCATGACGTTGTGCTCTGGCTTTCTGGTTCGACAGGATTGTTGACGTTACTATTGTTCCCGCAGGGGTGGGTTTGACCAGGGGTGATAGTTAAGTGGCGACATTTTTCTTTAATTTTTTCTATCTCATTTCTTTCCTCCGGCTTCGGGAGCAGACAACTTTGTCCAGCACACGTTATTCTCGTCTTAGTCCTCCGTAGGAAATCCATTCCAAGAATGATATTCTCGCTAGCATCTGGCATTAGGAGAAACTCGACGTCGAGGCGGCAGCAACCGAACAATACTTCGGTGAACATAACATCTTGAATCCGTCGCTTGGAACCGTCCGCCAAATCGTTGGTTATGCTCTCAATTGTATGTATTGCATCGGGAGCAATGGACTCAGCGAAGAACTCCTTCATAAAACACTTGGTTGCCCTTGTATCAATCGTTGCTGCATAAAGGCTCTCTTTGATAAATATATTGGCGGTTATGCGGCAATTCGAGGGAGGTCTTTCTTTGGCAGGTGGCTGCGTCTGGGAACCCACATTCCCTACCACGCTGTGGGTTCGCCGCTCGTTTCCCGACCTCTGTTGACAGCATTCAATGGTTCTCAAACCTCTCCGTCCACAATCCCAACTGAAGAGCTTCTGGGGATTACGACAGCTGATGGCAAAATGGCCTTCCTGACCACACCTACGACAAGCCATGACGGGATTGATCGCTGTTTCTGTGTTTCTTTTTGGTTCCACATGCTCTATTTGGCGGTGATGGTTCCTTGTTATGTTTGGTAGTGAAGGTATCCCTTTCAGATCTTCGGCCATCTCAAGGAGGCCTGCCTGGTCACCGAAATCTTTCCGTCTTATGTACCACTGGTATTCGGGTAGGGCATTCGTAAAGATTCTATCTGCCTTTTCCTCTTCGGTGTGATCGCTGTGTCTCATTAAATCTTGCATTGCGAGCATGTAGTCTTTAAATAACTCTCGGGGCTTCTGTTTTCTATGGCGTATTTCGTCTTCTAGGTTCTCCATAAATCTCGGAGGTAGGAAAAATTTCAGGAAGTCCTTCCGGAAGGCTTCCCAGGTTTGCCAAGGCTTGCGATTATTCCTGTACCACATTAGGGCTCGTCCGTGAAGGACTTCTGGCATCATCATGACCAGGCCTTCGTTGGATATCTGATACATCTCAGCTCGCTCTTCCAACCGTTCTATGAACTCAAGGGGTTTACTCTCTCCGGTGAAAGTTACTCCCCATTTTCTCACTTGTTCGGCAGTCCTCTGTACCGTGCTTTCCGCCTTTTAATTTGGGCACCTCCATACCTGTTGTCTCCACGTTGTTCGACTCACTTAATTTTCGCGGGGAGGCCATCTTTGTCTCCTCATGTACCGCCTGGATTTCGAGCAGTCTTTTTGTTACTTCGGGCTCATGCAGTTGTGCTAGGAACATAGCGAATCTCTTCCTTTGCTTTATTCAGGTCATCTTTTCGGAGGCTGTATGCCAAGGATACGCGTAGTTCTGAAGCCATTTTCCTTTACTTATTTTTCCCTTTTTTTTGACACACACTCGGTTTACACTGGGATTCACTATTCACTCTATGTCACAACTACGCACACTGTCTAACTTTCTCTGTCCCTGCTCGGGCGCCACTGTAACGTCGCGATTTCTCCCCGAGGGCTAGAATAGCTAGCCGGGGTCCAGCGGTTCCTACAGAAATTTAGTTCGAATTTGTGTGAGAGAGAAAGATCAGTATGTTTTGTTGTTCTCTAAATCAAATTTTATTTAATGACTAAAGGATTTTATATATAATAAGTTCACTGATTTATTGTACATCTAGGAATATAAAGTGTTACATGGAGTATAATGGTCCGCCGTCCACGGGTTATCAGATGGGCTCACTGGATTCGGGATACGAGACCTGGATAAGTACTGGTGGTAGTGCAACGGGAAAACCGGGGGTTGATTTAACAGAGACCTGGATAAGTACTCTGCGGTTCTCCGGGGATTGATTTAACAGAGACCTGGATAAGTACTCTGCGGTTCTCCGGGGATTCTGGGTTGGCTCTTTCGGGTTCCTAGTGGGATTTTGCTACTAATAGGGCGGAGGTGCGAGACTCAAAAACTACTACCAGCATATATAAATCAGGTTAAGGATTGCGAGAGACCTTAATAAGTACTCAAGCACTACTTGGCTATGGGTTGCAAGAGACCTTAATAAGTACTCAAGCACTACTTAGATGACATATAAGGTTAGAAATTGCGAGAGACCTTAATAAGTACTCAGGCGCTACTGGGTTATGGTTTGCAAGAGACCTTAATAAGTACTCAAGCACTACGGGGTTATGGGTTGCGAGAGACCTTAATAAGTACTCAAACACTATGGGGTTATGGGTTGCGAGAGACCTTAATAAGTACTCAAGCACTACGGGGTTATGGGTTGCGAGAGACCTTAATAAGTACTCACGCACTACTGGGTTATGGGTTGCAAGAGACCTTAATAAGTACTCAAGCACTACGGGGTTATGGGTTGCAAGAGACCTTAATAAAAACTCAAGCACTACGGGGTTATGGTTTGCAAGAGACCTTAATAAGTACTCAAGCACTACAGGGTTATGGGTTGCGAGAACCTTAATAAGTACTCAAACACTATGGGGTTATGGGTTGCGAGAGACCTTAATAAGTACTCAAGCACTACGGGGTTATGGGTTGCGAGAGACCTTAATAAGTACTCACGCACTACTGGGTTATGGGTTGCGAGAGACCTTAATAAGTACTCAGGCCCTACTGGGTCATGGGTTGCAAGAGACCTTAATAAGTACTCAAGCACTACTGGGTCATGGGTTGCAAGAGACCTTAATAAGTACTCAAGCACTACTTAGATGACATATAAGGTTAGAAATTGCGAGAGACCTTAATAAGTACTCAGGCGCTACTGGGTTATGGGTTGCAAGAGACCTTAATAAGTACTCAAGCACTACTGGGTTGTGGGTTGCAAAAGACCTGAATAAGTGCTCAAGCACTACGGGGTTATGGGTTGCGAGAGACCTTAATAAGTACTCAGGCCCTACTGGGTCATGGGTTGCAAGAGACCTTAATAAGTACTCAAGCACTACTGGGTCATGGGTTGCGAGAGACCTTAATAAGTACTCACGCACTACTGGGTTATGGGTTGCGAGAGACCTTAATAAGTACTCAGGCCCTACTGGGTCATGGGTTGCAAGAGACCTTAATAAGTACTCAAGCACTACTGGGTCATGGGTTGCAAGAGACCTTAATAAGTACTCAAGCACTACTTAGATGACATATAAGGTTAGAAATTGCGAGAGACCTTAATAAGTACTCAGGCGCTACTGGGTTATGGTTTGCAAGAGACCTTAATAAGTACTCAAGCACTACGGGGTTATGGGTTGCGAGAGACCTTAATAAGTACTCACGCACTACTGGGTCATGGGTTGCAAGAGACCTTAATAAGTACTCAAGCACTACTGGGTTGTGGGTTGCAAAAGACCTGAATAAGTGCTCAAGCACTACGGGGTTATGGGTTGCGAGAGACCTTAATAAGTACTCAGGCACTACTGGGTCATGGGTTGCAAGAGACCTTAATAAGTACTCAAGCACTACTGGGTTGTGGGTTGCGAGAGAACTTGATAAGTACTCAAGCACTACTGGGTTGTGGGTTGCAAGAGACCTTAATAAGTACTCAAGCACTACTTCGAGGAAAATCAAGGAGGATTCTTCAAGGAAGTATAAGTGTATTCAAGGATGTCGGCAGGATACTCAAGGATGTCGGCAGGATATTCAAGGATGTCGGCAGGATACTCAAGGATGTCGGCAGGATACTCATTGATGTCGGCAGGATATTCAAGGATGTCGGCAGGATACTCAAAGATGTCGGCAGGATACTGAAGGATGTCGGCAGGACATTCCAGGATGCCCAAGGGTTTTCTCGGAGATTCTATTACTGACCGAGGTCGATGTTGCTGATTCGCTGGTCTGTTGCTGACTGTCCCCGTTCTAAGTTAGGTCGCGCCTTTTATAGTGGGATCCAGCCACGTGTTCTGTTGTGGATTAACGGGACCTTGCTTACCACTCCACCAAGTGTTTGTAATGGAGCAACGGGACCTTGTTTACCAAAATTGAACATCCCAACAACACAGCCAATGATCATCACCACATGGTAGTGATGACTGCTGCCTCGTTGCTTTTTGGGAGATAACGGCGGATCTCTCTCTTTATCTGTAATGTGGCCTCAGAAACCAAAAGTCGCTCACGTAGATTAAGGTTAAATTGATGTATTCAGTATATATAAAAAACACAATTCAATATGTAAACTTCACTGGGTGTGGGCAAAAATGAACCCAGGTGATTTTTGGTCGTCCATCTTCTAAAGGAAAGCTCGCAGTCATATATTAGTCCGGGCACCAAGAATGTTTTTGCCAAAAGTGATGTAATGTAAGGTGTTGTAAAGGAATGAGTGAGCCATAAGGTACGCAGTTTGGCGTATGTTTGTCCAACTACAACATTGATATGATTTGTCCAGCTTAATATGAACTTTGGAATTAAATGCTTTTTGCTATTATGAATTATGCATTTTGATTTGCTATGATTCAAGAAGAGGCCATTTGCATTAGCCTATTTGCAAACATTTGAGAGGTCGTCATTAAGTTTTTGGGAGAACTGATGTACATCGTTCATAGTGCTGCTCAGATAGATACAGTTAGTCAACTTATTTATTGCAAAACCAAAATTATTAAAAAATTTTAAATGAAACATCATTTTATTGGTATAAATATCATTATTGATATATCTGTTAACAGTTTAATTCTTACACATGTTTATTAATAAAATAAAACAAAAAAGTAGCTACATTTCACTAAAAATTATCTTAAAATTAACAGAAAGGAGAACAACTCATTATTTGTACCGTCAACTGTCATTGGGCAGTTGAACGGAAAGATAATAGGGCGTTTATCATCGTACAGGATGCATGGAGCGAAATCTATGTGATCACAGGAACGGATTAAGCCATCGGAATCTAAGAAACGATTTAAACTTAGAATCGAACTGTATGAGGAAATTGGCTGCTTGCAGAATAACGCCTTGTATTCATTATGAAAATGGAACTTCTGGTACGACTTTACCAGCAAACTCCAAGCAACAAGGATTTCGGAACTTGAAACCCAGTATGACTCATGAAGGAAATTGGAACGGAAGCTTGGGGTGTTCGCCAGAAAAACCTATGGACGTAAGCAATTTGGAAGGATGAACTACCTGAACTATATTGGAAACTCGATTGGCTACGAATGTTAGCCAATGGCATGGCGTTTGGGGAAGCCAGGAGAGAACAATTGTGGAGTCTGTCCAGCAGAACAAGAAATAATTGGAGATATCAAGTGTCGGAAGCAACGTATCGATCTTTTCTGCTAATAGAACAGCCCACATAGTTCCAGACGTGGAATGGATAATGTCTTAACTGGAGCAAATCTTTTTTGGAATACACCATGTGGGTGAATATGGAGGAAACTTCGATCAAGACTAGAATAGTCGGATTGGAAAATCTTCGACTGAGACAGTGTGGCCGGATTTATAACTTCGTCCCAGCCTGTACCATCAGACCATATCTTCTGCATTATAATGTTTTGCCACAACGGTGCATGGCGAAGGCCAAACTATTCGCTATTCGCATGACTCATCGGATCACATTCGCCAGAGTAGTCCCCGATAAAACTCCTCTTGAGCTCGCTGTGAAAAAGGACTGTATCACTCCGTTCCAAGAACTAGAAGACTGTACGGAATTAAGAGTGAAGGGAACAGAACTAGCACTCAAAGCTGAGTTATTGAGGTTGGAAAAAAGATTGGAGGGAAGACTATGCACGGAACTATCATGGAGCAAAATGATATGTCTCGTCTGACATTCAAAGCAGTTGTTCTTGCTTGAACAATTACGGACATGATAGGTCTTTGAGAAACAATTTAGGCATAGCCCTTGTTTCTTCACCTAGGATGAGCGTTGTTTGATTTCCATTGCAATGAACTTAGGGCACTTCCGTAGAATATGAGCGGAATTGGCTCACAATGGATACTTCGGAGTCGAAACCTTAGCCTGGAAGAACTAAACTTCGAAGCTTGGGGATTGGAGCGGGGTTTCCCTTTATTGTCCTCAGACTTTGAATTGTTGCGCATCTCGGAAACGGATTCAAGGGTATGATACCGGTTTGTGAGAAAGGAATCAAGGTCTTCTCAATTTGGAAGGGCCGTTTTATCGTTCAGGCCTTGTTCCAACAACGTCAGAGTTGAATCTGGAAGGCAGTTGGAATAAAGGAATACGAATATCGGATCCCAACTCTTGATATCGATGACAGATATACAAGAATTGATATCGCGGGCTTCACCTCATGTCTTCTGCGTTAAGTGGAACAAACGTTCGACTGGACTTAAACTGGAGTTTTCGACGTACACAGCCGTCAACATTTCTCGAAATGTAGGCCATGTCATATAATCTCCTTTGAACACTTCAGTTTCGCACGGAGGAAGGAATGACCGTGACCTCGCTGCTCCTCTTGAACGGGACTACTGGAGGGTAAAGATGGGTATGCGGAAGATTTTGGACCATAAGCCGTTTGAAAACTTTCCAAAAGTTCAGGCAGCTTAGCTAGATAAGTACAATAAGTCACGTACGTGCTATTGTACTTAGCCTGGAAGGTGTCCCGCTCGGACGCTATCTCCTCACCACCCTCATCACTAACTCTCTCGGTCACGATTTTTTCAAAGGACGACTTTCCGCGTTCCCACAAGGGAAATATGTATTTTTAGCAGCTGGGTGGAGGTTAACGGAAAGAGCCAGCATCGACTGCAGCACTGAATGCAACCAATTGGCCAGCGTTGCGAATAAAGGAATCCAACGACATTCGGGATTGGAAATAATTGAAAAGGAATGACGGAAAATTGAACAAAATTAGCTTAATTTTATCTGCCCTCGACATACTCTGTCTCTAGTTGGTATCGGCAAATTCTTTAAAAGAGACAGAAAAAACCAAAAAGATTCCGAAAAAAATTTAGTAAAATATGAAAAAACTTAGTTTCTGTAAAGATTTCTTTACAGGAAAGACGACCTCGGCGGCGATCGGTAGCACTACCCCACGAAACAGCACAGAAGTTTCACCAAAATCGAAAAATGTTCCGATGATAGAATATTCAGAAATACTCGTATTTCTTTATCGATAAGCGACCTCCAGTGGTGGCATGCAGTACTACGTATTCGAGACAACAGCTAAGAATATCTTAACGTCTTCTTGATTTCCAACGTAGATCATTGGAGGATTGTTTAAATTTGTTTTCTTAGATTTTTCAAATGATCGCCCTAGAGAATAACAGAATACTCTTCTGCAAGAACAACAGATGATTGTCACAGACATTTTCGATTTTTTTACGATCGTTCCCACGCCACACATACGCCGACCGAGGGAGCGACCTCCCCATCGCGTACGCACCATAATACGCATTATGGAGGACTAGCTACAGAATCTTTTTCTTCAGCCAGTTAGTACACTAAAAACACACTTCAAACTTATATACAAATACGATGTTAGATTATTGATTTAAATGCGAAATTATATTATTTTTAATCACATTTATGCTCATGCAAAAATTAATATTACTATAAAGTATATTAAAGTCAGCACACATTTTACTAATAGGTTCACTACTTGAGTAATTTGTACGATGAAAGCTTGTATGCAAAAATTGATAAAATCTAGATGCTCTAAAAGGAACATTTACTCTAATCGATGATATGAGGAAATCGCATGGTACATCTCCATTTAAAATCTTAAAAACCATTACTGCATTAAGCATAGTCCGTCGACTTTTTAAAGATGGCAGACTAATTAGTTTTAACCTGCTGGTATACGAGGGAAGTATGATATCATTGTTCCAATTCAAACCTCTAAGAGAAAAAAGGAGAAATTGTTTCTGAACAGACTCATTTTTTTCAGAGTGAATTGCATAGTAAGGATCCCAAACGACTGAACAATACTCTAATATTGGTCTTACCAGAGAAATATAAAGCTGTTTTGTAACGTAGAGATCTGAAAATTCTTTTGACCATCGCTTAATAAAACCAAGAACATCAAATGCTTTGTTTACCATAATTGTACAATGGTTATTGAAGTTTAGTTTGGAATCCATCAAGATACCGAGATCAACAAATGAATCAACAGAATTTAATACTGTGTCATTAACGCGAAATTGGATATTAATCGGTGTACTTCTAGAAAAACACATGTGCTTAAATTTTTTAAATTCAGTTCCATATTGTTAATACTGCACGACTTTGAAAACGAGTCTAAATCATTCTGCAGTGAGTTGGACTCCGTTAAGGACTTATGAGTTAAGAAGATCTTAACGTCATCTGCATACATAAGAATACTAGAGTTACGGATTACGAGAGGCAAGTCATTCACAAATAATAAAAACTGCACCGGCCCTAGGTGACTACCCTGAAGAACACCAGATGGAACACTTATAGAATTAGCAGAGAATTTTCAAAATAAATAACCTGAAAGGCATTGATATGTGGTTAAGTGAGTTAATATGATATGGGTACTGAATATTCTGTTGTTATTTTTGATCAGAGTATGTAGTCGAAATGAAATTGGAAAAGCAGTCTGCAATATCTTTCTCATTGACGTACTCCCTATTATTCATTTTTATGACTGAGGGTTTAGGGGACGACTTCCCTTTCATATTGACGAATTCATAAAATGACCCAGGATTGGTTTTAAATCCATTTTTCATCTTTACAAGGTAAGAATTATAAGCATTGCGAGATTCTAATGTAAACTTAGATCGGGCTATAGAATAATTAGAATAATCAATTGAAGAGCCAGTTCTTTTAAATTTACGAAACAGTTTGTTTCTTGAATTTTTCATACGTATTATTTCGGGCGTAACCCATGAAGATCTATTTGAATTTATTACTCCGACTTTTGGAATGCATACTAATAGCATTTTATTTATAATTATGTAAAAATTATTGATTGCAACTTCTAGGTCAGATAAAACTTTACATTGAATAATAGAGTCCCAATTTATTGTTGATAGTAATGAGTTCAATTTTTGAAAGTTGGTTTTCTTATAGCAGAACATGGATTCCTTAGAAGAAGACGAACGATTTGTATTCTGAGAATTATTACAATCCATTGAAATAAGCAACGAAGGATGATTACTATCTTCTGGAGTAGATATTGGGGGAATTCTGTTTATTTCAAGGTAGTGAGGATCATTTACAACTGTAAGATCAAGTAATCTATTATTAATATTAGTAATATTATTAATCTGATATAAATTGGCATCAGAAAAACCGGAAATAATATCAAACACCCATTGGTTTGAGAATGAAACGGAATTCAACGGTGTTAAAGCTTCAGAGTCGGGCAGTTCAAGCCATATTACCGAAGATAAATTAAAGTCACCAAGGACGACAATACGATCACTATTCATATGACGCTGGTAGATAGGGAATTCTGGTAATAGCGGAATGTATGATAAGGTAACATACAATTTAAATACTTTCAGATCAATGCAAATAGCTAGAAATTCAATACTATCCGTATCATTACATATGACAGTATTAGAGGAAAATTTATTATCCACGGCAATAAGCACACCTCCACCTTTATTATTGCAGCGGTCTTTCTATATATTTGAAATTTAGAACAAAGAATTTCAGGATTTAGAATAGAAGATTTTAACCATGTCTCTGTAAAGGCTACGATGGAAAATTCAAAATGGAAACTATCAATGAAAAGTCGAGATAATATTGTATTTAAACCTCGAACGTTCTGATAGCAGAGTGAAAAATAATTATTTAATTTTTTGATGAATGTCTAGGAGGTAAGTGAGCTAAGTTGTCAGATCTTTCAACAAACTCTTTTACAAAAACCTCTTTAGCCCAGAATTCTTTAGAAATTAGGATATCAAAAATGTTAGAAGGAACAAAGATTTTGAAAGATAATCTATTAGTGTATAAAGCTGAACGAAGTTTAAACAATTTAAGGAAAGAGTCACCATGAATCTTGGATCTGATATAAAAATCTAAGTCCTCAACTGTCGTATCTGATGCAAATCTGGCAACAAATACCATTCTCGTAGCTGGTGCTACAACCAATGGTTTTGTTGCAGATTTCGTGGTATTGCCAATAGTAGCGGATGCAGTCGTGGCTAAGGGTGTTACAGAATTTGGAGGCAATTTCTCCTTAGTGCCATGAGAAGAATGTGGAGTTTCATTAGGTTCAACACCTTCACTACGCACGGATAAAGGTGTTATCGCCTCCAACGCTGCATTCTTATCAGCACGCGGGTCTGCAGTCGCCAAAAACTGTCGTAAGATCGGGTACAAACAGTTGCTGTTTGACTACCTTGCACTGCTTGGGACCCAGTCCCAGCAGCCGAAACAGTCTGCTTGCGAGACACTGTTTTAGCAGATGCCTTCTTAGCAGACCTTTTACGTTTCGGCTCAGGTACTGTCGGCGAGGACACAAATTCATCCAGATCCCGATATTTTTGGAAAAGAGAACCAAATTTTTCCAATCGAGAATGTACCGACGCGATCTCATCTTTCATAGATGTAATTTCCGATGATACGTCTTTCACAAAATTATAAAAATCAGCACTAAGTTTCCTACAGTTGGGACAGCACCATCGAAGACCAAGAGAACTATCGTTAATTCAATCAACGACACTAGCTCAAACACCAACACACTGATTTAAGCAGAACCAACATGTAATAAACAGTGAAGTGTCATCACTAATATTACAAAACTCGTATGAACAAACCATTATGAATTTTTATTCCCAGAATATATATTAAAATAAATGCGCGATGGCAACTCTGTTCAAAGAAGACAGAATAAAAATAAGAATGAAATGAGGAGTTTACAACAACAAATAAGTACAAACTAGTTGAAACAAAACACACAAAAAGAGCTTATTTATGCCATAAATAAAAATTTAAAAATGTTCGACAAAAAAACGTTGTTTGATAATTAATTTATATCACACTTATAAATTGATTATGTTTCTACACTTTTTTAAACTAAATAAGACACAAATAACACTTTTTAATTGTAATTTTTAAATTTTATTAGAATAATCACGGAGCACACCACTAAGTATGTTATTAACACGAACAGGGTTGCCAGACTGTGTTGGTTGTATATAATTCTCGTAAACACTTTCGACAGAACTTTGATATAAATGTCACGTATAATATTATGAGAATTGACAAACACAGCATATGTCCATGTTTTGCCCAGACAACAAAGTGGATGGAGAAACAGTATTACTAACCACCATCAACGAAAGTAATAATTTAAAATCATAACAAGGCAGAAAAAAAATCAACGACAACAAATGAAGCAAAAAACAAAATTTTTAAATTTTTTCTTTATTTTTTAATCTTCTAAGATTCTTCCGTATGATTAATCTGCGATTCTTCCTCTGGATTCGCTTCCTGGACACAGTTACTTTTTGTTGGGGATTCGCAGAAGATCTTTAGCTGCGCTCTTCCGCGATTGAATTGACCTTCCCATCAAATCCCCAAAATGTTTGCAGGATAGCGACCACGAGAAATAATATGTATGTGTGTTTATATGTGGATCAGTAGTTATGTTGTTGGAAAGACTAGTCAGCAGTGGGCATTTCTCTAACAACAACTGTAGTGGAATAAAAAGGTGATGGATAATATGTATAAAAACACAAACCAATAGAAATGAATAGGAATATTCTCGCGGCAAGAAAAAATAATTGTACAACGATATAAAGAGAAGCATACTGTCGCGAATGGGAAAATAAAATAAATGTTTGCACAGAAAATTATATTTTTGCCCCCGAAAACTATTTGAATGAAAACACTTAGTTTTTTCTTCGATTTTAAAAATGTTTGATGTTGTTGTTGTAACAGTGTCTTTATTATGTTGATATGTTCGTTCCTCTGTTCAATCTGGCTCTGGGTCTATCTCCAGTGCCAGAAAAATGGCTGCTTCGATGGGATGTAGCCACAGATCCACTGGAATTAGATGGGTAGGTTTGGCGGGGCAGTTAAAAAGGTGTTGTGTGTCGTGCGGGCCCATGCCGCATACTGGGCATATGTCTTGCACGGCGCGATCGATTTCCGCCCAATACGAATTTAGGCGACTGCAATATCCCGAGCGTAGTTGAGCCAAAACTACTCGTGGCAGCTGACGTTCCTCAGCTGCGATAGATGGAGGATGTACTCCGAGTACTTTATTCACACTATAATTGCTTAAGGCCTTGGCAACTGCGTCCGTGTGAATGCTATTCAATCCTGCTTGATATGCTTGTTGATCTAGGGGTTCTCTCCTGTATCGTTGGACCTCTCCCTCTAGAGCATGGATATCCTTCCTGATCTTCCTAAATGGGCCGGGCCTACCCACAAGATGGTGATTGGGATGGCTCACACGATAACATCCAAGCAGGTACTGCAACGAAAGCATCTCATTGTGTTGCTTTACAGGAAGAATTTTTGCCTCCTCATGTAGATGGTCCACTGAAGATTTGAGGAGGCACACTGTCGCTGTTCTCAGGGCGGCATTCTGGCAAGTTTGAATATGTTTCCAGTTCGTATCACACAATCTCGGGGACCAGACTGGAGCCGCATAGCTTACCACAGACCGACCTGTCGCGTTATACGTGGCCAACAAGGTTTCTTTATCTGCACCCCAAGAGCTGCCGGCAAGGGACTTGAGGACATTGTTCCTACTTTTCAACTTGTCGCAGATAGCTGACCCCTAAAATTTTAGGACATTTTGTGGTCGGAATTCTGCTACCGTCGACCACGACATTCAACTCACGTCCAAACTGCGCTGTCCATGTGGTGAGCATATTCCTCGAATGGAAAAAGGTGGTAAGATCGGTTAAATAGTTGTTCAGTCTCTCACAGATGTCATCAGGATAGGTACCCGACGCCAGGATCGTGCAATCATCCGCATACGTCACGATCTCAATGCCGTCTGGAGGGGGTGGAATACAGGAGAGGTAGAGGTTAAACAGTTCCGGAGATATCACCCCACCTTGGGGAACTCCCTGTTTCACTCTACGGGGTTTGGAATTCTTATTCCTGAATTCCACGTACGACTGGCGTCCACACATATAGTTGACTATCCAACTTTTCAAGCTTGGCCGGAGGGTTGTCTGCTCAATGTCCTCAAACAACGTGGAGTGCCTGACTGTATCAAAGGCTTTTGATAAGTCAAGCGCCACCATCACTGTTCTATCGCACGGCCGTCTCTGGTTGAGTCCTTTACAGATATATGTGGTAATGGCGTGCAGCGCTGTTGTCGTACTGTGCTGCTTACGGAATCCATGCTGATGATCGGCAACTTGATAGCTATTTCTGGGGAGGAGCAAGGCCTCAAGTGTCTTTGCTACGGGCGACAAAAGCGAAATCGGTCTGTACGATTCACTTTTGCTGGCATCCTTGCCTGGCTTCCGTAGTGGGACCACCCTGCCCATTTTCCAGACTTCGGGAACAACGAGGGTGGCTAGCGACAAGTTGAAGACTTTGGTGAGATACTCGACTCCCGGCTCATACAGCTGCTTCAACATTACCATGGAGATTCCATCAGGGCCCAACGCTTTGGCATTGGCAACATCATCCATTGTAAATTGTGGTGGTTTATCCTCGGCAGGAAGAGATCTGATGCGACGTAATACTCTTCTCTTCGCCCTGTCACTCTCGGGATGCTCGACAAACTGTCGATTGAAATTACTTGCGCACCTCTTCGGGTCAGTCAACGTAACGTCGCCAAACGTGACTGAGGTCCTATCTTCCCTTCTTCCAGGGTTCGAGAGTGACTTAACCGTTGCCCACAATTCACCTATACCGGCACCAATGTTGCAGCTCTTCAATTGATTTAACCATTTGTTCCGCTTATGCTCGCCGACCAGCCTGTTAACTTCCAGTGTCAGCTCCCCGACTCTGGGGTCATTGGGGTTGATACGACGAAGCTCATCGCGCTCATTTGCTAATCCCGTCGCCTCTGCTGTCAGACCAGGTAACACGATGGTTATGTCAGGCGAACTGTGACACTCTCCTCTAATTCTGGTAGGGGCGTCCTCATTGACCGTGCAAAACGTAGAGCTATCAATCTGCTCAGCCAGCGCTGTACCTCTCTGGTCGTTTCCGAGGGCCGAATGCCACATCTCATGATGCGCATTAAAATCCCCCAGGACCAGACGATTATGACCTTGCAAGAGCGAGCTAATGTCAGGCCTATAATCAGGGATACAGCTATTTCTCGGCGGGATGTATACATTCAGCAACTCTATCTCGGCAGCTCCACACCTGACTGCTACACCCATACCTGTATTGGACAGACTGGTGCAATAGGAAAGCCAATCCCCCACCTCCACTTCTAGTGCGATCTTTCCTCAGAACATTGTAACCATCACAATTCTCTAAGCTGTGGTTGTTGTTCAGCTTGGTTTCCTGCACCGCCGCGACCTTGATGTTCTTCCGACTCATAAAATCTACTATATCCTCGATCTTACCTCGGAGTCCGTTGAAATTCAATTGCAAAAAGGCTGCATTTGCGGGGATTGGGACAACAACGGCTGGTGTTAAAGGCTGCGGGTGCGGTTGTTGTCGAGGGGACTGCGGGGGAGTTTCGTAATCAGGAAAATCGCTGGCCGGAACATTGGTTTTGAGTTGTTCCGGGTCAATCCGGTACTAAAGAACCCGCTGCCGTGGGATTGTTTATTTTTCGGCTTCTATTGCTGGTTATAAATCAGCTAAAAAAACATAATAACAATCCCTTCTTGTAGGGCCACACAACAAAGGGGAACCAAACGAAATTAGAAACACAGAGCGACGAACGAGAAATCGATCAATCAATCGAGCGATCAAAACAAACGACAAAAAAGGGCCAGTTACTGATTTGTATGTACATTAGGGTTATAACTTTTTGCACTTTTTTGCAAATATCAAAAATACCACCACATAGCCGTGTAGAGCATGGAAAACTATTATGAAATACGGCGTCAATTTTCCTCTATCGCGAAAAAAGTTTCCGCACTAAATTCATTGAAGTTCAGTAATACATTTTTTAATTTTAGCTGTTATGACAACATATTTGCTTTTAATTAAAATTTTTATTTTTTTGTAATCTATATTTATTGTAACTATTGGACAAGAGAATATGGTGTCATTTGCAACAAATTCGCGAAAGTTACAGACAGTTTTTAATGACTTTGCCTGTGAGAATTGTATTTTTTTTCTATGAATATTTATTCAAACAAGGCAAATTTAAAATTATAAGTAGAAAAAATATCAAAAGGCTTTTAGTAATTACAGTCGGCGCGAAAACTTTTTTCACCGAATCGATCTTAGAAACGCGTTTTCATTATTAGGACAAAATTCCCGTGTTACTGGTGTTGTATTTTTGTAAAAAACATATACGATTCTCACAGGCAACGTCAACAAAAACAGCCTGTAACTTTCGCGAATTCGTTGCAAATGACACCATATTCTCTTGTCCGGTAGGCACAAAAAATATAAACATAAAATTCACGAGTTTATAAAGAAAAAGCAAAAATTGCAATGGTATCAAAAGTTCCAAATATGCTCCGAAATGGCGCGATTCGAGAACAAATTGGTCCAGAACGCCTTGATAATGATTTTAAATTAGATTACAAAAAAATAAAGACTTTAATTAAAAGCAAATATGTTTTCATAACAGCTAAAATTAAAAAATGCATTACTGAACTTCAATGCACTTGGTGCGGAAACCTTTTTCGCGATAGAGAAAAATTTACGCCGTATTTCATAATAGTTTTCCATGCTCTACACGGCTATGTGGTGGTATTTTTTTGGTTATAGCCCTAATGTACATATGCATACAAACAGAACTGCGTTTAACAAGTGTTGTTGTTGTGCCCATCGAAAACAAAACGAACGAAGAAACTAATAACATGCAAATGCCTAAGCAGTATGTAGACACTGTTGTTGTTGTTTCGGACCTGACACATTAGGGTGGGACGAACGAACAAAACATTAGGGTGGACTGTACAAAGTGTGAAAAATAATAATTTTATAATATTCAAATATGTATATGTATGTATACTTATTGTGTGTATAAATTCATAGTGTACAATAATTTTACATTTCTATGCAAGAGTTTAGTTTTTACAAACGTTTCTACTTAATCATATAAACGAATAATAATAAAACAATACATGAGTGTAACAATTACAGTTAAAGGGAAAAATTTACAAAAAAAAACCGTAAATAAAATATTCAAATAAATTACATTATTATAATTTATTTGAATATTATAAAATTATTATTTTTCACACTTTGTACGGTCCACCCCAAAATCAAACGGTCCAATAAATAAAATGAACATAAATAACAAAAGTCGACATGAACGTAAATAGTAATCTGTCCCAACATCCTTCGCCCGTTGAAGCGTCTACGTTCAATAAGTTATTGTTGGGATATAAATAGGATGATTCTGGATGTGTTGAACGACATCTCAATTTATTGGGCGTCAGCACGTATTGGAATGTGCTGCAGGAACCATCGTATTGTGTGCAGAGGGCGACTAGAATTAAAACATCGGTAGTTTTTCAAATGTGACGCATGATGAATGCTGTGGTCCACCGAAATTACCCGAAGATTAAATTGGTGACAATATTCTGAGACCACCTTCCAAAGTACAACTTTTGATTTCGACGGAAGGAGATGGACGACATCTATAAGCTACAAAAAACTATTAATATGATATCTATTGGAGATGCAAAAAACAAAAACAATTAATCGAGAACATTTCAAATAGATTAAATGCTTATCCATAATGCGATAAAATGTGTTATCTCCGCAAAATAAAATTTTGGAGGCGGCGGATTTTCGAAATTCTGGAACATCGAGAGTAAATTCGTCTTCTGTACCAGGCCAATTTGAGACATCTTGTGCTTGGACGTGTCTCCGAAATACTATTGGAGTTTCTGCTTTGGGACTTCTGACACTATTTACTACAAAATAGTTCAGAGTCGACAAACGAGGTTTGATCCACTGGGCTGCTTTCTTAAATATTGTCCAAAAGTGCAACGACGAGACGAAATTTTCGATCTTTAGTTTGATTTTGAGCAAAGTTTTGGTGAGAAAAACGACAGCACGACGAAGCAAAGATTGAACTTTGCTGGCAGCGACTTTCGACAATTTCAAATTCCAAGTACTTTGTACATTTTTAGATACGAGCGACCAAGTTGATCTTCTTCTAGGATTTGTGACATTGTGCAACGCGAAGCGATAGAGGAAGACATATCGATGAGTTTTCCAGGACATTACCAATGTTTTGGTTATGTCGTTGTCCGGCGTTTTAATGATGATTTCTTCATCATCATTCGAATTGAGAGACGCATGGTTGCTTTTCCATTTGGCCAATTCGAAACCATGCCATTTCAAGATTTGTATTAACTCGCCCCTCTTGAGAGCTCCAGTTTCGATGTCTTCATCGACGTAAAGATCTTGTCGTATGATCTCCGAACCACTATGCTGAGATATTTTGTATTCACCTGCAATGAAAAGCAAAATACGAAGCAAAAGTTGGGCGGCCGATAAGCCGTTATTAGAAAGAAACTGCCGATACATACATCTTTGATATTTCTGCAGTGAGCGCGTATTTGATCCAGCGAAACGCCAACGAGCTATTTCCAATGAGTTACCAAGATAATTGGGTAATTTCTTGAATGGAAGACGAACTTGTACGATTCCATAAGAATCGAAACGACTATTTTCGACAAAATGATCTTCGCAAGATTGCTCTTCTTCAGTACGTGTTGTAGGAGATTTGGAATACTTCTCAATTTCCCAGAATTGTTTCAAAGTTCCATCAAAGTTTTGCTTTTCAAGTGTATTTACAGTTAAGTTACACGTCAACGACGACAAATTAGAACGACTGGGCGACGCACCACCAACTATCTATCCGAAAACTGTATTTGTAAGACATGGCAAACCATTTCCCAACGAAATTTTGCCATTTAACATCAAATCGAAAAAGACTTCGGAACTTAGGAGCACGTCGGTATATTGAGGCTTTAGAACCACGGATCTGCAAGGTTGGCGGGACGATATCGTTTTAGTAACAGCAAATTTCGAGGAACACACGAACGAACTACTTCTTGATTTGACTCTAGTGTCGACAGAAAATTTGCAGTTCGAACTTCTCCAATTCCCGATATTTCTTGTGAGAATGGACGAAATTTAAGTTTGAGTCTCTTTGCGGTTTCTTCCGATATAAAATTGAGTTCAGAACATGAGTCGAGTAAAGCTCTTACCGCCTGAAAGTTACCACAATTGTCCTTCACTAGAATCACTGCAGTCGGAATAGTTGCTTTCTTGAATGAACGAGCCACTACAGAAACTGGATTTGAGTTGGTTGATGGTAGCGGTGAGTTACCATTTGAATTGGAAGTACTAGGTTGTTCTGGTCTACTAAATATATGCAATATAGTATGATGTGCTGAATTACAAACTCTGCTTCGAGAATTTGGATGCAATGTCCACTACGTTTTACGAAATTAAAACGTTCCGAAACAACGAGGTTGGCGAACGATCAGCAAGTTGAGAGGTTATGTTCACTTGAGTTACAATATGAACAGTTCGAATTAGATTTGACAAACGCATGAGCCGACCGATTGAATCTAGGAGATTTAGGTTTGTTTGGAATTAAATATTCAACAAGTTCAGTTCTCTTTCTATGACTTTCGAGAAACTGACAACGACGACTTAATAGCTCATAGCACAAATCCCATGAGGGTAACGATTTAAAATCTTGTTTCTCATCATAATCGTCTTTTGTTTCATTGTCCACTTACGACAGAACCATATGCACTAAAATTGCATTCATAACATCAGCCTCTGATCCGAGCGACAACAACGAACCACGAACAGCAGATACGGTATCAATAAGATGGCGCAACGAAACACTATCACTCTTTTGCAATTTGGGAACGTTGAATAACGATTCTATATGTTCTAAGAATATGAGCACTTTATTGTCATATCTTTCTTGCAATCTTTGTAACGCTTTTCATAATTTTCTTCACATATTTGATAAGGTTCAACAACGGCTAATGCTGCTCCCGATAGGCAGTTCAACAAGTAGATAAATTTTCCAATTGCACTGATCGATGGGTTTTTCATGTACGATATTATTGAACGCAGTAATGAATCTTTGATATTCAATGTATTTTCCATCAAAATTGGGCAACTTAAGCGAAGGCAAACGAGAATTCGAACCACAAGCCATTGAAGCGTTCATAAAACTAGATTTCATTGACACAGAGCCAGGACGTTTCTTCAACAATTTCATTATTTTGGTTTTTGCAACAATAAATGTTTCTTCTAAATCACTTCTTCCATTGTCGTTAGTATTGATAGCTTCTATTCGACTTTGTATTGTGCACAATTGCTTGAAATATGAGTCCACTATTTCTACCCGATATTCTTAAATGGTCGATTCCATTTAAGATCCATCTTTTTCCACTTTTTTCTGTATGTTAGAAATGTTCTTCTTCACTGAACTTCTTTGTTGTTTAAGAGAAGCTATTTCCGAGCCACTAGCATTCTCTTCCACAAATTCCAAATCGTCTTTAGGCATATTGAGAAACTTAGTGAGAGAATCAAAAACGAACAACAACAGAGAATTTGATTTCTATTTTAAAATAAAAGCTCCAAAATATCTATCAAAATTCACAAAATATTCACTCAAGATGGTGACTTTCGATGTATTAAATATTGAGCTATTTTGTTTTCCAATATATTCCACGAAACGAAAATTTGTATGTTTGTGTACCGCGATTGCGTAACACCAATTATTTCGAGCATCACAAAAATTACTTTCTGTTAAAGAATTAATAATTCTTTTCAAAATGTTCAACAAAATTTAGAGCGACGGTAGAAATCAAAATTAATCAAAACCACGATTGGTATTAAAGCGGCAAATTGTGTTTGTTGTTACACCGAATGTGCAGAAAAGCAACAACGACGAATGAGACACAATAATTTGTTTTTTTTTCACTTTAATTAGTTCGATTAATTATTAAATAATTAATCTACTTTAATTTTATGACTACCAACCTGTCACGGTCGTCAAAATGTTCCCACAGAAAATTATATTTTTGGGCCCGAAAACTATCTGAATAAAAACACTTAGTTTTTTCTTCGATTTTAAAAATGTTTGTCGGCTTCTATTGCTGGTTATAAATCAGCTAAACAAACATTATAAGAATCCCTTCTTGTAGGGCCACACAACAAAGGGGGACCAAACGAAATTAGAAACACAGAGCGGCGAACAAGAAATCGATCAATAATACAACGATCAAAACAAACGACGAAAAAGGGCAACAGTTACTGATTTGTATGTACATATGCATACAAACAGAACTGCGTTTAACAGGTGTTGTTGTTGTGGCCATCGAAAACAAAACGAACGGAGAAACTAATAACATACAAATGTTATTGTTGTTTCTCGTCACAACGGCACGACACGAAAGGGAATAAGTACAAGTAATACATACATAGACGAACGAACAAAACATTAGGGTGGACGGTACAAAGTGTGAAAAATAATAATTTTATAATATTCAAATAAATTATAATAAAGTATAAAATCAAACGATCCAATAAATAAAATGAACATAAATAACAAAAGTTGACATGAACATAAATAGTAATCTGCTCCAACAATAAATATTGTTACGGAATTAGGTTTAACTAATCTCCGTGTAGACGTTGTTTTATTCCCCCATACGATTTGTACCAAATAAAACAGGGTTCGTTTTAGATTACGTTTCTAAAATGCTTTATTTACTATATTCCACTTATTCGGAACTGACTGTTATAGCTAAGTACACAGCTTTACTTTACTTCTTTACTAGTCGATGTTTACAATTCGCGATAAAATTCATAACCGATCATTGTTTGCCCGTCATCGGATATTTAACGCCCACAGGTATCGTTTGGAAGTATCTAGAGCATGCATCTGACAACCTCGAGAAGCCAACTAACAACAAACACACAGACGCACCAAACGAACAACAACAACACACATATACGGGATACAAACACAGAAGACAGATATGACGAAATGGACTTTTATACAAGAAAGTATAACAAAAACAAATACTGGGCGATAATTGAATGATTATGGCAAAACAAATGGAAACAAAGGCACATCAGTAACATGTAAGGTAAGAACTAGAATGATGAAGATGATTCTACATGGTAGTTGTTGTTGCTTAAATAAAGTAACTGCGTAATAAAAATTTACGTTACAATACAAATTTCTAAATTAACGGAAATAAAACTAAATTAACTTAAACCTGTCAGTTACATTCGTAACATCGCCTCCCGCTTAAGCCTGTTCGTCCCGAATAGGCACAGTTCCCTCTCTGTGGTATGGGCATTGGTAACACTGCCTCCAGTTTAAGCCTGTTCCTCGTGACCTGGCACAGTTCTCGTTCCATAGCGTTCCAACCGTTCTAGATGTACCTTCTTCATCTTTGATCTAGGGCTGTCGCTCTTCTGTATGCGATACACGACGTCATTTATTTTCGTGACTACCTTGTAGGGGCCTTCCCAGTGCGTTTGTAATTTGGGGCATAGTCTTTTTGCCGTTGTGGGTTGAACAATAGTACCAGTTGCCCTTCTTGGAACCCATCAGTATTTGCCGCTCGATCGTACCTCGCCTTCATGCGGTTGCTGACCATTTTTATCCGATGGCGTACTGCATCGTGGACTTCACTGAAAGAGTTTTGACTGTTTTCATCGTTATCAATTTCGGGGTTTGGTGTGGGGTTTGGTCAAGTCACCAGGCAGCTTCAATTCATTCCCGAACAAAATTCTGGCTGGGGTTCGAGATGTGGAGTCATGAATGGCCGACCTATAGGCTAGTAGGAATTTTGGAATATGCTCATCCCAGTCTCTTTGGCCGCTATCTACCACCTTTCGTAGATGCTCTTCCAGGGTGCGATTAAATCTTTCCACCATGGCATCTGATTGTCGATGCAGGGGCGTTGTCCTCGTTTTCTTGATTCCGTAGGTGTCACACATTTCTTTGAAGATTGCTGACTCAAAATTTCTTCCTTGATCGGAAAGAACCTCGGATGGGACATCACAGCGACAAATCCAATTCTTGCTGAACACATCCACTATTGTCTCGGCTTCCTGGTTGGGAATGGCATAAACCTCTGGCCATTTGCTGAAGTAATCCATGACCACTAAGACATACCGGTTCCCAGAGTCACTTATTGAAAACGGTCCAGCGACATCCATTGCGATTCTTTCAAATGGAGCTCCTAAATTATACTGTTGCATGTGGCCTCGACTCTTACGGGTTGGACCTTTAGCTCTTATACACCTATCACAATTGGCAATCCAGTCTGGATTTTTGACAGCCGACCCAGTAGAACCTCTGCTTTATCTTTTTAGCAGTCTTTGTTACACCATGGTGTCCTCCACTTGGCCCATCGTGAAACTCTGACAAGACATATTTTATTTTGGAGTCTGGTACGACAATCAAGTTACGGTGAGTTTTTCCATCGTCGCTCTCCCACTTACGATGTAGGCACCCATCTATTAGAAGTAGACTGCTCCACTGTGCCCAATAAGATTTCAAAAGGGGGCTTTCGGGCGCTATTTCTTTGCGACTAGGGCGTTCGCCCATTTCCATAGCAGAAATTATTTTGCCTAGGGTGCGATCTTTTCTTTGTTCCGCCGACCAATCCTCGCCGGACTCAACCTGCAGTAGCCGGACATCGACGATACTTGCTTTGCCTTCAGCCTTCGAGCAATGTCTTCATTCAATTTTGCATGGCCGACGAGACAGGGCATCAGCATTACCGTGTTTTCCACCTTTTCTGTGCTTGATACTTAGGTCATAACTCTGAAGCCTATCGATCCAACGGGCCAATTGACCTTCCGGGTTCTTAAACTGGAGCTGCCATCGCAGAGCGCAATGATCGGTTCTTAGCAGGAAGGGCTGTAAATACAGGTATTTGTGATAGTGTTTGATGCTCTCCACAACAGCAGCTCTCTCCTCGTCACACAGTAATTCCTCCCAGGCTTTGACAATGTTCGGCTGTAATACCCGATGACTTTTTCTTGGCCGTCTATTTCCTGGGAAAGGACACCACCGATCCCGTGTGCACTGGCGTCAGTGTCCAACACAAACTTACCACCGGGTGCAGGGTACGCCAAAAGAGGGGCTTTGCAGAGCATGTCTTTGAGTTTTTAGAATGCCTCTTCCTGGTCGTTGCTCCATAGAAATGTCTGCCCTTTTTGAGTCAGTCGGTGTAAGCTTGCGGCAATGTTGGCAAAATTGGGGACGAACCGACGGTAACAGGTGCAGAGACCCAGAAAGCTTCGCAGCTCATGGAGGTTTCGAGGCTGCGGCCAGTCTCTGACGGCTTTAATCTTCTCCCTATCCGTCGATATGCCCTCGCTATCCGTCGTCACATGGTGCCCCAAGAGCTTCAACTCTCGCTGGAAGAGGTTAAACTTCTTCGGGTTAAGTTTTAGACCCGAAGACGATAGCTGCTGGAGTACATTCCTTAAATTCGTGAGGTGTTCGTCGAAGGTCTGTCCCATGACTATGATGTCATCCAAGTATATAAGGCACGACTTCCACTGCAACGCTTTCAGCGCCCGCTCCATCAGCCTTTCAAAGGTGGCCGGGTCATTGTAGAGCCCGAATGGCATGACACTAAATTGCCAGAGACCGCCGTTAACGCCAAACGCTGTCTTTTCCTTATCTTTTTCGGCTATCTCTACCTGCCAGTAACAACTCTGCAGATCGAGGGTAGAGAACCATGACGTCCCGGCTAAGGTGTCATTTAGTTTTCTGTAATCCACACAAAATCTGGTACTTCCATCTTTCTTCTTGACCAGAACTACTGGGGAACACCAGGGACTCGACGACGGTTCGATCGCACCACTCTCCTCCATTTCGCTTATCAACTTCTGGACTTCGTCCCTTTTTGCCAGTTGAACGCTTCTTGGGGCTTGTTTTATTGGTCTTGCGTCTGCCGTGTTTATTTCATGTTTCACCACCGATGTTCTTTTGTAGACGCAAAGGTAGACGCATGTTTCCATAACAGCTGCTTGGCCTTATTCTTCTCGGAAGGTGATAAGTTGTGTGTCCACTCTTTGATGTAGCAATCGAGGTGCTTCTTTTCCATGGCTGCCGATTTTTCGGTGTTATTTTCCAAATTGATTACAGCTTCAGCTGGTGTACATTGTCCAACATTTGAAAATTGACAAATTTGTTCTTGTTTGTCTGACAGGTTCAAAACTCTAACTGGAATCAATCCATCATCGTTGCTTTTCACCAGGGCATTCGCTATTAAGATGTTACTATTTTTGTTTTCTGTTGGTTCCACCACCCACAATTTCCCGACTCCACAATCTCCATCCATTGGTACCCATATTAATGTTTCGGCAATGTTCCGTAGTCAGACGTCTAATAGGTGTGTTTTCCTCGTAACCCATATTTAATGGAATCTCCACATTGGACCATGTCATCACACGTTCTTTCATATCCAGATTAAGACCAAAGGCAATCATAAAATTTGCGCATATTATAACTTCGTCTACGATATCAGCCACTATAAACTCGTAATCGACCGATTTATTGACACTAGTTAGTCTCACGGTTATCTTTCCATGTACTGCCGCAGGCTCCCCTGTTGCTGTGCGCAGTCTGACTCCATTTAGTGGCGTTATCTTTCCCTTGGCCAGATCTGATCTGATGATGGACTTTGATGCGCTGTATCCAAGGTCAGAATTCGCTTGTCGCCATTGATATAACCAGTTGTTGTAAGGTTGTGGTTTTTCTGTTTTACTATCGCTATGGAGATTGTCGATGGGAGCCAGTTCACGCCCCGCAGGACAGGCTCGATTTAGTTTAACGGTGACTCATTTGCAGAACGTTGAGCCACTCTTTTACTTTCTTTTGAATGACCCATTTTGTCGCAATTGTGACACCTGTAAGGCCTCATTTGGCTTCTGTACTCTTCCCCTTAATTCCATTAAGTCTCCATAACTGTTTCTAGAAGCGGCAGGAATAGTCTGTATTACCTCAGCAGCACCGCCCTGCAATGCCATAAGTAGTGATACAGCCTTGTCGTTGTCGTTCCAAGAATCTATAGCAGCCACTGTCTCGAACTATAATTTGAACACATTGAAAGAGGTTGAGCCGTCGAACACAGGAGGCTTGATTTTTAACGTGTTATGAATAGCTCTCACTGGGCCACCTTTGATTTCCAGTTACGACATTTTCTTCTCAAGGTTCACAAATTTCTCATCATGGGCCAGAAATTTCTCGTCAACAGACAAAATCTTTTTATCCAACTCTTTCATTTGTACCTCCACGTTTTCTACTCTCTTTTCAATCACCATCGTGATGTTCTCGAGTATCTCGTTAATTGTTCTAGAATTTACCTCTAATTTCTCTTCCATGCCCTTAGCGATTTTTTTAGAGTTCTCTTCTAATTTCCTGGAATTTTCTTCACTCTTTCTGGATATCTCTTCCAACATTTTGCTGGAATTTTCTTCCATTTTAGCATCTAATTTCTTTTTATCATTTTACTGGAATTTTCTTCAACTATTCTACAATTTTCTGCCTTCATTTCCATCATAAGTCTGGATGTTTATTCGCTCATTCGACAATTTTCTGGAAGTTTCATCTGGAAGTTGCTTCGCTTTTCTTATTCATTTCCATGGATCTTCCTTCTATTTTCCTAATTTCCACCATCATCATAGCCAGCATTGCTTTCAAATCGTCACCCCTTGCAGCTACCGACGAAACGTCCTCAACGCAGGATTCGCCCTTTGCCGATAACTCGACTTCCTCCTTACTGTCGAACTCATATGCGTCGATGTTCATTTCACAGCGCTCGAACTCTTCCAACAAGCGTTTTTGTTGCCAGTAGAAGACAACTCCAACTTACCTAACTCCTTCTTCAAGTCTTCCACTCGTAGATCCTTAAACTTCATTGTAAGATGATCGTAATCCCACTTCTGACACCAATTGTTACGGAATTAGGTTTAACTAAACTCCGTGTAGACGTTGTTTTATTCCCCGATACGATTTGTACCAAATAAAACAGGGTTCGTTTTAGATTACGTGTCTACAATGCTTTATTTACTATATTCCACTTATTCGGAACTTACTGTTATAGCTAAGTACACAGCTTTACTTTACTTCTTTACTAGTCGATGTTTACAATTCGCGATAAAATTCATAACTGATCATTGTTTGCCCGTCATCTGATATTTATATGCCCACAGGTATCGTTTGGAAGTATCTAGAGCATGCATCTGGCAACCTCGAGAAGCCAACTAACAACAAACACACAGACGCACACTCGCACCAAACGAACAACAACAACACACATATACGGGATACAAACACAGAAGACAGACATGACGTAATGGACTATTATACAAGAAAGTACAACAAAAACAAATACTGGGCGATAATTGAATGATTATGGCAAAACAAATGGAAACAAAGGCACATCAGTAACATGTACGTAAGGTAAGAACTAGAATGATGAAGATGATTCTACATGGTAGTTGTTGTTGCTTAAATAAAGTAACTGCGTAATAAAACTTTACGTTACATTTCAAATTTTTAAATTAACGGCAATTAAACTAAATTAACTTAAACCTATCATTTAAATTCGTAACAAAATTGTAATTTCAAACAAATAAATGCGAATGAAATATAAGATGCAATTATTTGGAGTCATGAAATAAATGAAAATATGAATTCAACTATTTTACTTTAATTGCACTAAGCAACACTGAAAATGCAAACAACTTCTAGTATGCATTTGTTGAAAGTACATATTTAGACAACAAAAACCCTAGTAGCGTTTTGTCCTGTCAGATCCAGTTCGGATTTTATGGCCTCATCTAAACCGGGTTAAATCTGCCCTTTTTTGCGTTTATCAGGCCTTTATCTCAGAAACGAATAAGAATTTGGCTTTGCTGTCTTTAGCAATATTGTAACCCTAAACTAGTAGAACTTATCTTTTAAAAAAACCACACAGAAAACTCCATCTAGAGCATCAAAATCTATAAAATATAGAAAATTTTACATAATTGCTGAAATTCTGGTCAGTATTGGCTAAACTATTGGGAGTTGAACCAAGTAACCTTTTGCAAAAATCTTCCAAATTAAGTTCTCAACAATACTTTAGAACATTCTGAAACCCTAAAATGCTTATTTCATGTTGTATCAGCGGTATTTTGCATCATATCTTTTACAACACGCATATCAAACACAGTTCACACCAACACACAGTGCAAAATATGTATGAGCACTTTAGCGGAACTTTACTAATAACTTTTAAAGGAAAAGGTGTAGATTCCTAAAATTTTGCACAAATGTTTCTTATATTAGTGGACAGTGTGGGGCTCAAATTGGGCCACATAGACCCGCGGTTTCCTGTAGCGCTCATGTAACGGTGGCTGCCGTTTTTACGTTTTACATTCATTTTTCAATCGATATTGATGGGTGCAGGGTTTCGGAGTCGGAGTCTACGAGTCGGAGTCGAGCAATTTTGCTGGAGTCGGAGTCGGAGTCTGAGTCGAAAAAAATAACTCGACTCCGACTCCGGGCAAAATTTTTTCCACGTTATAGAAATATAACATTAAATTTGAAACAAGAACTTTTTTTAAAAATCATTATTTATTTTAAAAGAAAGGTGTAAGAAAATATTGTATATGCAAATTATATATTATACTAAATTAAAGGACAATTCACAGGATATTTACTATCCTTTGAAGTGTAGTCTATTCATCCCTATTTTGTTGATCCAATTGATTCGTTAGATTTTTGCAAACAAAAGTAAAGTTCTATGACAATCGAATTAAGACTGGACCTTTAACCTCTTTCGTCAGAAGTCTTACTGGTGTTCTCTCAAAGTCTATTGGTATTCTTATCTTGTTTTTTATGAGAAGTCATCCTTGTCTTCTATTAAAGTCATTGTGAGATCTATGGGAAATCTTACTGAATACCCTGTGACACAAAATGGAAGTTAAGATTTGGGGGATGAAAATTCCTTTTGGGAATGAAAGCCCCAATTGAGAACCCCAAAGGATCCCAAAGCTGAAATTTCTGAGTCATGACATAATGTTTTTGTTTTTTATTTGACCCCCATCAATCATTGAGAAAATAGTTTTATATCTATGTTTGGAGATATTGTTTCATCATTTTTAGATGACATGTTTTCAGTTAAATGGAATGAGGAACCTTTCTGTCAAATATGCTGTCCTAGCTCAGTTTCTTCCATGTCCTTTTTGTTCTTGAACCCAAAAAGTAAAACAAAATTAAACTTTCTACAAAAATGTTCCACCGAAAATTATATGTAGGTTTCCCATATCCAAGAAATCGACATTGTCACGTTTTCATTGTGCTTTATCAGTTTTACCCGTTACTTCTCAAAAAACAATATGTTTATGTATTTTGGTTAATTTCGCATAATCTATTAACTATATATCAATTTCGGATGGTTATGCTTCTGAATTAGGCATCATAAATTCGTTGTTGGTTAACGACAGATTCATACCGCTTTAACTCAGAAGTCTGACAAACGGTGAATCTTTCTTCTAGGATTCATTATATACTCAATCAGGTCTTTAGATGTAGACATTCAAATAACCGGATCTGTCCGCCAGGAGCAGATATAGTTCATGCGTATCCGAGTTTTCTACACAATCAATTGCATATACGAAATTCAATGAAATACATAATCATAGAGTTTTCATAAGAAAGGATCGGGTAAAAGTGATAAAGGACAATGAAAACATGGCAATATCGATTTCTCGTCCTAGTGAACCGACCCTTCATAAAACGTTCCTAGCAACATATTTGTAGAATATTTTTATGCACGAAATCTCATCGTTCGCTTTTCAGTTCCAGAAAACATCCATCTGCCTACGTGCTGAGTGGTGTACACAATATATCTCAAATATTTCAATAAAATTATCCACACCACACCAAAGTTCAAAATGTGAGCGCTGAATTTTTGTTTAAGGGGTGATCCCTACTTATAAATTTCAGAATTTCAGTAGAAAGTATATGTGGTCAAATTTTGAAGTCGATCGGAACAATATTGCCACAGTATGAGCATTGGATGGGAACAATTTATTTTATTTTGTATGCAGCATATAAACTGTGTTTTTCTCGCGATAGTTTTCGAGATAGAGTTGGCACCGCAAAATGCTTTAATAAAAACAAGGTTTCGAAGACGACCTCAAAACTTGGTAATATTTTTTTCTTTCAGATGAAGAAAAAAATTTGCCAAAAAGTTACGTAGTTTTCTCGGGAAAAAAAAATCATGAAAAATCGCTTTTATTGTGCTTTACAACTGGGGGTCTCCTTTTGAGGCTAAGCACAATAAAATGTTGGCTTACATCCAGTTTGAAACTTGGTCGTGAATTGCTTATAGTTTTTATTGCATGTAGTAGTAGCATCCTTGCCCCATCATTTTAAAGGCTTAAAGATTCTCTCACGCGGAAGAATTCCGTCCAGAATATACTCGTGCAAAAAAGGAAAACCGACAAAAACTTTCTAACTTTGATATTTGTCAATGTAAGATTCGGCAGAAACAGTATTGATATGTTCGATTGTATTCGAACGAATGCCCTTTCTAATGAATATGTAAGGAAAAACTAACACATTAGCCTATATAGGAAAAAATTGCAATTTTGTGCAAATTTTATTCATTTTTAGTGGTATAGGAATTCACTTTCGGAGTCGACCCGGAGTCTGAGTCGGAGTCGGAGTCGAGAAAAAAAACTCGCCTGGAGTCGGAGTCGAGCCGAAAATACCTCGACTCCGAAACCCTGGATGGGTGACGTAGGGGATGGAAGATACCAAGGAACGGTCCTGACCGGTTTTAACATGGCAAAGCCCAGGATTTATCTTGGTCCCTCTTTCATCTCAAGTGGACACTGACCTCCCCGTGGTGTCACCTGGGGAACTGCCTTTAACACCCGTTAAAGGTAGTGAGCTAACATGTGCCGCGCGTTCACCCATAAGAACGTTAAAAACTTGGGTTTGGGCGTCGGGTTAGTAACCCTCCCCTAGAAAAAAACAGCCTACTATGAAAAAACGAAAGAAAAGAAAAACAAACCCCTCTAAAGTTGACGAACCCCGCAAACGTTTTAAGGACCATGATCTGCGAATCTGCACCTGGAATGTTCGCACTCTTTATAGAGAAGGTGCAGTCTTCGCATTGGCAGACGTACTTGAAAAGTACAAGGCCGATATTACTGCCATACAGGAAATACGATGGATTGGGAAAGGCGTCACAACAACACCTAAAGGTGACGCACTGTATTATAGCTGCCATGACGTAAAGCATGAGTTTGGTTGCGGATTCGTAGTTAGTCGGAGACTAAAACATCTGGTATCCAGCTTCACCCCAGTGAATGAAAGACTTGCTGCAATTCGAATAAAAGCTAAATTCTTCAACATCAGCTTTATTTGCGCTCATGCTCCCACTGAAGAAAAGGACGAACAGACCAAAGATATATTTTACGAGCGCTTAGAAAAAACATATGACCGTTGCCCTGCCCATGACATTAAAATCATTCTAGACTTTGCAGCTTCAAAAAACATGGTAGTTAGCAGTACCAGATTTAAGCATCTCGATATTCATAAGGGCACCTGGCTGTCCCCAGATCAAAGAACAAGTAATCAAATTGATCATGTTGTGATAGATGGAAGACATTCATCCAGCGTGTTGGATGTACGATAGTTCCGAGGCGCAAACATTGATTCGGACCACTATCTTGTTGCAGCAAAGGTACGTACCCGTCTAAACGTTGCAAATAAAGCACGAACAGACACAATGCGGAAGTTGGACATCGATAGGCTGCAAACACAACAGATAGCCACAGCATATTCCACTCAACTAGCCCAATTGCTTAATGCGAGCACTCCTTGTCCCGATAACATAACAACACAATGGCAAAATATTGCCCACTCCATGCAAACAGCCGCAAAATCCATACTTGGATTCCAGAGACCTCCACAAAGGAATTCATGGTATGACCAGGTGTGTCGTGCTGCTACCGAAGATAAAAATGCGGCATATAGAGCTACTTTACAATCAGTAGCAACGCGTAGCGCACGAGAGAGATATCGGGAGAAAAGGAGAGAAGAGAAACGTCTTTTCCGCAAGAAAAAGAGAGAAATGGAAAAGCGGGAGTGTGAAAAAATCGAGATGTACAGGAGCCAGAATGAAGTCCGAAAATTCTACCAATGAGTGAAACATCAAACAGATGGCTTTGGTACAGGCACATCCTCCTGTAGAGACCAGCAAGGTAATCTGGTAACAGATACAGATAGCGTGCTCAGGATATGGAAGGAACATTTCTCCAATCTGCTGGTATCCAATAGTGGCGAAGACGATGATACCGCAGATCCAATCCCAGAAGATGGTATAGAATGTATACCACCCGGCCAAGATGAGGTAAAAACAGCAATCAACCGGCTGAAGAATAATAAAGCAGCAGGAGCCGATGGCTTACCAGCCGAGCTGTTTAAAACCGGAGGCGACGCGCTGATAAGGTGTATGCATCAGCTAGTTAGCACCATCTGGCAGGAAGAACGCGTACCCGACGATTGGAACCTGAGCATCCTATGTCCCGTCCACAAGAAAGGAGATAAGACTGTATGCTCCAACTAAAGGGGCATAAGTCTACTCCCTATTGCCTATAAGATAGTGTCAGGGATACTGTGCGAACGAATAAAGCCTATGGTCAACGAGATAATTGGACCATACCAATGTGGCTTTAGACCTGGCAAGTCCACCATTGACAAGATATTTACCCTGCGGCAAATCGTAGAGAAGACCCAAGAGATGCAGATCGACACATTTCACCTTTTTGTCGATTATAAAGCAGCATTCGATAGTCCCCTCCGATCAAAGGTATTCCATGCAATGTCTGAATTTGGTATTCCCGCAAAGCTCATCCGGCTTTGTAAGATGACTCTAACTGATACTAGGTCCTCAGTTAAAATTGGAAAGAACCTCTCCGAAGAATTTTGTACCAAAAGAGGTTTCAGACAAGGAGACAGACTTTCGTGTGACCTATTCAACATTTTGCTGGAAAAGGTAATACGAGATGCAAATGTCAAAAGAAATGGCACAATTTACACCAATAGCCACATGTTACTTGCCTATGCTGATGACATAGACATCATGGGACGATCAGTAAAGGAAGTAACTGATACCTTTAGGAAGGTCGAAGCAGAATCTGCGAAAGTGGGTCTGGCGGTAAACGGCGAAAAGACCAAATTGATGGTGTCGACGCGCAAAGCGTCCATAGAGCTCGGACCAACCGTAGAAGTTGGTACCTATAATTTTGAGGTAGTTAAAGACTTCGTCTACCTCGGCACTGCCATAAACACAACAAACAACATCAGTTGTGAAATAAGAAGAATTGTATTGGCCAACAGATGCTACTATGGTCTAAGTAAGCAATTTAAAAACAAAGCCACATCTCGTCAAACAAAAATAACACTATACAAAACGCTGATACTACCCGTGCTAATGTATGGCTCCGAAGCATGGGTACTTGCGCAAGCAGATAAGGCAGTGCTTGGTGTGTTTGAGAGGAAAATTCTTCGAAAGATCTACGGGCCGATTTGCGTTGACGGTGAATATCGACGTCGTATGAACCACGAGCTATATAAGCTATACAAAGACATGCATATAGTTAAACGTATCGAGATGCAACGATTGCGTTGGCTAGGCCATATCATGAGAATGAGCGATGATGAACCCGCTAAAAAGGCGTATGATTACATGCCACATGGCGGTGCACGCAGAATCGGCAGGCCTAAGCTTCGATGGAGCACACAAGTGGATGAAGAAATGGAAAGGCGCGGTATTCCAAAAAGTCAAGCGAAAAACAGAGAGGAATGGAGATCTTTTCTTAGTTCAGTCTATGGAACAAATGTTCTGTAATGGGCCAACTAAGTAAGTAAGTAAGTATTGATGCAAATTGGTATATTGAGTTTTCAGCGGATAAAAAACTTATGTACAAAATATTTTCAATATAGGTTCGCGTTTTGGAATAGCCCCCACATGCCGGGTTCCCTCATATTGGGTATTTTAAAGGTTAAAGATAAAAATTGCAGCCGATTTTGATGCAAATGTAAATTTTAAGATGTTAGCGAATAAAAAACCTCCTCACACAAAAGCTGTCAACATAGGTCCACTTCTGGGCGAAGCCCCACAACCCTACACATCTATTAAGGAGTAAAATGTCAATATTTTTTGTTTTCATTTGTATCTATAATGTTTATTGGTCTATTCAGCAGGTCTGTACCATTAATTTTGTTAATAATGTCTTTCAGATCAAGTTCAGGTCTGCACTGCATTACAATTTTTAACGTATTCTGGTATTTGCACCGCAGCATCTAAAAATGTTGCGCTATATGTAAATCACCAACATTTAGAGGTCAAAACTATGAAAAATTGCGAGAGGTTTCTTAATTTTACAGAAATTATCATTGGTAGAATTAGTGAGTCCATTTCTTCAAAACGCAGTCAACAATGGCGTTCATTGTCGCGTTTACCTTCCACTTTTGGAAAATGCAACAGAATGAAATTCCCAAAGTCTTTTTAGAAAATCTTGAATATCTCCAAAGACCGCGCGATACCGCAGCAGTTTTATAGCTTTGCGACCAGAGGAGAATCCAACCTTTCATATTATATATATCTTAACACGTGAATGTACGGAACTTACTTTTGAAATGGCCACGGAAATTAAAAAATTATAATTTTGAAAACTTCAAAAAATCACTTCTTTCCGACTAAAATTGCACGAAAACAATAAGGGTTTTTGCTTTTTTTAAAGTGTAAAATATCATAATTGATTTGTAAAATGTTAATAAAAATAAATCAAGGTGCAACTTTAAGTGCATTTTTTAGACGTTTCGTGGAGTAAATCGGCAAACTGAGTATGGACCATTTGCAGTGGAGTACTTAGCTAACGAATTCAATAAAAATTAATTAATTTCATGTCCTTTGGAAATCCCTTAAAGTTCCACTAAACTTCCCAAATTTCGCACTGTGCAGCAGTTTATTCTCGCATTTCGGATTTCACCACATTATTTACATATTTATTAAATCGTTGTTGAAAAATGTACTGAAAACAACGGCATGGAGGCATTTTACAACAATGAAATGTTCTGAAAAGTTGTGTATTACAATCCAGGGAATATGTTTCCAAAAGAGAATATTCAGAAAAAATTTACGGTTTTGGAGATACGGTGCGAAATGTATAAAAATTGTGGAATTTTTGCATATATTTTGAAATTTGAGGCAATTCGTATCGCATATAGAAGAGCGACAGCCCTAGATCGAAGATGAAGGTGGTACATCTAGAACGGTTGGCCCGCTACGGAACGAAGGCTGTGCCAAGTCAGGAGCAACAGGCTTAAGCGGGAGGCAGTGTTACCAATGTACATACCACAGAGAGGGAACTGTGCCTATTCGGTACGAACAGGATTAAGCGGAGGCAATGTTACGATTGTAATGCTAAGTTTACATTTACGAAATCCACTCTATTTCAACTGTCAATTCCATAGCTCAAACGTCAAATGAAATCTCATCTGGATTTCATTTGACGTTTAACCTATGGATTTGACAGTTGAAATCGAGTGGATTTCGTAAATGTAAACCAATCATAACTGATAGGTTTAAGTTAATCCAGTTGAATTTCCGTTAATTGCAAATTGGAACAACTACCATTCAGAATTTTCATAATCTTTCCAGTTCTTACTTTCAATGTTTATTTTGTTATTGTTTTACGTTTATCTATCAGTCAGTTATCGTTTAGTTTGCTATTTGCAACCCTCCTAATTGTGTGACCGGGCACCGTCGAAATGTTGTTTATTGCAGTAGTATGCAATGCCAACAAATTAGTTGTGTGTTTTTTTTTCGTTGAGAATCGACGAACGGATAGCAGTGGGAAAGATTTGGTTTTGTTTGCAAGTGAAGTTGCTCGAGTTGAGGTAGTGCCAAAGAAATTCTCGATCAGAGTGTTTCTTTGCGCACGTGTCTATTTGAGCGAGCAATTGACACTTGGGTATACAAAGCTTCTTGTTGAAAAACGAGAAACAATTAACTGATGAAGATCTGTGGCGAGATCTGAAACTATAGTCTTCCCTGCCTTCCCCTTGGTAAACATCGCCAATTTTTTCCCAGTAATAAATTAAAAGTTGTTTTAATAAAATATTAAAACAACGAATATGGGATTAAGCCTGACTATTTTGAAAAACAAAATAGAAGTCCTCATCCCAAACAAAAAACGCCAACCCTCTTAAAGAAATAATTTTTGTTTTTACGCTGTAAAATAAAAAAATTTGGCTTTTTGCCATTTTCGCAAACATCAAAAACAAAACATAGCATGCCAAGCAAGAAAAACTGTTAAGAAATGTAGTGTCACTTTAAATACAAAAAGGGAAACCATTTGGGAAACTGAAAAACAAATCGAGGTCATTTTGCCAGGCAACATATCTTCAAACTGTTAAGAATTTCGATTTACTCTCGGAGAGAAAGTTGTAGCTCTTATCATAAAGTACAAAAATTAAGAACATGTAAAATCTATCAAACTTCAAGGTATTTCTTTTAATTTCTCGGATGTTGTTCTACAGATATCAAACCGTTAACACATTTCTACAACATACGAACACTGTAGAATCGGGTCTTGAAGGCAAAATAACTTTATACAAATATGATGTTTTATAATTTTTTCTCTGGTTCTGGTCAGGGCTTCCCCAAACTGTTGTTTCCTTTATTTTATTTATATTGCTTCTACAAGATTATTCCAACCTATCGGTCATTACATATCATTTGTATATCATCATAAGATTTGCGATACTCTTGTTCTTTCTGAGGAAGTGGCCAATCGAATTCGATTTTCGCTTACATTTTTTTGGCGTCATGGGTTATTGTCTCATTAACAGTTTTAGTTTTACTCTTCCGAGTTATTAAAAAAAACAAAAATTATGTTTTGTTTTTCGTAGCTTCTGCTACCTATAACTTTATTATTGCGAATCAAAAATATGACTAAAAAAGGTAAATAATTACATTCCGTTCTTATAACTAAATTGAATACAATAAAATAGCTTATTAATCGTAAATAACAGAATTGAAAAATAAAATAGCTTATTAATCGTTTTCTGTTTCTTTGCAACATTATGGTTTAATTCATAGAATTATTGGTTAGCAAAAGTGTATTTAAGAAAAATTATGTTTTCCATAATTTTGTCTGCAAAACAGGAAATGGTAAAATAAAAAATAAGGTTGCAATGTTGAAACAGGAAACGTGTGTGCAATGTTTGCAGAAATCAATATCGAGAAATGTAATGTTAAATTAGTACACGGTGGGGTGATATCGTAACTCCCCCTCCGTTAGATTGAGGCTCCGACGAAATATGAAGAATAGTTGCTTTTCTTTTAAAAAATATAGGAATCATAATTAATAAAATAATTATTATAGAAATTGTAGTGCTACTTGCAGTAATATTAATTATTTAGTTTATTTTTTGTTTTCTATTCAAAGTTGTAAAATTGTCTTCATATTTGATCTGTTGGATATATAGGTCTTCTAAATTAATTTCAGGTATTGTGCCGTTTTCTTTTATTTCCTTTAAAAGTGAGGTTTGGATTACTTTTTCTTTTATTATTAATTTCTCATTTTTAAACGTTAAATTTCCGACATTGATTTCACAATTTTCGTATTTTATTATATATAAAAATGGTGTAAAAAATGTATAGTAATTCATAAAATGAGAACGGCTAGGCCGATTTCTGTAAAATTTTTTGTCAGTTATTCGTATTTTCGAGGAGATGGTCTTTACGGAAGAAAATTTTGGAAAATCTCTCTGGAAAAGTCGGAAAATTGGAAAAATCGAAAATTGAGTTTTTGTATGAAATTTTATTCCTTAATAGCGAGACGAAGTTCGCCGGGTCCGCTAGTTTTATTATAAAATTGTGGCTTATATTAGTAAGGTTTCCTTCATAATTACAATTATTTGTAAAGTTATTAAAAAAGTTTTTAAATATTATAATTCCTTCTTTTATTTCTTTAACTTCAGTGTTTTTATGTTGTTTAAGTGTGCAACTAGCTGTCTTATTTTTAACAATGTTTACTATGCATGGGTCAACAATTGGTTTTAAATTTCTATATAGACTAGATATATTTGGAAAATATACATTTTGATTTTCATCCATTAAAATTTTGTTTTCTTTTAAAAATAATGATTTATTAAGTTTATTGGGTATTGGCTCAAAAATTATGTGTACAAATGATATATTGGAGAATTGGGGAATGGAAAGGATAATGATAATTTGGTCTTTTTCAAAGGAAACGGAAACTTTTGTCTTAGTATATTGTTCAAAGTCATTGATTATGTTCATCGAGTAAGTCTGTTGGTATTATACCTAGTTTGCTTGTAAATATAACTCCTGCAATATCGTCAATATGGTTTTTAAGTAAATGTATGTCGTTATTAATTTGGTAAATATGTCTTAGAAAGGACACTTCATCTTCTAATGTAGATATTTTATTCTGAATCTCACTACGAAATTTATTAATATATGTCTTTACTATATGTTGTTGTCTGTTGATATGAGTCGTAATATTTTGAATTTGTATCGAAAGTCTTTTATTTATACGAGCCATGTTTCCAATATCGTTTGAGTTAGTATTAGTAATTGTTGTTAGATTCTTGATAACCGATCTTATTTCTTGTTCATCATCACTGTCCATATTTCCTGTTATAAATTTGATTCCTTTACCTAATCCATTTATTAATCCTCGTTTAATTCTAAAATTCGGTGAAAGATTATTTAATTTAATTTTTAAAAGATTAAAATTATTTAGAGTTGTGTCAAGTAATGGCATTAAGTCTGATATAGACCCATGTAATGAGTTAATATTGTTGTCAATAATTTCAATAGTATTGTGATAGTGTGTCAAATTTATTAAGTGATAAAGTCTCCGGTAGTGATCTATGATCCTTATGTCGCAATCCTTGATTGGTATGTAGCCTTCATTATCTGTTAAGTCTTGTATTTCCATCGATTGAGGTTTAGCAATATTCACCATTGAAATGAGCAGAAATATACATATTTGAAGTTGCATCTAAAAAGGATAATATTAGTTAGGTTATGTTGACGCTTGATTTTCCTCAGTATTCTGAAATTTCTTTTTCCTTTTTATATGAGATTTATAGTACTTAAAATTCCGATCCGTTACTATATGATCATCGTCTAATTGAGATACTACTACTTTCCGAAATTTAGAATGGTTTTTGCCTCCTCGTTCATCTCTTAAATATATTGGCCCTGTTTGAATATCTATGTTCTCACGTGTTTCATTTAATTTATTTATAATCTTTTCTTTTGCTTTAACAATTTTTTCCTTAATCAAGGGATACTCGTCTTGGTTTACTATTCCGTTTTTAAAGTCTATGGGTTTCTTAGAAGTTGTCGAATGTATTGTATTATTATAATACATTATTATTCGGTACATTTTCTCTTCGACGCTTTCTGTGTCTTTGTTAGGGTCATGTTTTAAAATTCGGATATGCTCATTGATTGTATTGTGGAGTCTTTCGACATCCGCGTTTGAAGTATGATTATTGTTAGATGTATAGTGTATTTCAATATCCTGTTCTCTTAAAAATTCGCGTAGGGGTAAAGCTTTAAATCCTAGTTCATTATCCATAATCAACTTTTTTATATTTCCGACTGTTGAAAGGTATTGGGTAAGTGCTTTTTTGAATTCGATCCAGGATCTATCTTTTATTCTTATAGCTTGCGCGTGTTTGGAAAATTTGTCTAAAAATGTTAAGAATAATGTTTTTTCTAAAGTATAAAAAACGTCAGCATGAACAATCTCACCGGGCTTATCGGGTGTTTCTGTAATTTTGAATTGTTGTTTTATGGGTTTTCTGTCATACTTTTCTTTATTACATATATCACAATTATTAATGAATTGCGTTATACGTAGTTTTAGTTGTGGGTGGTAAAATTCGAATTTAAGTTGCGCGAAATTTTCGTTAATTCCTCTATGATTATTTTTTAGATGTTCTTTTTCTATTATTTCCGTTAGTTCATTTTCATCTGTTAAATCTTTAAGAAGATATTTGCAACGTATAATTTTGAAATCCTTGTTCTCAGCAAAATATTTGTCAAAAACATTTTTCAGTCCATTGAAAACAGACTCGTCATTTATAAAAATTGCATTGGTTTTATCAGGGTTAAAATGATTTTTTAAAAGAGTTATTAGTGTATTCTCATCAAAGTTTTTAGCATAAATTGTCTTCCTGTTATTCTTGAAAATTTGTTCAGTTTTTATTTTCAGTGATCCTGACACTGTCTTTTGTATTACAATTTGTCGTCGATAAAAATTGATTGGATTATTTGTTTCAGAAATAATATTAGGTAAGTCTTCTTCTTCATTGAAATTGATTTCTACTCTAGATAGTGCATCTGCATTACCGTTCATAATTCCTTTCTTATATTGTATATCAAAATCATATTCTTGTAGGCTAAGTCTCCATCTAATTAGCCTTGAGTTTGGTTCCTTCATAGAAAATAACCAAACTAAAGGTCTGTGGTCTGTTTCAATTATAAATCGTCTTCCAAAAAGATATGGTCTAAAATATTTTGTTGACCACACTATAGCAAGAAGCTCTTTCTCTATCGTACTATAATTCTGTTCTGAGCCATTTAGACCTCGACTAGCATAACAAATAGGATGACCATTCTGGGATAGAACAGCTCCTAGAGCAAAATTACTTGCATCGGTTTGAAGAACAAATTTTTGATTGAAATCTGGGTATACTAAAACGGGAGAATTTGTAAGGAGTCTTTTAAGAGATTCAAATGCTTCGATATATTCTATATTATTAACGTCGATAACGGAATCTTTCTTGAGATATCTTGTCATTGGTTTGGCTATGGTAGAATAATCTTTCATGAACTTGCGGTAATAGCCGGATAATCCAAGAAATTGTTTTATTTCTTTTTGAGTCTTTGGTAAAGGGAATTTTTGTACACATATTATTTTATCGGGATTTGGTCTAATACCTTCCTCTGATACTACGTGTCCAAGGAAGTTTGTTTCTCTTTTCATGAATTCGCTTTTATCTAGCTGAACTTTCAAATTGACTTCTTTAAGTCTCTGAAATACTTTTATTATTGATTCTATGTGTTCTTGGAGAGAGGTCGAGAATATGATTATGTCATCTAAGTAGACTAAACAAATTTTGTTGATTAAATCGCCCAAAACATTATTCATTAAACGCTGAAAAGTGGCCGGAGCTGTTTTCAGTCCGAATGGCATACGAAGAAATTCGTAATGACCACCTTCCACGTTAAATGCTGTCTTTGGAATATCCTTTTCGTGGATTTCGATTTGGTGGAATCCTTTCGCCAAATCGAGTGTTGTAAAGTACTGACAGCGTCCTAGTTTTTCCAGGATTTCATCAATGTTTGGGATTGGGTATTTGTCGTCTATTGTTACCTCATTGAGTTTTCTATAATCTACGACAAGTCTCCATTTAGTTTTGCCACTCGCATCCATCCTTTTTGGAACTATCCAGACTGGTGCTGAATAAGGCGAATGACTGGGTCTTATTATTTTTTTGTCTAACATATCTTTTATTTGTTTTTTGACTTCGTCTTTATGTATATAAGGATATCTGTATGTTTTTGCTGCAATAGGTATATTATTAACTGTCCTTATCTCATGTTTGATTGCATTGGTAAAAGTAAGATCACTCTCTTCGGTATAAAATATGTCTTTATATTTTTTAATAATTGGTATAAGTTTCTTGTGTTCTTCTTCGTTTAAATGATCTAACCGAATTAGTTCCATTATAGGTTTTTCTGTTTTTTCATCAAAATCGAATGTATAAAAATTTTCAGATGTAACTTCATCTGTTCCTTGTGTTTCTAACATAACTCGTTGTGGTAAATTTCCATTTACTTTAACGAAAGCACTAATTTTATAATTTTCCGCTTCATATACTCCCTCCATTATTTCGATATTCTTATCGTTTAGTATGGATTGTGGGTTATATATTAGTCCGTCTTTTTGTTCAACTTGTAACATTACTTGATGCAGTCCTCTTTTTTCGAAATAGTATTCAATACCGTCATTGGTATATCGAATGGGGATGTCAGTTTCTTCAATTCTTAACAAGTTATCTTTCATGTTTACTATTGCTTTCATTTGTCTTAATATATTATTACCAATTATACCATTATATTTATCGTGAAATTGGCAAATTAAAAATTCTAATTTTGTGTCAGTAAGTAAGCCGAATTCCTTAAAAGCTGGAATTGCTACTTTTTCAGAAATTGTAACAGTATGCTGGAGAGTCTTAACGTTCGTTACATCGCAAGGTATTTTCCATTTAGGATTGCAAATCCCAGGATTAATTATAGAGTGTGTTGCTCCAGTGTCAATAATAAATTTTAGACGTCCTAATTTGGTTTTGATTACTATATATGGTAGGTTTCCGTTGAGGCTGTCGGCTGAAAATTTTGGGCATTGTTCATATTGGTCCCGTTTTCTTCTGCTTGTCTTTGTGGATTGCAGTTTTGTCCATTGTTCCCATTATTTTGTTGATTGTGGTCGTGGTTTTGATAATTGTTTGGTTGGAAATATTGTACATTATTTACTTCCATTGGTTCCAGTTGTTGAGGCTGATTATAATTTTGTCCGTTATAATTTTGGTTGTGATTTCCTGCGTTTCCTTGTTGAATCCAATCATAATTATAATTTTGGTTGTTTTGTCTATAATTGTTATCACGCTGATAATTATTACGATTATTATAATTATGCTTTTTATTTGTATTTTTCTTGTTTCCTGAGGATTCCTTGTGTCCATCTTGTCCTTTATTGTTTCGGTTCTTTTTGACTATGCGACCATCTTTTCCCATGTATGCGTATCCATTCTCGAACAATATATCCATTGCCGATTCCAGGCTGTCGGGATTCCTGCAAGTTAATACGGTCTTCATAGGTTCTGGCATCTTATTCTTGAAGATATGCAAAGCAGATCTCCTATTGTTTAAGGCTACCTGATTGGCGGCCTCGCCCTCTCCTAAGACTTGAAGGGCTTTACTATTGAGTCGTCTTAGACGGTGCTTTATTTCATTATAGAAATCAACCGTAGTATTCTCGAAAGTGACGGATCTTAATTCGTCGAATAATTGTTCACAATTCTTCTTTTCACCAAAATTGTTTTCTAATATGTTCTTAATTTCTGTCCATGATTGAGCTTGTGTATTGATTTCAATGATTTCTTTGGCACTACCTATTAACCTACTTTTTATTATGTCTGAAAATAATAGCTGCGAAAGTTCGTCATATGTCCTTAACATAGGGTGTATTCTATCTATAAGTCTCGTAAAGTTTGTAAGGTCGTTTCGGTTTCCATTATATTGAGGAATTGTGTTCAGATATTTAATGGGGTCTAATTGAATTTGGTTAGGTTGAGCCATTTTGAATTTTTGTTTTAAGTTTTCTTTTCTATTGTATTTATTGAAATTTATAGTTTAAACGTGTATATCTAAAAATTATGAAATAATAATCTTAAAAACTATAGCTTACTGTTAATCTGTATATATCTGTTATGCTTTGCTTCAGTGGTTGATGGATACGTCCTTCTTTATTTGGCTTGGCTTGACTTGGCTTTCGTCTCCTTTGGATTGGCTTTCTTCTTCTGGATTAACTTGGCTTTCTTCTTTTTAAGGCACTTTTGTTGGTTTTTTTATTTTGGTTTTCTCTTATAGGATTCACAAGATTTTCTTCAATAAGTTTATTTAGATTGTTTTTTCTAATTTTCTTTTATTTTACGGTACTAATTATTAGGTTCGCAAAAATGTTATCACAATATTTTTATTTAGAATATTCACAATTCTTATATTTTTCACAGTTTCTCAGACAATTTTATTACAGTGATTTTATTTAGAATGCTCACAATTTTTATACTTTTGGTTTTTTTTTACTGGTTCACGAAAAATTTTCACAATATTTTGTTTAAGGGTTGATAATTCTTTTATTTTTTCACAGTTTATCAGACAATGTTATTACAGTAATTTTATTTAGAGTTTTCACAATCTTTACATTTTTTTTCACAGGTTCACAAAAATTTTCACAAAAATGTTGACAATCCTTTTTTTTTAGGATAAAATATTTTTTTGTCACAGTTTCTTAACGATGTTTTTTATTTAAAAGTTTTAAAATTCTTTTTATTTTTAACGATATTTTAATTTATATAATTGTCAAAAGATTTGACGAAGATCTTTATTCATAAAAATTATTTTTTGTTTGGTTGTTTTTGTTTTCTAACAAATCACTTTTGACAAAAATTATTTTTTGTTTGGTTGTTTTTGTTTTCTAACAAATCACTTTTCACAAAAATTATTTTTTGTTTGGTGGGTTTTGTTTTCTAACAAATCACTTTTCTTTTTCGATACCGCGTTATAACATTGAAATGTTCAAAAGGGATAATTAATTCTTTAATTACGATCCTTTCCGCGGTATCCCATCCTCGTCGCCAGTTTTAGTTTTACTCTTCCGAGTTATTAAAAAAAACAAAAATTATGTTTTGTTTTTCGTAGCTTCTGCTACCTATAACTTTATTATTGCGAATCAAAAATATGACTAAAAAAGGTAAATAATTACATTCCGTTCTTATAACTAAATTGAATACAATAAAATAGCTTATTAATCGTAAATAACAGAATTGAAAAATAAAATAGCTTATTAATCGTTTTCTGTTTCTTTGCAACATTATGGTTTAATTCATAGAATTATTGGTTAGCAAAAGTGTATTTAAGAAAAATTATGTTTTCCATAATTTTGTCTGCAAAACAGGAAATGGTAAAATAAAAAATAAGGTTGCAATGTTGAAACAGGAAACGTGTGTGCAATGTTTGCAGAAATCAATATCGAGAAATGTAATGTTAAATCAGTACACGGTGGGGTGATATCGTAACTATTAACTTGAGTAGATCCTCGTTTGAAATTCAAGCGAACTATGATACTGAAATAGTTAAGTAGATGTAACAACTCGCATCGCTTGAGTCTTTTCTACATATATTAATTTCAAGACCTGCTTTCGCTGCCAATGCGACTAACTCGTCTACTTTGCATATCATGGAAATTTTCTTCAAGTCTTTTCTTGAAAGTCGACACAATACCTGTTTTTTTTTCTTTTCTAATGTCAGCATAATTTCGTCTAATACCACAGCGAATACTGGAGAAAGTGTACATCCTTGTTTACTCCAGCATTTGTGGTGAAAGAACCCTTTTTAAGCCCTTATAAGTAGTGCAGTCCATATGGTATTACGGGATATTGTATCAAAAGCTTTTCTAAAATCTATGAACAATAGATACAATGACATTCGAAACTCGATGGACTGTAATAACACTATGCAACACTAAAAATGCAAACAACTTCTAATATGCATTTTTGGAAAATAAATATTGAGACTACAAAAACCCTAGTAGGGTTTTGTTCTGTCATATACAGTTTGGATTTTATGACCTTACCTAATCCCGGCTAAAACTACAGTTTTTGTATATATCGGGAATTTTTATTTTGAACAGACCACATAAGAAAAACTGAATCTACGGCATCGAAATCAATAAAATATAGAAAATTTTACATAAATGCTGAAATTCTGGTCAGTATCAGCTAAACTATTGGGAGTTGAACCAAGTAACCTTTTGCAAAAATATTCCAAATAAAGTTCTCAGCAATTCTTCAGAACACTATGAAACTCTAAAATGCTTACTTCATGTTGTTTCAGCGGTATTTTGCACCATATCCCAGCAAAAATACTCATTACAAATTGACCTACTTTTTAATTATTTTAACAAGGGCATGTCACAGGAAATAATTACTTATTTTCGGCAATTAAAAAGTATGTAAATGTGTAGTTAAATAAATAGTTACGACTTGAAATAACCAGAGAGTAACTACTTATTTATATACTTTTTAGTGCCCAAAAAATAAGTACTGATCCCTATGACACGCCCTTGTTAAAATAATTAGAAAGTAGGTCAATTTGTAATGACTATTTTTGCTGGGATCTTTCACAACACGTATTTCAAACACAGTTCACACCAACAGTTTATTCTCGCATTTCGGATTTCACCACATTATTGAAATATTTATTTAATCGTAGTTGAAGAATATACTGAAAATAACGTCATTTTACAACAATGGCATGTTCTGAAGAGTTGTGTATTACATTTCAACGAATATTTTTCCAAAAGAAAACATCCAGAAAAAATTAACGGTTTTGGAGATATGGTGCGATATGTATACAAACTATGGAAATTTTCGATATTTTATAAAATTTGAGGCAATAAATGTAGTTTTTCGAGTTCCTTGTTTTTACAAATATTTTATTCTTGTCCTTATCTACAAATTTGCTTCAGAGGTCAGATGAAGATTCACATAGGTTTCAGAGATATAGCCCAGTATTGCTTTAAAAAGTCAATATTTAACCATGTTTAGATGGGGACATAAAATCCAAGCCAATAAAATCCAACAAAACCCAACTAGGGTTTCTTGTCGTTTGGGTCTGTATTTTCAAAAAATCCTCAGTTCGAATTGTTTGCACAAGATCACCTTAAAAATGTTGCACAGTGTTATTCACTTCAATATATGAAAAAAATTGGAAATTAATTTACGTTAATTTGCACAGAAAACAATTGAAACTAATTATGCAAATCGCAACACTGTGCGTTTAATAAATGAAAAAAGGAAAAAATAAAATTGCCAACGGCAAACGCACTTTGACTCAAACACTTTTGAAATTGAAATGTACTATTGTATTGTATTGGATAATAAAAGCACAAACTTAACCCGGATATGCCGACGGGCAAACTAATGCAGCAATTTTCGTGATTTTCGAAAATAGTGTTATTCTGACTCATAATATTACAAAACTGAAGAGAAAATAAAGAAAAATATTTTCTAACTTGGATTTTAAGGCCGTACTACATGTAGTACACTCGGCATATACGTATCCAAGACAAATGTAGTTTTATTATGTTTGGGGCATAGTCATTGGAGAATTGAGTGATAACTTGCACCAAATCACCATCAACATTTTTTTTAAACAACTCCAGGGTTTTATGTAAAATTTCCTGATCACATGCTGAAATAATAGCAGCTATGCCTTCCAGATTTTGCTTCGCTCTTTTCACTGACATATCAAGCCGTCAGTGAGAAGAAAAAAAGCAAGATCTGTTAAAATAACGCAAGTGCAATGTTGTCATCGCTATCTGAAACAGTGGAATAACGATTTCGGAAAAAATCAGCTTCAACATTTAATAATGGAGCTTCTATAAAAGGCCTGATAATGAAAACGCAAATATTTATCAAAAAATAGTTTTGTTGTTTTCTAAAGTACTTTCCATCATGATTTATACACTTTTGGCAGCACTCAAACTAGGGATAACGCAAGTCTATTTTCGAGTAATCGATTCCTCGATTCTTTGATTTGAAGAATCTAAAAATCGGAATCGAGTTTTGACTTCATAGAGAATCGAAAGATCGATTTTCTATTATGATTCTTCGATTCTTGCAGAAGGAATCGAAAGATCAATTCTGTTTTGACTTTTTGATGTACCACGTAAATGATACAGATAACATTGGTAAGAGCACGACAACAATATTATATTTGGCCTGTTCCCGTACTTTATAAAGTGGTAAAAGTTGTAAAAGTCGTAAACGATTTTCATATAAATTTTGTGTACGGGAGCGCAAAATGTGTAAATGTGGTAAAAATTGTAAAAACTGTTTAGTTCTGGAACAGAGCTATTATTTGTTGTACTGATGAACAAAGTTAATCTAACGGTACGGCAGTGTTAAACGCGTAGCATTGTACACTAAAACGTTCACATTAGGTCTGTATGATAACCCAAAAGTTTGTGCAAATTTGCACAAACTTTTACAAAATGCTGTTCGATAACAAACTTACAAAGTAAAAGAGAGAGAATTTGGAGACAATTGTGAGAGAATATTGGAGACTTTTGTTTACAAGTTTTTGCAAGGAAAATTTTTCTTGTAAGAATTTGCAAGCTTGATCTGCTGATTTAAATTCGAATGTTTTGTGGCGGACTTCTTGGCAAAAACATAAACAAACGTTTGGCTCTTAAAATAAATAGATATAAAAAAGGGGAAAAAATTATTAAATAAATTATGGAAAACGATAATGTAAGTAAAATAACTTATTTTGTAGTTTGTGGTGACTATTTTTTTTTATATTAAAGGTATCAAATCCCAGCAAAAAGCGGTGGATCCATGGAGTAGGAGAAACACAATGAAGTCGGCCAGGTATTCCCAACGATATCAATTAATATGTATGTATGCCAAACATCGCACTGCGTTCCAGTATGTTTTATATTTGTGCATTGGAAAGGGAATTATAGTTGTAGCAACTAAGGGCCTTGTCACATTAGAGGCAGAAATGATTTCACCCGGAAAGCCATGCTTCTTATGTACCGAGGCCTTAACACGATAGCCTTGTTTACTCCAGCATTTGTGGTGAAAGAACCCTTTTTAAGCCCTTATAAGTAGTGCAGTCCATATGGTATTACGGGATATTGTATCAAAAGCTTTTCTAAAATCTATGAACAATAGATACAATGACATTCGAAACTCGATGGACTGTAATAACACTATGCAACACTAAAAATGCAAACAACTTCTAATATGCATTTTTGGAAAATAAATATTGAGACTACAAAAACCCTAGTAGGGTTTTGTTCTGTCATATACAGTTTGGATTTTATGACCTTACCTAATCCCGGCTAAAACTACAGTTTTTGTATATATCGGGAATTTTTATTTTGAACAGACCACATAAGAAAAACTGAATCTACGGCATCGAAATCAATAAAATATAGAAAATTTTACATAAATGCTGAAATTCTGGTCAGTATCAGCTAAACTATTGGGAGTTGAACCAAGTAACCTTTTGCAAAAATATTCCAAATAAAGTTCTCAGCAATTCTTCAGAACACTATGAAACTCTAAAATGCTTACTTCATGTTGTTTCAGCGGTATTTTGCACCATATCCCAGCAAAAATACTCATTACAAATTGACCTACTTTTTAATTATTTTAACAAGGGGCATGTCACAGGAAATAATTACTTATTTTCGGCAATTAAAAAGTATGTAAATGTGTAGTTAAATAAATAGTTACGACTTGAAATAACCAGAGAGTAACTACTTATTTATATACTTTTTAGTGCCCAAAAAATAAGTACTGATCCCTATGACACGCCCTTGTTAAAATAATTAGAAAGTAGGTCAATTTGTAATGACTATTTTTGCTGGGATCTTTCACAACACGTATTTCAAACACAGTTCACACCAACAGTTTATTCTCGCATTTCGGATTTCACCACATTATTGAAATATTTATTTAATCGTAGTTGAAGAATATACTGAAAATAACGTCATTTTACAACAATGGCATGTTCTGAAGAGTTGTGTATTACATTTCAACGAATATTTTTCCAAAAGAAAACATCCAGAAAAAATTAACGGTTTTGGAGATATGGTGCGATATGTATACAAACTATGGAAATTTTCGATATTTTATAAAATTTGAGGCAATAAATGTAGTTTTTCGAGTTCCTTGTTTTTACAAATATTTTATTCTTGTCCTTATCTACAAATTTGCTTCAGAGGTCAGATGAAGATTCACATAGGTTTCAGAGATATAGCCCAGTATTGCTTTAAAAAGTCAATATTTAACCATGTTTAGATGGGGACATAAAATCCAAGCCAATAAAATCCAACAAAACCCAACTAGGGTTTCTTGTCGTTTGGGTCTGTATTTTCAAAAAATCCTCAGTTCGAATTGTTTGCACAAGATCACCTTAAAAATGTTGCACAGTGTTATTCACTTCAATATATGAAAAAAATTGGAAATTAATTTACGTTAATTTGCACAGAAAACAATTGAAACTAATTATGCAAATCGCAACACTGTGCGTTTAATAAATGAAAAAAGGAAAAAATAAAATTGCCAACGGCAAACGCACTTTGACTCAAACACTTTTGAAATTGAAATGTACTATTGTATTGTATTGGATAATAAAAGCACAAACTTAACCCGGATATGCCGACGGGCAAACTAATGCAGCAATTTTCGTGATTTTCGAAAATAGTGTTATTCTGACTCATAATATTACAAAACTGAAGAGAAAATAAAGAAAAATATTTTCTAACTTGGATTTTAAGGCCGTACTACATGTAGTACACTCGGCATATACGTATCCAAGACAAATGTAGTTTTATTATGTTTGGGGCATAGTCATTGGAGAATTGAGTGATAACTTGCACCAAATCACCATCAACATTTTTTTTAAACAACTCCAGGGTTTTATGTAAAATTTCCTGATCACATGCTGAAATAATAGCAGCTATGCCTTCCAGATTTTGCTTCGCTCTTTTCACTGACATATCAAGCCGTCAGTGAGAAGAAAAAAAGCAAGATCTGTTAAAATAACGCAAGTGCAATGTTGTCATCGCTATCTGAAACAGTGGAATAACGATTTCGGAAAAAATCAGCTTCAACATTTAATAATGGAGCTTCTATAAAAGGCCTGATAATGAAAACGCAAATATTTATCAAAAAATAGTTTTGTTGTTTTCTAAAGTACTTTCCATCATGATTTATACACTTTTGGCAGCACTCAAACTAGGGATACGCAAGTCTATTTTCGAGTAATCGATTCCTCGATTCTTTGATTTGAAGAATCTAAAAATCGGAATCGAGTTTTGACTTCATAGAGAATCGAAAGATCGATTTTCTATTATGATTCTTCGATTCTTGCAGAAGGAATCGAAAGATCAATTCTGTTTTGACTTTTTGATGTACCACGTAAATGATACAGATAACATTGGTAAGAGCACGACAACAATATTATATTTGGCCTGTTCCCGTACTTTATAAAGTGGTAAAAGTTGTAAAAGTCGTAAACGATTTTCATATAAATTTTGTGTACGGGAGCGCAAAATGTGTAAATGTGGTAAAAATTGTAAAAACTGTTTAGTTCTGGAACAGAGCTATTATTTGTTGTACTGATGAACAAAGTTAATCTAACGGTACGGCAGTGTTAAACGCGTAGCATTGTACACTAAAACGTTCACATTAGGTCTGTATGATAACCCAAAAGTTTGTGCAAATTTGCACAAACTTTTACAAAATGCTGTTCGATAACAAACTTACAAAGTAAAAGAGAGAGAATTTGGAGACAATTGTGAGAGAATATTGGAGACTTTTGTTTACAAGTTTTTGCAAGGAAAATTTTTCTTGTAAGAATTTGCAAGCTTGATCTGCTGATTTAAATTCGAATGTTTTGTGGCGGACTTCTTGGCAAAAACATAAACAAACGTTTGGCTCTTAAAATAAATAGATATAAAAAAGGGGAAAAATTATTAAATAAATTATGGAAAACGATAATGTAAGTAAAATAACTTATTTTGTAGTTTGTGGTGACTATTTTTTTTTATATTAAAGGTATCAAATCCCAGCAAAAAGCGGTGGATCCATGGAGTAGGAGAAACACAATGAAGTCGGCCAGGTATTCCCAACGATATCAATTAATATGTATGTATGCCAAACATCGCACTGCGTTCCAGTATGTTTTATATTTGTGCATTGGAAAGGGAATTATAGTTGTAGCAACTAAGGGCCTTGTCACATTAGAGGCAGAAATGATTTCACCCGGAAAGCCATGCTTCTTATGTACCGAGGCCTTAACACGATAGCCGGGTGGAACTCAGTTTCGGATCATTGGCGCAAGTCAAGTCAACGTGGTTGCCTGCATAAGTCAATCGACCACTATCAAATAAGAACGTGGACGGAGAGCCACTATATTTGAAGGCACAAGCTACAACACCATTGGATTTTCGTGTCTTGGATTTCCGTGTTGCCCTATCTCACAAACTTTTGTTATAATCCCATCTGCATTCTCACACTCAGAACAAGATGTAGGAAAGGCCAGAGAAGGAGAGAAGATTATTTTCACATCTATTGACACAAAATCAAATATTATAGCTGAGAAGTGTGTACAAGATTTTATGGATCAAAGAAGGATTTTAAATGGAAAATAAAAAAATGGTAGACACCTTCAATTGTTAAATTTAATCTTTTCCGCCAACTTCTTCTTGTTTATCAAATCAGCTGACTTCTTGCAAGTTTTTTGCAAATTGCTGTTCGATAACAATCTGCAAATTTTTTGCTTCGAGAGAGTAAAATTGGTGGAGAGAGGTTACTGAGAACTAGCTGAGTGCTTGCAAGTACTTTTCACTTGCGAAGTTGTCGTACACACCTATTTGCAACTAAGGAGTCATCTCGATCGAACGATTCTTTTATCCAAGTGAGTTCTAAGTAAGAATCAAAGGATCGAAAGATCGATTTTTGATTCCTACATAAGAATCGAAAAATCGACTTTTGAGTTCTAAGTAAGAATCAAAAGATCGATTCTTGAGTTCTAAGTAAGAATCAAAAGACCGCTGTCGTATTTTTTCAACATTTCTTTACACCAATCGACACGAGTCTTTTTTGAGCGATTGTCAAATTGTGGAGGTTCCAATGATAACAAACCTTTTTTACGGCCAGATGTTCATGCAATATCGAATGTATGCTGGTGCAAAAAATGACCAATGCTGCCTCTATCTCACATGACGATTTTGCACGACATCAATGTTTTCTGGCACAACGGCCGTTTTTGAGCGATATTGCCTAGGCCAGAAACTTATCTAGTAGCCCTCGTATTCACATCTTAGGCGGGTGCAATTGCGATGCCATTAAAATCGTTCAAAAACTGTTCAAATATTTCTTCTAAGGCCTTCATTATCTCATTTAATGATAAAAATCTGTAAAAATAATATTTTTATTTTTTACACACAAGTGACTAACGTACTACATGTAGTACGCAAGGAAATATGTCAACTAAAATCACATACAATTAATTTTTGGACATGTACTTTTGCTACGTACTGATTTTTACAACTGTTAAAATTAGAAAAACGTAGAAAACCAACAAAAATAAAATATGCATACGGTAAATAACAAAAATGTTTTGCAATCGATGAATCCGAGTTTCACCCTTTCAGAATTCGCGAACTGTTAACATATTCTATAAAGTATGACTACAGTTCTTTAAAATTAAGTGTTTTAGGAGGGATCCCATAATGCCGACCATTAAAATTAATTTTCGTGGAAGCTGTGTTGGCATCAATGTAGAAAAATGGGTAAAAATGGGTTGAATCCAACAAGTTTTTTTATGTTCCCATGCGACTTCTGGCTTAACCTTACATTTTATAGACCTATTCCTAAAGAATGAATCACAGAATACTGCATGGGCAATAAGATAGCTGTGTATGATTTTTCGATATATCCACTGCATCCACTTAAAATTAATGCTGACATTTTGAAGCCGGAATTTCGGGGTTTTTTGAATTTTTTTTAATAATCCGGACGCGCAAGAGGATAATATTCCAAACTCATAACACGATTATAGAACTCGTGACTTTACGTCGTTTGGTGCATATCTCATGAGTGTGCTCCTTACAGCATCCTAGTAATTGGAGTCGAAAGGCCAAAATTTCATGCGTGAATTTTCTTACAAAACATATTTTTTGCGTGTAAAATTTACAACTGTCATTCAATTTCCTTTGAAACCCGCGTGAATTCAGTTTTTCTACGCGACGGTTCTAATGAAGCCTTCCGCGATCGAATTCATCTACTAAAACCGCGGATATAGATACCTTGAAAATCGGAAAATCAGCAGAAATATATTTTGACAAATCCGCGTACTAAACCGCGATTTTCTTTAAAATTTTTTACATAAATGGAATCCTTTACTCGCGATTATAATATTTGCGAAACACGTGTCATAAAAAACAGAGATACGCGAATAATATAGTTATTTCGCCAAAAATTGAATGTGGAGGCACATCCGCGGTTTTTGAAGAATCTATTTGAAATAGGTGTATATTGACGTATTTTTGATGGCCGCTGATGAAACCGGATGCGCATCAAAATCGTATGCACATTGCGCGACTTTTACCAACTTTAAGGTTTTTTGCAGTGCATGATGCAACTGGCGGCACACAATGGTCGCTGAGTGAAACATCGAAATATGCATAAATATTGAAAGAGATTGATTCGCTTTATCCAAAATCGGATGCGCATCAACCGACTTTAACTAATTCGCGAATTACAGGCTTTTTAATTTTCATATCTTTTAAATGATAGTAATTTCAATATAACTCTTAATTTCCTATCCTTATAAGTAATCACAGTAAGCAGTTAAGCTTTCACGATGGGAAACCATATATTTTGATAAAGTTTTAGCAGAATACTTTAATTTATGTATTAGATTTTAGCGAAATAGTTGGATAACTCTCAAATAGTTTTTTCTAATTTTTCGAAACAAACCAAAAAATATATTTGTAACAATATTTTCCAACAATGATTTGTTTCTCTTTTGTTGTTGTTATAATATGCAATTTATAAAGCCAATGTTTATAATTTTGGTTTCACATTTTTTACGCGTTGTCTAGTTTCTGTACGTATTTTTAATTTAGTTTTTAGAGGTTTATACGGACTCTGAGTTAGTATAATTTGAATTTATTACCAGATTTTTTTAATTTTTTTTTTTGATTTTCCGCGAAAATAAAAACACATTTTGGAAATTTTGGTGCATCTACGGATGGATATCAAATGCTGTTACTGATATATGCTTACATTTTCTCAATACAAAAAATAAGAAATTTTAAAATATTTTTTCTTTATAAGAGGATAAAAACCGCTATAACTTTTGCGCGCATCGGCCAATTTCGTGAACGCGAGCAGATTTGAAACCAGATTTTTTTACTTTAACTCTATACCAAAAATCGTAGATGTGCTCGCGAAAATTTTTTTTAATTTTTTTCAAATGGAATTGCAAAGGAATTTTGTTATTTGCCATATACATTTTTTTCGCACCGATTGCGTGGCATCTTCACACTTTTCCAAATTTTACAAAACTTAAATCTTTGATCATAAATAATACGCACAAGCAATCACTTAAGACAAAACTTATCAAGGTACGCTTTGTTCATCGTTATGTTCTGTAAAGCCTCGGCAAGTTTATTAGAAAATTTAACGTAAAATAAGCACAGATGTACTACATGTAGTACACTCGCATATCTGGGTTAATTTGATTTTGATTAAATAATGGATGAAATTATGGAATTATATAATATGATATAATATCCGGTTCGATGAGGGCCAATGAAAATATCAGATGTGGGTATTTCTGGAGGGTTGAAAATGCTGGATTTACTGTTGTTTTGGATAGAAAAATAGTTCTTTGAATTCGAAATATTTTCCTCTCGTTCGCAGTTTTGGCAGGAGTGGAAAGGAAAAGAAATAAAAGACGAGCGTATCAATTTATAGGAAAGAACAATATTGGTTCTTTATTTATTTATTCAAATTTCGAGATTTTAATAATAGCGCTTACCGAATTGACAACAGTAGTGGTTGAGATTCAGGTAACAAGTAAACTTATTAAAACAAAGGAAAAATGCAAAGTCATACAGAGGACACAAATGGACATGTTTAATGAAAGAGTAACACCCACACAAAAAAAGCTATTCGAAATTTAGGGTTAGTATTGTTTTCTGTTTATTTACTCATTTATTTCATAAAAAATTTACATTTCATTATAATTCTAGGTCCCACGAAGCTTTAGTTAGGTTGTATGTGGTTATGAGATCTATAATGTGTATTCACATACTGACCTGACTGGCCGTAGACTTCAATATTACTTTTAATTATTGGAATAATGTTGCTTCATTAATTTAATTCTAATATTTTTATTTTTTTCGCTGATGATTTCTTTTGGCAATCCATTTAAGGTACTGGGCAGTGCAACAGAGAGTGAGTACTCGGCGTAATTATTTTTGAAGTTTGCAATGTTGTATTTGCCTTTAGCTCTCCGTCTCGTATTTATATTCATTTACAGTTGGTATGGAGTATAGCTGGTTTATATTTAATATTCCTAGATTTTTGAATATTTGTTTTGTCGATGTTTCGTTGTTGCGTTGATTTTCTTCTGCATTTTTCTGTTTAGGAGTTTAACAATCCGATTTTGTGTAGTATGTAGAAGTCTGGTACATCTTGCATTTCCCCATGCTGTAATCCAGTAGTGTTTCCAATGTGATATAGAGCGAAAGCTGATTGACGTATTTTGTTTTGTATGTATTGAACATTTATTTTCCATTTTAAGTTGTCATCTAATTGGATTTCTAGGTATTTGTATGTTCCCACTAATTCAAGCTTTGTACTGCATTTGTCATTGTTATATTGGTAGTTTTGATAGTGGTTTCTGTGAAGACAATCTGCGTCATGGATTGCTTCTGGGCCAAAAGTGCATAATTTTGGTTTTGGATAAATTAACTATTAAGCCACTGTCATGACACCATCTGCTGACTATATTGAATTCGCTTTGAAGGATTTTTGTTGCCGTGTTCATTGATTTGTTGGAGACGAGAATGACAGTATCATCGGCGTATGTGATACTGTCTTTAAGCGGATATACCATTTCGTTTGAATAAATGATGTAAAGAATTGGACCGAGTTTGGAACACTGTGGTACACCGTAGGAAGCATAATGCGAGACAGTTGTTGTTTTGGCTGAGGGATTTACTAATGTAGTTGGTGAAATAACCTAGAAGCAGATTTATATTCTTTCCTTTCTGAAATCCATATTGCTGTTTGTTTATGACATAGTATTTCTTTAGGAAGTTATTTAATCTTCTTGTGATGATTTCTTCTAGTGCTTTTTCAGATACTGGTAGTATAGATATTGGCCTATAGTTGTTATAGTCCCTTTTGTCACCGGTTCTATAAATTGGCCGTACGATGGATTGTTTTAATTTGTGTGGTAACGTTGCTTCAAAATTACTGGTGTTGATTAGCTTTGTAATTATTGGGGTTAGAATGTTGGCGTGTGTTTTCAAGTCTATTGCCTATTCCCGCACTTTTTCTTGTGTTCAATGTCATTAATATATTGTTAATTTAATTTTCGGTTGCATATTCAACATATATTATGTTATTGAAATTTTTTTAAATTTTGTACTTAAAGCAGGCCTGCTCAAGGTGCGCACCTGAGCTGTCGGTGTGTGTCAATTTTCTCACACACACAATTTAAAAAGAGAGCTTTTGTTTTTGTTTTGAATATTTTCAAAATTAAAAATCAGTCTCTATTGAACATTCAATGAGGAAGGTTCTGTTTTCGAATTTGTCTATGAATTTATATGCGTACACTGAAAAAATGAATGAAGATACTGAATACGAATTTTTATTTGCCTAAAATTTTTACGGCAAATTAGAGTGTTTGGTTTGTCAACGCACTTTGGTTTGTCATGAACTTGATTTGCAACAAATTATAACATCAACAGTCACATTTGGTCAAAATAAAATAATTATTCTACTCCATATTTTGAAATATAAAATAAAAAAAAACTGTTACGATATTTCTCACAGTATACAGAGAGACAAAGGAAAATTGAAATTTGTGTATTTCAAAACCAACACAATTACAAAATGTGTTTGTATGTGTCTGAGCAGGCCTGACTTAAAGGGACAATTGGGCATGAATGTATAATTTTTATTAAATTTAACAGCAAAATTTTCGGTTATATCATTTAGAGATTCATGTTTAAAGTGCTTCTTTATTGATTCATCTAAATTTTCCAACTTTTTACCCATTATTTTGTTGATGAGTTGCCAAGTGCCTCGTATATTGGTCCGGTTCAGTATAAATTGGTGATGGTAATAATCATTCTTTGCTTTAATTATTGTTTATTTAATTTATTATTGAAGTTTTTATATATTTTTTATTTGTTTTGTTGTTGTATATATTGTCGAACGCGTAGTAAATTAGGCAACTTTCGCATTAACGGGTCATTTGGCTCGATTAGATAAATTAATTAAAAATCTCACAAATAATGGCCTTCGTCGTAAAATGGCAAAACATATAAAAGTTAATTTTTTATTTTAAAATTGAAAATTTAATGTACAATAACTAGAATTTGGTTTTAACTTGCAATTATATAACATAGAATCCTATTTATCGCTCTCTGTTATTTGGCATATAATTGGGACATCCTCTACACAAGTTGGATTGGAGGTAGAAGTGCGATACAAGTATCCTTTAATTGTATTAGATTTGAACTTCTGCCATTGTCGAGTACATACAAAGTCATTGAAAAGTGAATGTCGGGATGGTATTGTCGAGTCGAGGTAAAAAAGTCTACGTTGCCATATATTGCCAGGATTTTGCATTTTTTCAAACAGCCAGAATCTTGGTATCATCAAACATTGTACAGGTGTACGTGCCATTATTACACGGTGCTCGCTTTTCTCACCAAGTCCAAACATTCCTCCGAATGTTATTGAACCCACATCAATAAAGTGATTCGTTATTTTATAGGCCAAGCTCTAAAATGAAAAAAAAAAAACAAAACAATTGGATAAGTGATTCCTGCAGTTCGAATTTCTGATTTTAAAAATTTGCCGAGAGTCAGAGTTTGTTCATTGCTTTAGGGTTATAACTATTTAGCGTTTTGTGCAAATATCAAAACTACCACAAAATATCCGTGTATGTTATTGAAAGCTAATAAAAAATGGATTGTAACTTTTATCTTCGGAATGAAAAATATTTAAAGCGAACATCAAATGAATATTAATATAGAATTATGTTTAACTTAAAACCATCTAGGCACTGTTTTATTCCTCGATAGTTTGTACCAAACTAATTTGTAGTTATGTCCCTGCAAGCATTTTTAAGTGAGGTCTCAGCAATGCATAACTTTTTACGGACTATTTATACCCTACACCACTATGTGGTAAGGGGTATTATGTGTTAGTGCATTTGTATGTAACATACAAAAGGAAGCGAGATAGACCCATAGTTCCTTCTAGGGATATACATAGAATCACTTTCTGAGTCGATTTATGCATGTCCGTCCGTCCGTCCGTCCGTTCGCAACATACAGGTCGCATTTGTTGACCGATTTCGCTGAAAATTGGGGAATACCATTTTTTTAGCCGTCGGAAGATCAAGTTCGAAGATGGGATATATCGGTCCACGTTTTGGTATAGCCCCCATATAACGGTACCCCCCGATTTACGGTATTTTGACGTTTTCAGCTACATTTTCAGACCGATTTGGCTATAATTTGACATTTAGGGTTCTTAAGTGTCAATAAATATATATAACAAAACTTGTGGACATAGGTCCACGTTTTGGTATAGCCCCCATATAACGGTACCCCCCGATTTGCGGTATTTTGACGTTTTTAGCTACATTTTCAGACCGATTTAGCTATAACTTGACATTTAGGGTTCTTAAGTATCAATAAACTTATATAACAAAAGTTGTGGACATAGGTCCACGTTTTGGTATAGCCCCCATATAACGGTACCCCCCAATATACGGTATTTTGACGTTTTTAGCTACATTTTCAGACCGATGTAGCTATAATTTAACATTTAGGGTTCTTAAGTTTCAATAAACTTATATAACAAAAGTTGTGGACATAGGTCCCCGTTTTGGTATAGCCCCCATATAACGGTGCCCCCCGATTTACGGTGTTTTGATGTTTTTAGCTACATTTTCAGACCGATATAGCTATAATTTGACATTTAGGGTTCTTAAGTGCCAATAAACTTATATAACAAAAGTTGTGGACATAGGTCCACGTTTTGGTATAGCCCCCATACAACGGTACCCTCCGATTTGCGGTATTTTGACGTTTTTAGCTACATTTTCAGACCGATGTAGCTATAATTTGACATTTAGGGTTCTTAAATGTCAATAAACTTATATAACAAAAGTTGTGGACATAGGTCCACGTTTCGGTATAGCCCCCATATAACGGTACCCCCCGATTTACGGTATTTTGACAGTTTTAGCTACATTTTCAGACCGATTTAGCTATATTTTGACACTTAGGGTTCTTAAGTGTCAATAAACTTATATAAACAAACTTGTGGACATAGGTCCACGTTATGGTATATCCCCCATATAACGGTACCCCCGATTTGCGGTGTTTTGACGTTTGTAGCTACATTTTCAGACCGATGTAGCTATAATTTGACATTTAAATTTATTAGGTCTATAAATAAATGTACCAAATTATATCGAAATCGGTTCAGATTTGGATATAGCTCCCATATATTTTTCCGCCGATTTGGCGTATTTGCTGCACCAAACACGCTATATACGTCCGATTTTGATGAAATTTTGATTGTGTAACTGAATTCGGTCTCAAAATAAATGTCCCAAACTACATCGAAATCGGTTCATATTTGGATATAGCTCCCAAATATATTTTCGGCCGATTTGACGTATTTGCTGAAAACACGCTATTTACGTGCAATTTTGATGAAATTTGGAATGTGTGACTGAATTTGGTCTAGAAATAAGTGTAACAACTTATATCGAAATCGGTTCAGATTTGGATATAGCTCCTATGTATATTTTCGCCCGCTCTGTCTAATTTTGATGAAATTTGGGATGTGTATATATATATGTATATAAATCAGTTCAAATTGATACATATCTCCTATATTTTACATATTCACAGTGGTGTAGGGTATCATATAGTCGGCCCCGCCCGACTATGATCCTTTCCTTACTGGTTTTTCTTTAAAAATGCGACAATTGTCTAATATGCAATAACAATTATATTGGCTGACTTCTGTATTATCAGTTGCTTTGTATTCGTGCATGAAACTAGGGGTTCTTAAATCGAGTTCCATACTAGAGTAATTTTATGAAATTGCAGTAGTGGGGAAATCGATTTAATAACCCCTAGTTTCATGCACGAATACAAAGCAACTAACAATACGGAAGTCGACCATTGTTATCGCAAGTGTATTAGACTGGTTGTTTAGTTGGGCAACAACAAATTCTCCAGTTCGATAGGATAAAATGTTGAGGTGGGGAGGAGAAATCCATAGGTTAGACAAACGATAGCTCAGGTTACCGAATGTTGAGCAGTGGAGGGAGAAAAGAACCAAGGAAATAAAAACACAAGCAGCATCAGTTTAAATATAATAATATGCTGGAAGTTTATTTGTGATTCTTTTCAAACAACAATGTAGATTACCTTTTGTAATCGGTGGTAGTGGCGACAGAGGCCTCTTAGTAATAACGAGTAGACGTTATTCTTCAACATATGACTAATGACAAGTGAACGCAGAGGCTCTAAGTGATCGCAGTAGATCCCATGTCATATACTAATACATTTACAAGTTATTCCAGTGAGAGCAAAGTGTAACTAAGTGAGCAAACCGACAACAACCGATGCCCAGCGGCGATCCGCACACTATGGTATCCGCAGAGGGAATTGTAGAGGAGATGCCAGTGCGCCAATCAGCATCTGTGATTGATCGAGCAGGGGAAGTTGTGGGACAAAGTATCTAACTTATACATTGCCGCCCACCTTGATACACGTAAGCGTGGATCAACAAATTAAAACTAGGAATAATTACTTATTAGTATAAAGATAAATACAATTCTTCAAATTAGGATTACTGAACGTAAATTCAGATTCCTAAGTGAGCTATAATTCAAATTATCGATTTCTATAAACGAGTAATTAAGAAATGATGGACTCCAATATTCGCTCTATTTAAGAATATGGAGACAAGTCATTTAACAATTCAATTTTAAGTTTCAAGTTATAATAATACCGATTTGTTTCAACAATTGACTATAATGGCCTTCGTCGTAAAATGGCAAAACATATAAAAGTTAATTTTTTATTTTAAAATTGAAAATTTAATGTACAATAACTAGAATTTGGTTTTAACTTGCAATTATATAACATAGAATCCTATTTATCGCTCTCTGTTATTTGGCATATAATTGGGACATCCTCTACACAAGTTGGATTGGAGGTAGAAGTGCGATACAAGTATCCTTCAATTGTATTAGATTTGAACTTCTGCCAATGTCGAGTACATACAAAGTCATTGAAAAGTGAATGTCGGGATGGTATTGTCGAGTCGAGGTAAAAAAGTCTACGTTGCCATATATTGCCAGGATTTTGCATTTTTTCAAACAGCCAGAATCTTGGTATCATCAAACATTGTACAGGTGTACGTGCCATTATTACACGGTGCTCGCTTTTCTCACCAAGTCCAAACATTCCTCCGAATGTTATTGAACCCACATCAATAAAGTGATTCGTTATTTTATAGGCCAAGCTCTAAAATGAAAAAAAAAAACAAAACAATTGGATAAGTGATTCCTGCAGTTCGAATTTCTGATTTTAAAAATTTGCCGAGAGTCAGAGTTTGTTCATTGCTTTAGGGTTATAACTATTTAGCGTTTTGTGCAAATATCAAAACTACCACAAAATATCCGTGTATGTTATTGAAAGCTAATAAAAAATGGATTGTAACTTTTATCTTCGGAATGAAAAATATTTAAAGCGAACATCAAATGAATATTAATATAGAATTATGTTTAACTTAAAACCATCTAGGCACTGTTTTATTCCTCGATAGTTTGTACCAAACTAATTTGTAGTTATGTCCCTGCAAGCATTTTTAAGTGAGGTCTCAGCAATGCATAACTTTTTACAGACTATTTTTTCTTTAAAAATGCGACAATTGTCTAATATGCAATAACAATTATATTGGCTGACTTCTGTATTATCAGTTGCTTTGTATTCGTGCATGAAACTAGGGGTTCTTAAATAGAGTTCCATACTAGAGTAATTTTATGAAATTGCAGTAGTGGGGAAATCGATTTAATAACCCCTAGTTTCATGCACGAATACAAAGCAACTAACAATACGGAAGTCGACCATTGTTATCGCAAGTGTATTAGACTGGTTGTTTAGTTGGGCAACAACAAATTCTCCAGTTCGATAGGATAAAATGTTGAGGTGGGGAGGAGAAATCCATAGGTTAGACAAACGATAGCTCAGGTTACCGAATGTTGAGCAGTGGAGGGAGAAAAGAACCAAAGAAATAAAAACACAAGCAGTATCAGTTTAAATATAATAATATGCTGGAAGTTTATTTGTGATTCTTTTCAAACAACAATGTAGATTACCTTTTGTAATCGGTGGTAGTGGCGACAGAGGCCTCTTAGTAATAACGAGTAGACGTTATTCTTCAACATATGACTAATGACAAGTGAACGCAGAGGCTCTAAGTGATCGCAGTAGATCCCATGTCATATACTAATACATTTACAAGTTATTCCAGTGAGAGCAAAGTGTAACTAAGTGAGCAAACCGACAACAACCGATGACCAGCGGCGATCCGCACACTATGGTATCCGCAGAGGGAATTGTAGAGGAGATGCCAGTGCGCCAATCAGCATCTGTGATTGATCGAGCAGGGGAAGTTGTGGGACAAAGTATCTAACTTATACATTGCCGCCCACCTTGATACACGTAAGCGTGGATCAACAAATTAAAACTAGGAATAATTACTTATTAGTATAAAGATAAATACAATTCTTCAAATTAGGATTACTGAACGTAAATTCAGATTCCTAAGTGAGCTATAATTCAAATTATCGATTTCTATAAACGAGTAATTAAGAAATGATGGACTCCAATATTCGCTCTATTTAAGAATATGGAGACAAGTCATTTAACAATTCAATTTTAAGTTTCAAGTTATAATAATACCGATTTGTTTCAACAATTGACTATAATGGCCTTCGTCGTAAAATGGCAAAACATATAAAAGTTAATTTTTTATTTTAAAATTGAAAATTTAATGTACAATAACTAGAATTTGGTTTTAACTTGCAATTATATAACATAGAATCCTATTTATCGCTCTCTGTTATTTGGCATACAATTGGGACATCCTCTACACAAGTTGGATTGGAGGTAGAAGTGCGATACAAGTATCCTTCAATTGTATTAGATTTGAACTTCTGCCATTGTCGAGTACATACAAAGTCATTGAAAAGTGAATGTCGGGATGGTATTGTCGAGTCGAGGTAAAAAAGTCTACGTTGCCATATATTGCCAGGATTTTGCATTTTTTCAAACAGCCAGAATCTTGGTATCATCAAACATTGTACAGGTGTACGTGCCATTATTACACGGTGCTCGCTTTTCTCACCAAGTCCAAACATTCCTCCGAATGTTATTGAACCCACATCAATAAAGTGATTCGTTATTTTATAGGCCAAGCTCTAAAATGAAAAAAAAATAACAAAACAATTGGATAAGTGATTCCTGCAGTTCGAATTTCTGATTTTAAAAATTTGCCGAGAGTCAGAGTTTGTTCATTGCTTTAGGGTTATAACTATTTAGCGTTTTGTGCAAATATCAAAACTACCACAAAATATCCGTGTATGTTATTGAAAGCTAATAAAAAATGGATTGTAACTTTTATCTTCGGAATGAAAAATATTTAAAGCGAACATCAAATGAATATTAATATAGAATTACGTTTAACTTAAAACCATCTAGGCACTGTTTTATTCCTCGATAGTTTGTACCAAACTAATTTGTAGTTATGTCCCTGCAAGCATTTTTAAGTGAGGTCTCAGCAATGCATAACTTTTTACAGACTATTTTTTCTTTAAAAATGCGACAATTGTCTAATATGCAATAACAATTATATTGGCTGACTTCTGTATTATCAGTTGCTTTGTATTCGTGCATGAAACTAGGGGTTCTTAAATCGAGTTCCATACTAGAGTAATTTTATGAAATTGCAGTAGTGGGGAAATCGATTTAATAACCCCTAGTTTCATGCACGAATACAAAGCAACTAACAATACGGAAGTCGACCATTGTTATCGCAAGTGTATTAGACTGGTTGTTTAGTTGGGCAACAACAAATTCTCCAGTTCGATAGGATAAAATGTTGAGGTGGGGAGGAGAAATCCATAGGTTAGACAAACGATAGCTCAGGTTACCGAATGTTGAGCAGTGGAGGGAGAAAAGAACCAAAGAAATAAAAACACAAGCAGTATCAGTTTAAATATAATAATATGCTGGAAGTTTATTTGTGATTCTTTTCAAACAACAATGTAGATTACCTTTTGTAATCGGTGGTAGTGGCGACAGAGGCCTCTTAGTAATAACGAGTAGACGTTATTCTTCAACATATGACTAATGACAAGTGAACGCAGAGGCTCTAAGTGATCGCAGTAGATCCCATGTCATATACTAATACATTTACAAGTTATTCCAGTGAGAGCAAAGTGTAACTAAGTGAGCAAACCGACAACAACCGATGCCCAGCGGCGATCCGCACACTATGGTATCCGCAGAGGGAATTGTAGAGGAGATGCCAGTGCGCCAATCAGCATCTGTGATTGATCGAGCAGGGGAAGTTGTGGGACAAAGTATCTAACTTATACATTGCCGCCCACCTTGATACACGTGAGCGTGGATCAACAAATTAAAACTAGGAATAATTACTTATTAGTATAAAGATAAATACAATTCTTCAAATTAGGATTACTGAACGTAAATTCAGATTCCTAAGTGAGCTATATAATAATACCGATTTGTTTCAACAATTGACTATAATGGCCTTCGTCGTAAAATGGCAAAACATATAAAAGTTAATTTTTTATTTTAAAATTGAAAATTTAATGTACAATAACTAGAATTTGGTTTTAACTTGCAATTATATAACATAGAATCCTATTTATCGCTCTCTGTTATTTGGCATATAATTGGGACATCCTCTACACAAGTTGGATTGGAGGTAGAAGTGCGATACAAGTATCCTTCAATTGTATTAGATTTGAACTTCTGCCATTGTCGAGTACATACAAAGTCATTGAAAAGTGAATATCGGGATGGTATTGTCGAGTCGAGGTAAAAAAGTCTACGTTGCCATATATTGCCAGGATTTTGCATTTTTTCAAACAGCCAGAATCTTGGTATCATCAAACATTGTACAGGTGTACGTGCCATTATTACACGGTGCTCGCTTTTCTCACCAAGTCCAAACATTCCTCCGAATGTTATTGAACCCACATCAATAAAGTGATTCGTTATTTTATAGGCCAAGCTCTAAAATGAAAAAAAAAAAACAGAACAATTGGATAAGTGATTCCTGCAGTTCGAATTTCTGATTTTAAAAATTTGCCGAGAGTCAGAGTTTGTTCATTGCTTTAGGGTTATAACTATTTAGCGTTTTGTGCAAATATCAAAACTACCACAAAATATCCGTGTATGTTATTGAAAGCTAATAAAAAATGGATTGTAACTTTTATCTTCGGAATGAAAAATATTTAAAGCGAACATCAAATGAATATTAATATAGAATTATGTTTAACTTAAAACCATCTAGGCACTGTTTTATTCCTCGATAGTTTGTACCAAACTAATTTGTAGTTATGTCCCTGCAAGCATTTTTAAGTGAGGTCTCAGCAATGCATAACTTTTTACAGACTATTTTTTCTTTAAAAATGCGACAATTGTCTAATATGCAATAACAATTATATTGGCTGACTTCTGTATTATCAGTTGCTTTGTATTCGTGCATGAAACTAGGGGTTCTTAAATCGAGTTCCATACTAGAGTAATTTTATGAAATTGCAGTAGTGGGGAAATCGATTTAATAACCCCTAGTTTCATGCACGAATACAAAGCAACTAACAATACGGAAGTCGACCATTGTTATCGCAAGTGTATTAGACTGGTTGTTTAGTTGGGCAACAACAAATTCTCCAGTTCGATAGGATAAAATGTTGAGGTGGGGAGGAGAAATCCATAGGTTAGACAAACGATAGCTCAGGTTACCGAATGTTGAGCAGTGGAGGGAGAAAAGAACCAAAGAAATAAAAACACAAGCAGTATCAGTTTAAATATAATAATATGCTGGAAGTTTATTTGTGATTCTTTTCAAACAACAATGTAGATTACCTTTTGTAATCGGTGGTAGTGGCGACAGAGGCCTCTTAGTAATAACGAGTAGACGTTATTCTTCAACATATGACTAATGACAAGTGAACGCAGAGGCTCTAAGTGATCGCAGTAGATCCCATGTCATATACTAATACATTTACAAGTTATTCCAGTGAGAGCAAAGTGTAACTAAGTGAGCAAACCGACAACAACCGATGCCCAGCGGCGATCCGCACACTATGGTATCCCCAGAGGGAATTGTAGAGGAGATGCCAGTGCGCCAATCAGCATCTGTGATTGATCGAGCAGGGGAAGTTGTGGGACAAAGTATCTAACTTATACATTGCCGCCCACCTTGATACACGTAAGCGTGGATCAACAAATTAAAACTAGGAATAATTACTTATTAGTATAAAGATAAATACAATTCTTCAAATTAGGATTACTGAACGTAAATTCAGATTCCTAAGTGAGCTATAATTCAAATTATCGATTTCTATAAACGAGTAATTAAGAAATGATGGACTCCAATATTCGCTCTATTTAAGAATATGGAGACAAGTCATTTAACAATTCAATTTTAAGTTTCAAGTTATAATAATACCGATTTGTTTCAACAATTGACTATAGTGGTCGATTTCAACGTAACGTACGAGATTACGTACTAGAGGCGAGAGGAACCAAACCGGTGAGGAGGTACCCAAAAATAAACTTTTGAGCCAGCGACGAATCTAAAACGACTTTAGGCGGTTCTGCTTCAAGTACTTGGGGGTAGAGATCAGCACCAAGTAGCAAGTTTATTGGGCTGTCATCAAAAGTATCTGCTAATTCGAGTCTTTAATTCTGAAATGGGTGGAGGCGAGTACAATTTTCCTTTGACTTTAGGCAAGACTAACGCTTTTATTTTTGAGTTTTGAGTTATTTTTTGGGGACGACCACTTAAAAAAAGCAAGTTTCCCTTGGTGTACCTGATTTTGACTTATCAGATAAATTTCCGGCAGTGTGACTAGAAAACCCGATAGTTTTCTTAAGTTTCCTGGAAACAATTGAAACTTCCGACGAGGCCATTGTGAACTATATTCACTTTCGCAGTTCCCAGGAGCACATTATTATCTATTGAAGGGATAGGAACCGGATTAAGTTTGTTTTTGTCCGCACTTTCTCGACTTTTGACATTTGTAAAAGTCAGAGATGTATATGGGCGTGACAAAGAAGAAGTAAAAATTCGACTTTTGATCTTGGGAAAAGCCGGAGATGTATTTGAGCGCGACAAAGAAGGACTAAATACTCGACTTTTGACCTTTGCAAAAGTCGGAGAGTGGTTTGGGTGCGAAAAAGTGGAATTATGTTCTCGACTTTTGACATCAGTAAAAGCCGGAGTTGTCTTGGTTGAAGAAGCAACACCTTTTCTAATTTGCAAAGTATTAGTATATGAAAGATTGCTTTGGCATTTATTAGAAGAGCGGGTCGACATATTGCACATAGACTCTCGACTTTTGGCATTTGTAAAAGTCGGAGAAGTGCATGGCAAAGTAGAACTGCCTGTAGGGTGTCTCGGCTGCGACAAACCATAACTGGGATCTGCTCTTTTGACATCAGTAAATGAGGGAGACAATTTTGAAGTGTCCGGAGCAAGTACTCTTCTAACTTTTGGTCGGTGGAGAAGACTATGATGACTTTGTTTACACCAGTTGCAACTATGTTTGCTCTGGCAAGATTTAACTACATGGCCACGCGATAAGCAATTTATACAATACTTATACGTTTTTACCAACGAGAATTTGTCCTCAAATGACAGTTTGGCAAATTGGGGGCAGAGACGCAGAACACGGCTCTGGTTAGGACAAATTGGGCAATAAGTGTTCGACAAATTAGTGGATGGAAGGGGTGATACATTTTGTGATTTTTGTACCGACAACAATTTATTGGGGGAGTTGGATGAAATCACATTCGTGGGTGATGATTTTGCGACCTGATTTCCATACACGCTTTGGATACACACCAATGTTTGTATCCTGTCTGTGAGAAAAGCATCTAGCTCTTTCCAAGAAGCCAACGACGACTTATTTTTGATGCTTTGCTGCCACAGAGTCAAAGTCACTTTAGGCAAACGCTGCAAACAAATGTACACAATTATTGGATCCCAATGATCCGTGATGACGTCATAGACGGTCATTGCAGCTAGACAACTATTAATTCCACGCTGGATAGTTTTCAAACAAGAACAAGTTTCTTTTTCAAAAGATGGAAGATCAAACAATTTTTTTATGTGGCTATTCACCAGCATACGCTTATTTTCAAAGGTATCCGACAATGCTTTCCAGGCTAAGGGAAAACTAGAATTGGTGAGTGGAAATCTCGAAACGATTTCCCGAGCCTCACCGGTGGTTTTCTGCACTAAATAGCAGAGGCGTTCAACGTCTGACAGACGTGAATTTTCAATAAATAGGGTGGTGAATATATCACGAAAAGTTGGGCAAGACATGAAGTCGCCAACATCAATGTCGATTGGTGGCAATGAAAAGCTGTGGGTATCGACAGGTGATGTGGAGTTAGCAACAGGGTCACTAGAGCAAGTTGGGATGGGGGCAGTTTCTGGTGGAACAAAAACGTTGGGAAGCAAACTTGAAAGGGCGTTTCATCAGAAACGATCAACAATTCATTACTTACAGGTGGTGAGATTGGTGGAACTATTGCAGGTGAAGGAGATTTGAGGCGATCATTTTCAAGAGAGCCACTACGAAAAGTTGTGGTGGAGGAAGTTTCTGTTTGAGCAAACACGTTGAGAGGAGTAGACTGCACAGAAACCGAAGCTAAAGCATGTGTTTCTTTAGAAACGTTCAACAATTTAGTTGGTTGAGGTGGTGACATGGAAGAAGCTATAGCAGGTGATAGGGAATTTGTGTCTGAAGATTTAAGAAGTTCAAGTTCCCTTTTAATGGTAGACAAACACCGGATATAGGCCATGTAGGATGTACCGTATGTTTCCTCAACGACATCAATAACATCGGCCTGTGCAGTCTCGGATGTCGTGAGGTAGTTTTTGCACTCGTCATAAGTGCTTTTCACTTTAGAAACTCAGAACTGTGGATTTCGAAATAATATACATTATTGTTGGGTTCACTTCTCTGTTCAAAGGAAGCCACACGTCTCAAAACGATGTCAGCAGCTCTAACAAAACGAGTAACCGGGGTAACTGACATTTTGCAATGTAAATGGACAAAAGCACCAAGGTAAATGAGCAAAACTTGCAATTAGTTTGCAACAAACAACTAAGAAAGGTGAAAAGGAGATACAATTCAAGCGCCAATTGCTGTAGCTCCAAGGAAATAAGAAATTTCCACAAAAAACTTCCAAAATTGTACAGTTGTACCGTCGAGATTTCGCAGGGCGATAACAATTTTAAATTAAAGTAGGGTGAAATGGGAGATAAGTTCAAGAACCTTTCTCAGGACGAACAAAAACTACTTTAATTAAGCCAAAAAAATGCTAAAAAGTCTCAATTATACAAAAGTATATATGGTGCTACCAAGTGTAGGGTGTATGAAAAAGTGCGATTTTACAATGCTGGGGTGTACTTGTCCAAAATTCAACGATAAATAATCTATTAATATGAAAATTTTATTGTTTGCACCAGTAAATCAACGCAAATCAACTAATTGGTCTGAAATATATATTGTTTGGGTGTATTTGTCCAAAAATACCGAAACCCCTACGGAGACTCAAATATTATTCCAAAATGTTTAACAAATATTCCCAAAAACAATATAAAAAGAGTCAAAAAACAACTATTTTTCACCTATATTCTCTGCTAGAAATAGGTGCAATAAATGCCGAATGTAGGGTGAATTTGTCCAAAAATTCCAAAAACGCTACTGCCAATTATTTATATTTCCAAAAATTATCGAAAAATAATTTTCAAAATTAATTATTAAAAAAAAAAATTGTGCTTTTACCCCACTCTACTATTTGTACTATCTTACCCCACTGTGCTGGGACATCAACGGATATAGCACAAAAGAGAATGAACACACAAGCAGAGAAAAGGCCATGCGTTGGCAGCGAAGCTTCCACTGAAGAACATACGTTGCAAACGATCAAGCAAGTGAGTGCTGAGGATCAGCAGAACTTTGTAAGGGACGCTTAAAAAGGCGGGAAAATTGTTGGTAGAATTACCATGTAATTTCTCAAATTAGTATAATTACCTCCCAGTGGGAAAATTGGGAACATATTACATTGAAAATATATTTATTAACGCATTATAAGCAATACGTTCCAAAACGTATCCGTAAGAATCGAGAACGAAATATAATTGAACAAAAAGTTAAATTATTAAATATATTATAGAAGATAAGTTATATAATATACCGTAAAGAATCGAACGAGCAATTCCACTTGACAAAAAATTCATATTAATTACCTCTTACATTCCCACTGGATACGACAAGGGAATGCAATGTTTCTTTTTGTAATCCCGTTAACCTGCGACGCCTTTAAGTCGCAGCATAAATTTGCCAGTTTTGTTTGTGCCGTGTAACAATAAAGACGAAATTTTGGAAAAAAAAATGTCATGAACTATTTTAATTTCTGTTTTTAATGAATGAACATTCTTTTTTTGTATTCTATGAATAATTTGTTAACTACATAATATCCTTATATTTCTAAATATAAATAAAAAATGAATTAAAATTAATGGTTTTCCATTTTAATGCAATAAATTACTTAAGGCATACGGGGGAATAAATTATTTATAAAAAGAGAATACATACATAATACGATGCATTCCAGTATATGAATTCCAATATATATTACTAAAGAACTATAAATGAATATACCCATTGATTACACGATGCTTTCTATGGATACTATAAAAGAATATATTATTTTCCTAGGACATGCACCGTGTTACGAATAATGTATTCGGTAATCAATAAAACATAGTGGCTCTGTATTACCCGTTCGATTCCCATCGATTACATTTTCCCACTGGGCTATTAGACAAAGGTAGGAGAATAGAACAAACGAATGTGTTTGGTTGACGATGGACGATCTGTACAACAAATAAACCAAAGAAGCGAGAATTTGGATGGTGCGTTGTTATTGCAAATTTGGATTTTTAAAGGGTTTTTATGTGAAAGCGGGAATAACAACGCCAAATATTTTTTTCGTTGGAGAGGATCGTAACAACAAAGTAAACCCAAACGACAATGTGCGACTGTGTGTTGTTATTGTAAATTTGTTATTGCAAATTCTCAACAAAAGGGCTTCGTTAGAAAAGGCCTTGGGGAATAACAACAACAATAACAAACTTTCAAATGATCACCAAATAAGAAGATCAATGTGTGTAATAATTTAACAACTCGAGAGCAAGAGTTATTGGAAGTTAACGATGTTGTTATTGCAAATATAACAAAATATATTTGCAAGTTCTCAGTTAAAATGAGAACAGCCACAATTGAAATTTTACGAAATAACAACACCGAATGCTATGTATGATCAACGCGACGTAGGGTGATCAGTACAATGAAATTAAACTAGCAAGTTTTAGCAACAAACTTAGATGTTTTAAATGGAGCAACGAACTAATTAACACACGAAGTAGTGATAATAGTTGACCAAGATGAGTTGTAAGTTTTGTAATGCGAGAAAATTGATATGATTTTATGTGTGTGTTGTTATGGTGAGACCAAGAGATTTGTAACATCTAACAAGAATAACAACAACACGGATTGTGAAGTGTATGATCAACGCGACGTTGGATGATCAGTACACAACGATTTCAACATTATTTGTGTGGACTGTATGATGGGGGATGAAAGCAACGAATTTAATGCACTGCAATGATATTTTTTACTGCTTAAATTAATAACCGATAAGGATAAATAACCGATATCCACTACTCGTACATTATTATATTTGCGGGTAAAAGTTTGAGGGATTTGTCCTGGACACCACTCCGTCAGGGGTAGTAGGTCGTCTTTAACGATGGCCAGATCGACTTCCTTCAGATTATTGCTGCAAGTTTTCCACTTTTATATCCTTTGCAATTCAGTGACATATTCTGCTTTCTATCTGCGCCTAAATATGTGGTGTAGTGCTTTTGAACTTAGACATCTCTCGATGTATGAAATACATATATTTCATGGGTATGGTTGAACAACACGCAGGAGGAGCTTTTATATCAGCTTCTCGCAGAAAGTAACCAGAGGACCAATTCATTCCGGTCTTCCGATACGGAGCACAATGGTCGGGAGTTGGGTGGAGATTCCTTGTTCACGGACTTCAAAAATTTAGCAAGTTCTTGAGTTTTCTGTTAACACCGACAAAGTTACGCCCATTATCCGAGAAGAGCGTTTTCGGCAAACCGCGTCTTCCAAAAAATTTAGAAAAAGTAGCCAGGAAGGCATCTGCAGAGAGGTCGGAACAAGCCTCAAGATGGACTGTACGGGTCCAAAAATAAACAAAATCTGCAGCATATACTTTCAATAAATTTGTGCTCAAGTTTTTCTTGCCAAAGTGTTAGGACAAGTACCTTCGCAACTAATGGCCCCTACCCAGCCAAGCGGACGATAACCGACAAAGGATTTCTTTAAGTAGCCACTTAAGTACTATTGACTCCTAAACCTTATAGAGAAACAAGCAAATGTTTTAACAGACCTGTGCCGTTGGATGCCATTTCTTTCGGGAGGCACGCTGTTCCCTTTAAAGTTTCAATATATTGACCTTGTTTCTTACAAGCTTCGTCTATATTATGTCCTCCTGCCAACACATCATCGACATAAGTTTCATACCTTAACATCTCAGAAAAAAGGCTAATAATAAATTAAAGTTGTTTTAATAAAATATTAAAACAATGACTATGGGATTAAGCCTGACTATTTTGAAAAACAAAATTGAAGTCATCTCAAATAAAAAACGCCAACCCTCCTAAAAGACTTTCTGTTAATTTGAAATCTTCTCCAAGCTGAGTTAAAGTCCACAAAGTCAAGTGCGCAGTTAACTCCAAAATAAATTGCCTTGGATTGGTAAATTCTGGTTGTTCGTAACACATGTTTCGAGATACCGACGGAAAGCAGTAAAATATAAAAAAATAATTCTAATTTCGGTAATTAAAGAAAGTTTTCGGTAAGTAAACAACCAAAATAAAGTTGTAGCTAAGTCCTGCCTATAGCAGCAGTGTTGTCAACTCTTAATCCGTCCATCTGTGCATGTGTTTTTGTGATCAAAGTGCGACCTTGACCTGCCCAAAAATCGTAGGGAAATTCGGAAGAGATTTTTGAACGATTTCCCAAATAAGGACGCGTGAATATCGAAGAAACAATTTTTTCAAAATTTTTTATTTACCAATTTTTATTTTTTAAGTTTTTTTTTTATGTTTGTAATTTCAAATGTTTCTTATGAATTCCACTATTCTTATCATTTATAGTAGATCATTGTAAACTTTGTGTACGAATATGTTGAGTCTATCAGCGCTAGCTTGAATTATTATATTTTGCATTTATATTAAAAATATTTAAAAATTGTATATCCGAATTTTGTAACCAATCACTTAGTTTTTCGACAAGAAACTAAAACGAAACCAACCCCTTATTGTTATATATCAAGCTTTTTGTAGAAAATTAACTTATGTTGAAACTGAGGTATGGGGTATTGTAACTCGCGATCAGTTTTACTATACCATAACTTTTGACCGCATTTCGGCAAAATAAACTGTTTTAGCCCGATTCACCGAGGGGTTTCTTTAAATAATAATTTGAGCGGAAGCTGTGGTCGTACTTGTCGATGAATCGTCTAAGAAACCTGGAGACGACATCGACATGGGTGTACTCAAAATCGATGAATAAATTATCGATGTTGATTCCCCTTCTGTAGAAGAAGAAGAAGAAGTTGGTTTTTGTATTAGTAGTAAATAAAAAGAAACTAACGAGAAAAGTGAATTAGCCGCCAGGTTAGAATCGAGGTAGTCAGTTTTTGTACTTACTTAATCCCTTTTTTTTTGAATTAAATAAAGTGAAGACCGCCAGCGTCTTAGTGAATTAAAACAACTTTATTTGATTTGTTTTGAAGACAATATAAACCAACAAGTAAGTATCAATATACTTGTTGTGTAGTGTATGTTTGTGCTACATCCAATTTCTTATGGTTGCTTGTCACGATACAACAACTACGTTACATCTTTTCGGTTCCAAAACGGATTTGTAGTTTTTGAACCCTTTTAAGACTTTCCGACCGGAGAGGAACTTAAACATGGTCCTTCGAAGCCAAAAAACTAAATAAAGAACCTAAGCAATTAGGAACATTGTATTTTCTGAAAAGAAAACATAAAATATTATAAATTTCGCCTGAAAAGGCTGATTGTTGTTGTTTTGTTTAACAGTGCTGAAAATCACTCGTTGTTATACACATACATATATGCAGGAGAAGTAACGAACACTACTGCCACTAAATTACCATCACTTATAATATTCCATTTATTGTCATAGTGCGACCACAAATTAGATGAATATATTTCTTTATTAATTAAACAAAACGAAAATAATAATAATAAAATATAAGAACACCACTCTCGTTTATGTTATTGTTTACTTTCTTTGTCATTCTTCTTCATAGTGCTCTAGAGTAGGAACTCAACGAATACCAAATACCAATAGTTAATCAGTTACCATAGTAATTAGTATAACGTAACGCGACGTATCGTAAGAAACGTAAAAAGCTAACTAACTGCAAATTGCATTACACTATATTTCATTATATTAGCAGCATACGAAAACAAATAATATTCATTAAATTCCTCATTTTCTTGTAAGTTTATTCTATAAACCTATTCAGAGAAGCCATATTTAAAGTAAAAATAGATACACAAAACATTACGCACGAATATCATTTTAAAGTTTTAACTCCACATTATTTACCGAAAAATAAATTCGGCAGTTATAGTTAATTGATAATTCAGTGCAGAGAAAAGTAGCTGCAACTTATAGGAAATATGGGGTCGGCAATTTGTAGTAGGTTCGAATACGAAAATGATAATTTACGGGCGATGTGCGTCAATATAGCAAAAACTCCTGAACAGGAGCTTTCTGATTCATTAATTGAAACGAAATTAGAAACATTAGACGAAGACTGGCTTAGTTTAAAGAGTTCGTTTGAAAGTGCATATTTCGCTGAAGACAAATTAGTAGATAGTGTTTTTAAGAGAACAGCAAAAGAAGAATTCGATATTACAAGGGAAAAGTATCAAACGACAAAAGCACATCTTATAGAAATACTAAAGAAAAGGAAGGCTCAGTCCAATAACAACACGATAAGTGATATTACAAATCCATCACTTTTCAATAGTTCAACAATGTACCCTCCGAATACTACCTTTGACCTGTCGGAAATTTGCATAAAGGTGCCACCGTGCGATACACCAGACTTTTATGGCAGTTATGAAGAATGGCCAGCTTTTCGAGATTTGTTCACCGCAATTTACGGTACCCATTCACGATTAACGTCGGTAGAAAAGTTGTACCATTTGAGAAATAAAACCAAAGGTGAAGCAGGAAAAATAGTAGAGAGTTATCCTCTGTCCGAGCAGAGTTTTTCACTAGCCTGGGAGGCTCTAAAAACTACGTATGAAAATAAAAGAGTGCTGGTTGATAACCAATTAAGAATTCTGTTTAACATTTCGCCGGTAAAATCAGAAAACAGTAGAGATATTAAAAGGATGCAATCGACAGTTAGTGATTGCTTAGCAATTCTCAAAGCACATGGAGTGAATGTAGATCAATGGGATCCAATTATAGTATATTTGTGTTCTACTAAACTATCGGTAGAAACATTAACATTATGGGAGCAATCCCTAAATTCTCATTCCGATTTACCTAAATGGTCGCAAATGGAAGAGTTTTTAATAAATAGACATCAGGTTCTTGAGAGAATTGATAGTTTGAGAGGTCAACCAGTAACTCACATAGGAAGTTCAGAGAACCTAGGACAGAAGTATTCACAACCAAACAGATGTATTTTATGTGGAAAGAATCACATTCTGAAAAACTGTCCCAAATTTAATAATATGTCAGTAAATCAGAGAATCGAAACCGTTCGTGAGAAGCATTTATGCAATAATTGTCTTGCAATTGGGCACATAAGTCAGGAGTGCGTTAGCATGCATAGGTGCTTATATTGCAAGAAGAAACACCACACTAAACTGCACATGACAAATATTACGCCTCAATCTACAAGAACAGCATACAGAGATTTACACAACTCTCCACGTGCTGAGACTGAGCGCCATACAAGTGCACATATTACAAATGAGGACTTGCCCTGTTCTTCAAGTTCATTGAATCAAAATTCTACTGTAGAAAGTCATGTATCTCTAAGCCAAGATGACATTATTCTACCAACCGTTCTTGTTCAAATTAAGCACGCAGGTGAACTCTTTACTATTAGAGCCCTTATAGATTCAGCTTCAAAGAGGACATTTTTAACGCACAGAATTGTAAAAAGAATTAATATACCGACGGAAAATGCTACTTTTAAAATAAGTGGATTAGGAGGAACAGTAGTGGCTAATGCTGACAAGGTTTGTACAATCAAATTATACGAGAAAAATAATCGTTTTGAACTCAAGACTCAAGTGATAGTTGTAAAAAATTTAACAAGTTTTTTACCCACACAAACAGTTGTGTTAAAAGATTTAAACGATATAAAGAATTTGAAGCTTGCAGATCCAGGATTTCTTATTTCAGCTCAAGTAGATTTACTTATAGGAAGCGACATCATTCCATACATTATACTAGAAGGTGTAAAGAAGAACATTTTAGGAAATATGATAGCTCAGAACTCTATTTATGGTTGGTATATATATGGTCCAATCAAACAGAAAGAAATTTCCCTAGCCACTATAGAAATATCAGAAGAAACAGAAGACATCAGCAAACTGTTAAAAAAGTTCTGGGAGCAAGAAGAAGTAAGTTCGATTCCAATTGTGTCAGAAGCGGAAAAATATTGTGAAGATTATTATACTCAAACAACTTATAGGAATTCCGAAGGTAGATATGTGGTTAGGTTGCCCTTTAAACATGAGTTTCCTCACTCGATATTTTTGGATTCATCCAGATTCATGGCAAAAAGTCAATATGAAAACATGGAAAAGAAATTACAAAAAGACAATTATCTAGAAAAGACTTACAGTGAAGTCCTAAAAGAATATATAGATCTTGGCCATATGGAGAAGGTAAATCCAAAAGAAATTAAAAAAGACGGGAAATACTTTTCTTATTACCTACCACACCACGCTGTGTATAAACCCGAGAGTAGTAGTACAAAAGTGAGAGTGGTGTTCAACGGTTCGCGAAAAACAAGAAGCTCATATTCGCTAAATGATGTACTGCATATAGGTCCAATTTTACAAAATGATCTCACATCTGTACTTCTAAATTGGCGATTGTACCAGTTTGTATTCAACGGAGACATTGAAAAAATGTACCGTCAAATAATAATTCACAAAGAAGATAGAGCATTCCAAAGAGTTTTATTTCGAAACAACGTCACGAATGAAATAGAAGATTTTGAACTAACAAGAGTAACGTTTGGAATTAACTGTGCACCGTATTTAGCGATACGTACACTATTACAGCTAGCTTCTGAAGAAGAAGCAGAAAATCCCTCTTGCTTCAAAGATACTTAGGAATGAAACGTATGTTGACGACATCTTAACTGGCGGTCATACTATCCAGTCCGCATTAAGAGCTCGGAATCAGTTATTGCGTACATTGAAGTCAGCTGGATTTCCTCTTAAGAAGATAACAGCAAATAATCCACTTCTTTTGTCTGACATACCAGAAGAAGATATGTTGAATTCGGAATTTTTAAAAATAGAAGACATGAGTTCTGCAAAGACGTTAGGCATTCGTTGGAATGCAGTTACAGATATGTTCTCATATAATGTTTTGCAGCTCTCAGTAGAAAAAACAATTACAAAAGGCAAATATTATCAACAGTTTCGAAATTATTCGATCCAGCAGGGTGGTTATCTCCTATCATCATACAGGCAAAAATACTATTACAAGATTTATGGTTGGAAGGTATAAATTGGGATGAGGAATTTACGACACTTCTCGCTAGGATAGAAAGTGTTCTAAACTCGAGACCAATAACACCATTATCTGAAGATCCGGATGATTTGGAAGCTTTGACACCTGGACATTTTCTTCGTGGTGGCCCGTTACTATTCGCTCCAGAATTGCCAGAAGACAATTTGTCAATAATCAACAGATGGGAAAAGTTAAAATTCTTCATCAGAACTTCTGTACAAGGTGGAAAACAGAATACCTACAGGAATTACACAAAAGATACAAGTGGCAAAATCCGGAAAAGGAGGTAGAAGAGGGCGACTTTGTACTAATAAAAGAAGATCAGCTACCACCCAACGAATGGAAGATGGGAAGAGTAATTACTGTTCATAGAGGCAGAGATTCTCACGTAAGAGTGGTAAAAGTAAAAACATCGACAGGTAACATATATAGACCGATAGTTAAGCTATGTGTTCTCCCGATCAGTAGTAGCTCGTAGTCTGTGTTTTTTTGTGATATAAACGCAAGTAGACACATCATTAACCTACCCATATATTCTATGGGGTGTACTATTTCTTTTTTTCTCTTTTCATTATCAACACTTTTGAAGAATTCAAAATGAATGGCGGATCTGCAGAACTTTGCATGTTGTGCTTCAATTATCATTCACTGCGGGTCTGTGGAACCTTCAAACGTATGACGTCTATCCAGAGGGAATATGTAGTAAGAGTACACAAATATTGTATGAACTGTCTATGCCGATCACATTTTGTACGTGATTGTAGTTCCCCACGAAATTGCGAAATATGTGGAGACCGCCATCACACCATGATCCATCCAATGTCAGTACCAATGAGCACAATAGACAACAACGCAAATATGAGAGGAAATGGAGCACGAACGGACCTATATACCAAAGTGAAAGCGCATCATGAGATGTACCATCAAAATCAACTAACAATGTCTCCAACTTATTTACCAATTTATTCGCCGAAATTGAATTCAAAGGCTCGTAGATCGATAAGAAGACAACATCTGCAGCCACAACATGCACAACCACAATACCAGCAGCTTCATCAACTGCAGCAACAACTTCCAAAGAAGACCAGAGAGCAACTGCAGTTGGAGCAGCAACATATATTGCAACAACAGTCATGGCAACATCTACAATTGCAGCAGCAACAACTATCACAACAACAACCATTGCAACAGCAACAATTATTGCCACAACAACGACCATTACCACAACAACAACCATTATTACAACAACAACCATTACCACAACAACAACCATTACCACAACAACAACCGTTGCCACAACAACAACCATTGCAACAACAACGATCGCCAAAACAACAAGAACAGCCACCATTGCAACAGCCGCAGACATCACAAAAACAGCAAGAACAACAACTGTTGTCACAACAACAACAGCCACCATTGCAACAGCCGCAAACATCACAAAAGCAGCAAGATCAACAACCAATTCCCATAACAAAGAAGAAAGACATGAATGCTAAACAAGGGGAAGAAGACACTAGGTCCCTTATGCTGACGGCAATTTCAAAATTAGAACGATTGGCTGAGTCAATTACAGTTGCATTAATGCAAGGGGCCCAGAATGTCGATGAATCGTCTAAGAAACCTGGAGACGACATCGACATGGGTGTACTCAAAATCGATGAATAAATTATCGATGTTGATTCCCCTTCTGTAGAAGAAGAAGAAGAAGTTGGTTTTTGTATTAGTAGTAAATAAAAAGAAACTAACGAGAAAAGTGAATTAGCCGCCAGGTTAGAATCGAGGTAGTCAGTTTTTGTACTTACTTAATCCCTTTTTTTTGAATTAAATAAAGTGAAGACCGCCAGCGTCTTAGTGAATTAAAACAACTTTATTTGATTTGTTTTGAAGACAATATAAACCAACAAGTAAGTATCAATATACTTGTTGTGTTGTGTATGTTTGTGCTACATCCAATTTCTTATGGTTGCTTGTCACGATACAACAACTACGTTACATCTTTTCGGTTCCAAAACGGATTTGTAGTTTTTGAACCCTTTTAAGACTTTCCGACCGGAGAGGAAATATATGTATTTCATACAACATCAATAAATTTGTGCTCAAGTTTTTCTTGCCAAAGTGTTAGGACAAGTACCTTCGCAACTAATGGCCCCTACCCAGCCAAGCGGACGATAACCGACAAAGGATTTTCTTTAAGTAGCCACTTAAGTACTATTGACTCCTAAACCTTATAGAGAAACAAGCAAATGTTTTAACAGACCTGTGCCGTTGGATGCCATTTCTTTCGGGAGGCACGCTGTTCCCTTTAAAGTTTCAATATATTGACCTTGTTTCTTACAAGCTTCGTCTATATTATGTCCTCCTGCCAACACATCATCGACATAAGTTTCATACCTTAACATCTCAGAAAAAAGGCTAATAATAAATTAAAGTTGTTTTAATAAAATATTAAAACAATGACTATGGGATTAAGCCTGACTATTTTGAAAAACAAAATTGAAGTCATCTCAAATAAAAAACGCCAACCTCCTAAAAGACTTTCTGTTAATTTGAAATCTTCTCCAAGCTGAGTTAAAGTCCACAAAGTCAAGTGCGCAGTTAACTCCAAAATAAATTGCCTTGGATTGGTAAATTCTGGTTGTTCGTAACACCTGTTTCGAGATACCGACGGAAAGCAGTAAAATATAAAAAAATAATTCTAATTTCGGTAATTAAAGAAAGTTTTCGGTAAGTAAACAACCAAAATAAAGTTGTAGCTAAGTCCTGCCTATAGCAGCAGTGTTGTCAACTCTTAATCCGTCCATCTGTGCATGTGTTTTTGTGATCAAAGTGCGACCTTGACCTGCCCAAAAATCGTAGGGAAATTCGGAAGAGATTTTTGAACGATTTCCCAAATAAGGACGCGTGAATATCGAAGAAACAATTTTTTCAAAATTTTTTATTTACCAATTTTTATTTTTTAAGTTTTTTTTTTATGTTTGTAATTTCAAATGTTTCTAATGAATTCCACTATTCTTATCATTTATAGTAGATCATTGTAAACTTTGTGTACGAATATGTTGAGTCTATCAGCGCTAGCTTGAATTATTATATTTTGCATTTATATTAAAAATATTTAAAAATTGTATATCCGAATTTTGTAACCAATCACTTAGTTTTTCGACAAGAAACTAAAACGAAACCAACCCCTTATTGTTATATATCAAGCTTTTTGTAGAAAATTAACTTATGTTGAAACTGAGGTATGGGGTATTGTAACTCGCGATCAGTTTTACTATACCATAACTTTTGACCGCATTTCGGCAAAATAAACTGTTTTAGCCCGATTCACCGAGGGGTTTCTTTAAATAATAATTTGAGCGGAAGCTGTGGTCGTACTAATGTAAAAAAATCGGAAAAAATCGTTGAAATAAACGAGTTTCATTATGTTATTTTCCAATTAGTGGTTTTACAACACAATGTAGAGCTTAATGCTCAAAGGAGAAGTTAAAGAGCACACTTCAGAGTTGATGTTTCTAATGTATGATTTTTTAATATATCCACTGTATCTACCTCAAACGGATGCTGACATTTTGAAACCTGAAAATTTTGAATTTTTGCTCTAATCGGGACGCGCAGCTGGATTTCCCTAAAAGCTTATTATTGGATTGTAGTACTCGCGATTTCGCATTTTTTAATGTATAACATGAGGGTGTAGCCCTCACAGGATCACAGTAATCTGCGCCTAAACACGAAATTTTTGTGCGTAAATTTTTCTCAAAAAACCTATTTTTTTGGTTTAAAATTTACAAACTTAGTTAAGTTTTTTAGTTTTTTTACGTTCTGAATCTAACAAGCCACGACGCGTAAAAATCCACCCACTAGATCGGCGGACATGATACCCCTCAAATTTCGAAAATTTGCAAAAAATTATTTTGAAAATATCGCATATTAAAACGCGTTTTGGATGTGTCAGTTCTACTTAAATAAATAGATCGATACGCGTGTTTAAACTGCGCGAAAACAGATATTTAAAAACTCTCGAAAATCCAGAGATATAATAGATTTTTTCTAAAAATCTAAAAATTGAGTGCGGTTCTTGATGGATCGCATTGAAACGGCATAGAAGGATGTATTTTTTAATGGTGATTATTGAAATCGGATGCGCATAAAATGTAAATGAACTTCGCGGAAATTATGACCATTTTACTGTATTTTGCACCCTTAAATGCAGCAGATGCTACATCGTGGCCGCCAAATAGAATTTGACAAACTGTACATCAAATAAAAGGGATTGATTCGCTGTGTTGGAAAATCGGATGCGCATCATGTCTTTTTCATAATTACGCGGTTTATATGCATCTCAAATGTTCTAATACTCAATATAACATTATTTTAACGTTATGCCACAATTGGAATTCCTTGTGATTTAATATAAGGTTCTAATAATATTATCCAATAGGAAAACTATAAGCGACAAATTTGTTACAACGGAATATCATCATTATTGCGTGAAATTTTGACGAAAATGCCGAAGAACTCAAACATTTTTTCTCCAACTTTTCCTATAAAACCATAAAAAATAAAATTAGAATAATATGATTTTAATTTTTTCGTAATATTTTCTTCGTATTTTTGCAAATAACATGAATACTATAGCTCCAACCTTCACAACTTAGGTTTCATTTTATTCCTCAAAATGTCTGGATGCTGTTATAATTTTTTTTATATATTTTTCGTAACTATGAGCGCTATTGTTTCAAAAATATGTTTGTAAATACGTGAAATTATTTAATAAATTTGATTTTTCGCGAATCCATTGAGACTTACTCTTTATTTTTTGCATCATCGCAAAGGTTACGAATTCAGTTAACGATAATAGGATATAACAGCTAACTATATTAAGCCGCGATTTTTTTAGAATTTTTTCTAATTATCATAATTAAAACGGTCATATCTTTTGCGCGCAACGATCAAAGTTAGTAACGAAAACAGATTTGGAATGCTGATTTTTTTCTTAATCTATGTACCAAAAATCATTGATGTAGTATCAACAAATTTTTTTGATTTTTTTGAAATGGAAAAGACAATTTCATACATTTTTCCTGATATAAGATATATGCACAAAGTGTTGGTATGCTGGGAGTAACGTAATGGTTATTGTGCGAAGGGACAATTTGTTTCCGACATTTCACTCGGAATTCGTACTGAAATCAGAAGGGAAATTTACTTCCGCAATTCGAAGCGAAATCCGAACGAATTCTCCTACGGAAAATAGTATAGAAATCCAAAGAAATGGTTTAGATGTGCCAATGCAATAAAGTTATTAGTCGCAGCGTAATGTAGCGTAACTTGTTAATATAATGTCTTTTTTGAAAATAACGTTAATAGCAAGACGTGATTTTAGTTCAATAAAACGTGCAAAAGCTACAACCTCAACAACTATTGACAGGAGTACGAAAACACCGTTATAACCGCGTTCGCAGATTCAGCTTTTCGTGTCCTCAATCTAGTAGAAAAAGAGTTTGAAAAAATTAAAAGACTAATTAAGGAAACTGAGAACGCATGATTGCTTTCATGCATGTTGTAATACTATTCAAAAATCCAGAGTATATACTGAAAAATACTACAGTTAGAACTCGACACGTTGAGCCTTGACTGGGATGAGATTTACTACAAAATATCTGTTGACGATCAGCTCGACTGTTTACAGAGCAAAATATCATGACTTGTTGACAAGCATGTTCAACTACGTAAAGTTATATCATAAAACAAAAAATCCTGGTTCAGCGACAGCATTAAAAGTCTCATTCATAACGGAGACAAGCTCTATGCTCGTTGGAAACAATACGTAACATATCCTCGTTCCATGATGAATATAAAGGAGAAAGAAAAGAAGTATCTACATAAATTCAACGAGGAAAATAATTTTTTTTTTATGAAAGCATATTTTCCTCTGCCCTTAATTAATCTACCCTCTTCCAACTCTTCAAACCCGCAAACGCTTGTTACTCACTCGTCGCCAGCTACCTACCGGCTTAAGCATAATTACTGAACCTACAAACTTGCTCGAATTTAGCTGTATTTCTTTGTTGTACCGCTATCCAATGTAATGGTATTCGACATGATTCATACAAAAATTTTGAAGCTTATCCTACGTTTCATCTTGTCGCATGTAACTTTCATCATAATGAAATAATCACTATGAAATACCCCATGTAGTATGGGAAAGATGCTGCTTAGAAAATTTGCAATTGTTCAGTGGGAATTTTAATTTTATTGGTTCATCAAAATTATACTTCAATATAATTCGTGAATAATTTGCACTTAAAATATATTATTTTGAATTAAATAACCTTTAATTTAATAAGTTATAAAAATATAATTTAGTTCTTTTTTCAGTAATTAGAAAAAAATCGACTTTAGTTTCTTTTGTAGGGAGCGGGGCAGTGAACCAAAAAAACGTTAATAGTAGCTGTGTTCCTTTACTTACCTGAGGTTACCATTTTAACCATTTGTTACCATTTTTAACCTGCAAAGCGTTCCTTAACCCCGAAAAGTGGCAAAACTGGAAGCAATTTTTAAGAGAGTGAGAGGGGAGAGAGAGCGAAAATGGCTTTCTCTTCTACCACAGGCTACCAGCAAAATTTCTCCAGGTAGAAAATGGCAGAACTGATTTTTCGACTTTTGTTTGACGATTATTTCACAAAATGGACGAAAAACCGAAGAAAAAGTCGAACACTGACAACACTAAATTAAAAACTGTGAAATAAAAGACGAAAATTGATTTTTTATGTTTTTTCTGACATTGCTGCCGGATCTACCATTTTTCCGTTCCTTTACTTTTCTGGTAAAAATGTTCATGAGAGAGCAATTTTGACACTTTTCTCTTTTACCACTCTTACCATTAAAAAAGTAAAGGAACAAAGCTAGTGACGAGTGATCGATAATAACAAGCGATCAACAAAAATAACTGAAGACATCATCTCCCTGTAGGAAGCATGGGGACATGTGTCACCACTTTGTCTACTATGTATTATGGTGACAAAGTCAACACTTTGTCAACAGGTTGTAAACAATTGATACTTTTACCTTAATAAGAAGAAGCATCGCTTATGTTGACAGCTGATAGCCCAACGAAGGATCTCTTTATTTTTTCTTCATTTTCTTAATTGTTTGGTGGAAACTAATTTTGGCGGTTCGTTAAAAAATGTTTTTTTCTAAAAAATCAATAAAATATCATGAATTTAACGATAATTTTAATAACAACAAGTATGAGCAAAGAAAATCATAAAAGACAAGTGAAAAATGGACAATTCTTAGGCGGCTGACAACATTAGTGATGAAACTTCGACAAATAGAGATTTTGTGGAATCTTTAGAGAAGATTGACGAATAAATTTAATATATTGTCCCGTCTCTCTGGAAATGCTGAACGCAACTTACACCTGATATTTGGACACGACAATATTAAGGGTTACAATGTTGAATGATTATTTGGCAAAAATTAATTGCTGGATTTTTCCAATATTTATTCAGCTGTAAGCAAATATAAGGACATGTTGTTTATTTATACATGTTTATTCTTTTCAGTTTCTAGATGTTATATCAACATTAAGCGAATCGCCTGATAAAATGTTAAGTGCAGCTGTAGAAGAAATATTTTAAGCAGACAAGTCGCACCAATACTTGTGGCCAAGTAAATAAAAAGGGCGATGATATTTCTGCAATGAGAACGATTTTGTTATTGTTTAGCCAGCCTTGAAAACATTGGCTTTATTTACTAATGTTGTCCTTATATGGAATATTGGTCATAACCCTTTATAAAGATAAAAAAGAATGTAATACGCAATTTGTATTTTTTTTAAATTTTCAATATAAAACGTACTATTTAAATAAAAGTGTAAGTTCATAGTCTTACTAAACACGCTATTTTGCTTTTTAGTCTATAAAAAGTTCCAAATATGCCAAAAAACTTAGTAGCGAAAATCTGGTACCAATGTCTCCATATGACCCTTTATGTACTATTGACTCACTACCTCCAATGTCACTATTGACTCACTACATCCAACGTCTCTACTGATTTACTATCTCCAATGTCTATACTGACTCACTACCTCCAATGTCAACACATGGTCCCTCAGCAACTACTGACTTACTACTGGCATACTAGTTCCAAGGTCACTACTGACTTTCGAATGACACGTTCATACAAAATGTCTATAGGAAATTACATGAGTTGTCTACAGTTTGTCAGTAGTACTGTTGACAATGTCAGTAGTAAGTCAGTATAGATTCACTATTGACATTTCCTACAGGGCTTCTTTACATACAGTGTCACTGAAAATGATGCAACATGAAATAAAAAATGTAAATGATAACTTTGAAACGAAAAACAATTTTGTAGGCTTAAGAGTTGGTTTAATACTATGTTTACATTTACGAAATCCACTCGATTTCAACTGTCAATTCCTTTGCGTATACGTCAAATGAAAACTCATCTGAAATCGATTGGATTTCATTTGACGTTTGAGCAATGGAATTGACAGTTGAAATCGAGTAGATTTCGTAAATGTAAACATAGTATAAGATGGTATACAAAAATATTCTGTTTACAGTACCGTTATACTAAAATTTTACCGGAAAACAAAAAATGGTCATTTTTAATATGAGCATTAAAAATGATGCACCACTATAATCGATTAATAATTTCCAAATTTTTTGCTTCTTATTCCACTTTAGTAATCAGAATGGTGGAATAATTGGTTTCCTATCGTTATCAGTAGTTTTGTTATTGATTCCGATAGAAAAAATATGTTTCTGACGTAATTTTGGCATGATTGTAATTAATGTCCCTTTGTAGGCAATTCTGCTAGTTTTTGATGTTATTTTCCAAAAAATGACTACGAAAACTCGTTAACGGTTATGTTTAGAGTACGTACAAACAATTAAACGATATTTGGAAAGTTCTGTATCAGCCAGGCTTGCCCTATATTATACTAGTCTTTATCGGCGTTATCCTGATAGAGGTAAAAATCAGGGCATATATCAAAATTTTTTGCACTTTTCTTTGATAATAGTTTTCAGAAATATTGTTAAGAATGGGATAGAGAACCAATTATTCCACCATTCTGGTTACTAAAATGGCATAAAAAGCAAAAAATTTGGAAATTATTAATCGATTATAGTGGTGCATCATTTTTAATGCTCATATTAAAAATGCCCATTTCTAGTTTTCCGGTAAAATTTTGGTATAACGGTACTGTAAACGGAATATTTTTGTATGTCATCTTAAAGACAACTCTTCAGCCTACAAAAAATCTCAACTCATTTCAAAGTTACCATTTTTTTATTTCATGTTGCATCATTTTCAGTGACAGTCACTGTACATACATATTTGTTTACAAATCAGTAGTGGGATTCTGTAACTCATTTTTGTTGTTACCGACAAAAATCGGTAAAATTAAATCGCAAAATTATGACTAAAAACATAAAGAAAAGTTGGCATCACTGTTTGTGTCGGTAGAGGCTAGCGACTACTTTTTATTCATCGTTAACTTACCGAAAATTGTCGCTTATTATCGAAATTATAAGCATTTTAATTTTACCGACAATTATCGATAACAGCAAAAATGAGTTACAGAATCCCACTACAGGTCTGTACGATAACCCAAAAATGTCTGCAAATTTGTACAAACTTTTACAATATGTTGCTCGATAAAAAACATGTTAAGTAAGAGAGATCGAATTGAGAGAGAATTTTTGAGAGTTTTTCTGCGAAAAACACAAAATTTTGCAAGCTAATTTTTTTAGGAATTTGTGACGTAAATACAAATTAAAAAATGCGTTTCCACACAAAATTACTCAATTTAGAAATTTCACAAACGAACATAACCATCAAAAAAATTAGCAAACAACTACAGCGCATAAACTTCAATCTTCAATCCACATTGACTAATGAAGATTATGCAGCATTCAAGCAAAAACAAAAATGCAGGGTAAATGCAATAAAGAAGAAGGTGACAGAAACACAAATGCTTTGTTCCAGAACCTGCAAGAAGCTACTATTTTTTACTACGATAGCATTTTTTCCTTTATGTTATCGGAGAAAATAGTACAAATTAGTAGATTCTTGCAGTTCTGGAACAGACCGAAAACAAGAAACTTAATACACAGAAAGAAATCATGTTCAAAAAATTCGGTTTTACATACAATGATCATTGGTTCGACAATAAAACTAATGTGGAATTCCCTTATGAAAGCAAATGGTTGTTATCTTTGGGAAAAAATTCGCGCTACCAATTACAAAAACCAATTTTTCCTCCAATTTTTCCTCTTTACATGCAATCGCAGATATCGAACAATGCATAATTAAATTAGATGAGAATGATAAAGAGGTTTGTAGAACAAAAATTGCGAACAGAATAAATAACTTTAAAAGAAACAAGAAACATAACCAAAAGGACAGATTCATAACAGCAATCTTTGAAAACACCAAGCAATTCCTCAAGACACATAAAGATGTCATTATATTACAAGCAGACAAAGGAAATAAAACCGTAGCCATGTATAAAGAAGATTATACTCACAAAATGGAAGCACTTTTACAAGATAAACACACATACAAAATAATCAGAAATGACCCAACAAACAAATTATTAAAAACAAATAATAATTAGGTTTTGGAACTATTTAAAAACAATAATATCAATCATTTTGAAAAGAAAAAGTTACTAAGTTCTGCGGCGAATGCTCCGAGGATATATGGGCTCCCAAAGATCCATAAACCCGAGGTGCCATTACGGCCAATTGTTTCTTCTACAAACGTGCCTTGCTACCAATTGTCCAAATTTTTAGGTCAAATATTGAAAAATATCATTTCGAGTGACCTCAATATTAAAAATTCCACTGAACTGAAACAAAGTCTTAAAAATGTCCATCTCGAGAGTTCAGACATTTTGGTATCTTTTGATGTTGTTTCATTGTTTACAAATATTCCGGTACACACTGCAATCAAAATTATAATGGAAAAATGGGACCGAATATCTCCAAAAAACTTTTCCTTCAAATATTGCAGTTTTGTCTCAAAGAGAAAAATTATTTTATGTTCGAGAATAAAATCTACAACCAGGTATTCGGAATGCCTATGGGAAATCCACTATCGCCGACGATAGCCGATATAGTGTTAGACCACCTTCTTGAGAATACAATCTCAAATCTTAAACAAAAGGACAAAGGTATCAAATACATTGTTAAGTATGTAGATGATATACTAGCAATAATCCACGAAGACGATGCCGATGATATCTTAAAAACGCTCAACCAATACCACAATAAAATACAATTCACGACAGAATTTGAAAAAGAAGGTGCAATTCCATATTTAGATAAAATGCTAAAACGCAACAATGATCATATATGTTTTGACTGGTACACGAAAGAAACATCATCAGGAAGAATATGAAATTACAGCGCAACGCAACCAAAAACACAAATCTTCAATACAGCAAAGAGTCTGATATATAGAATATTAAAAATAAGTGATGATCAGTTCCACAACAAGAATATCCAAATAATAACAAAAATCTTGAAAAATAATAGTTTTCCAACCAACGTCATCAAATCTCTAATAGATGAAACCCAAAGAAAAATCAAAAACGAGAAAAATACAACCTCAACCAACATTACCAACACAAGTCAAACAATTGAAAGCCAACCAAAACATTTCTATGGTGTACCCTGTACATCCCTGGTTTGTTTGACAGCCGAAAATTACGACAGGTCATAAACAACAACAACATAAACTTTGCTTATAGGCCGAATGCTACGTTAAGCACAATTTTCACAAACACAAAAAGTCGAATTAACAAACAACAACAACACAATGTAGTTTATCAAATTAGGTGCAAAGGCAAAACAAACGAAAACTGTCACAAGATCTACATTGGGACAACAAAACGAACGTTGGGAACCAGAATGGGAGAACATAAAAGTGACATTGACAAGAAAAAAGAGACAACAGCCTTAGCACAACATGCAATGAGCACTGGTCACTCTCCTGACTTTGAGAATGTCACTATATTAGACAAAGAGAGAGTTGAAAAGAAAAGATTGATGATTGAAAGTTTGCGAATACAGCAAAACATCGAGAAAACCATGAATCTAAAAGAAGATACCGACAACATCAGTTCGTGCTATGGGATTGCCATCAAATAAACAGTGGGAGATATCAATTTCAGGCGTTTTTATTATTATTATTTCTAATGTAAAACACCTCTAAAATTATATCGTAAGTTTAAGGCTGTTTATTATTGTGAATTGATTTGATTGACAAAAATAAATTTATCTTATTTAAATAGACGAATTCCCCAGAAGAAGTCGCCAAAAAAGCGACGAAACGTCGGGAAGAAAAAAGCAATAAAATCTTTGTTTTATTTGCTTAAAATATCTGAGGTCTTAAAGCTTAATCAAAAAATACAACTAAAAAAGACTTATTTTGTAGTTTGTGATGACACTTTTATTTTTGAGGTATCAAACCCCAGAGAAAAGCAGTGCATCCATACAGTACGAGGAACAAGACGGCCAGATATTCCCAACATACCTATCTATTCTGAGTTCCAAGATGTTTTGCATTAGTTTATGACATGGAAAGGGAATTATTGTTGTAGCAATGGAAAATGAATTAACTATTGTACAAAACCTTCAATTGTTAAATTAAATCTTTTCCGCCAAACTTCTTGTTTGTCAAAGTGGTTGATTTTGCAAGTATTGGCAAATTGTTGTTCGACAATATTCTCCAAATTTTTAGCTTCAAAAGAGTAAAATTAATTGAGAGAACCCTGTGGGGACGAAAATTCCAATTGTCGCAATTTAAGTAGTCCAGAACTAGTTCTAATCAGTACTAGTACAAATATTGGCCCCTAAGTAATGCGAAGGGAACCAATTGTCACCTTTTTATCCCCAAGTAAACGATGAGGCGTCAGTTGCGACTTAATTAACTTAACTTAAACGACGAGTTGTATAAATAATTCACATTTACATTTTCTTCATAACTTTAATATAAATGAAGCATCCAATAACAGAAGCTAGTATTGATGGACTGAATATCTTCGTACATATTATTCATATTGTTCTGGTATAAAAAAGGAATACGAAGGAAATATGCAAATCGCCCTCTTCTTCTCTTTACCCGCTACCAATTCCAATTGTCGCAATTTAAATAGTCCTAAACTAGAGGTAAGTGGTACTAGTTCACAATTGACCATAAGTAATGCGAAGGGAACCAATGGACACCTATATATCCCCAAGTAAACGACGAAGCGTCAGTTGTGACTATTTCCCACCACTTTTTTTATAAATAAACTGGTATATGACTGTAAACCTGGAACTAGTACAATACCACCTACAGGTAATGCATAGAGTGTCAATTGGTTACCTCCTATGACATCCCCATGTTAAAGTTTACAGTTGATTGCACTGTGAGGGGTCAGAAGTGGAACTAGTTACTGTAACGCTGAGAATCGACAAGTTTCCGATGCCGAACTAGCCCATCGCCCAAGCGGGTAATTTATACTTGCGAAGTTATCGAACTTACCCATGGTCTCTGCCTGCGTTACCTTGTGTGAGGTCATTATCACATTCGCGTCTCGACGCTAGTATTTCTCAGTCTCGGTTTTGACGTTTATTCGTGCATGTTGTCAGGGTAGACAATATAGTGAAAAATGGGAAGGAAGCGTACGAAAACGCACGTTTGATTTGAATTCATAAACGTAATAATCACTTTATTGTATTTATTTATTGTTTCTTACCTGCAATGATGTTTTTCATCAGAATTAATCGATACACATATTTTTTAATCTCTATTTTAACATATTCTATTGAAAAAATAATTATCCAATTCTTTTGTTTGCACTACTCGACATTTGCCGACATTTTTGCAGCTGAAATTATTTTTATGTTTACCTGTTAAGGCGATGATGATCGTATGTTTTAATTTTATTATTATTTTTGTTTCTTTATCTTTCTCTTCAAATTACGTTCAAAATAAGAATGCAACTTCTGGTAAGTAAAGGTAAAAAATCAGCATCTTGTAATCGTCATTTAGACACCCTGCCAAATAATGAGATGGTTTGCACCTTTTCACAAATAAAATCATAACAATATACACAATTAATTTTATGTTCTTGGTTTGCAAACGAATTTCACATTAAAATTCATAATATTTCAAAATATATCTGTCGTATAGTTGTTTTTTCTCTGCTTCTTACATCTTTTCACATTATGCGTTCCGATGTATTTACATATCCCATCCATACTTGCCTCTGCACTGATTCTCCATCTGATAATATTTTCTAAACAACCCAAAACTCTAGGAACGATCCTAGAGATCTTTCTCATGCACTCACGTAATGTGGAAGACATTTTTCCATTGAAGATCACATTCCTTCATAGAAATCACTCCGATTTCTTTTCTCAACAACTCACGTTTAGAAGTGTTTCCCAGCAAAAAGTTTGCATTCGTGGATGCAGTACTGTATATTTGTACCGTTTTACAAATATACAGTACATGTGCCGCTGGTTTACATCTTTTCCTATGAATTCACTTATGAATTATACAAGACAGCGCGCAGCTAGGATGCACTCCATTTTTTGATTGAATTTATATGCATTCTTCGGATTGTGTTTTTAATCGATCTAAATATGCAATAAAAATGCAAGCCTTAGCAAAAATTCCCAGAATAAATAAAATTCATTTTTTATTTGTGTAACTGTAAATTTGTACTGATTAAACTGCATCCACGGATGCAAACTTTTTGCTGGGCAGAGCGAACGATAATTGCATATTGTTTACTTGCAACTCCTGGCAGAATCATCATAGCAGTTTTACTAATCTTTGTTATTATATCCTATTTGGCATTTTTCTTTGGGTTTCAAGCAATTTATCATATTCGTTGAACTTCCTTTCCGAAATAACATCTGAAGAGTCAAGACGTAATGTAATAAGAACAAGAAAATTTTTCAAATATTTCAAAAATCAGTGGAAATTATTTCCATACTAATATATATTCATTCCTCGTGACTTTTTAAGAACGTAAAAACAACAATATTTTATTCGCGATTTTATTGAAATTACAAGTGTGAACTGCCTTAGATTATGCGAGCAAAAGATAAATTGATCTACATCCTGATTGCTGCGATCAATAAAAATTCAAAGAAAGATTTTCCTGACACGAAGACAAATTTTGGGAATCATTTTTACCCTCAGGGTGGAAGTGCTTCCCCATTATAAAGTTTCTGCGAAATCCAGATCGATCATTTCGTCCAAGCCACGTACGTCTATCCTGTGGTGAAGTGAGTTAAGCTCAGTCCTAATACCCGCATTGACCATGAACTCTCAAAACTGCTTCCTACGAAGTTATTTCTGGAAATCACAAAACATTGGCTTTAATATCCAAAATTGTTGCTACTCATAACCATGTGTTTTTACACCCATACATCTGAAAACAATTGCGATCGATAGCTATCTGTTTCCCACAAACCGTGACTTAACTTTCTGAAGTGTAATCAAAGGATTGTGTAACCCTACATAGCAGACCTGAAGTAGCGGGTTTCCAAATCTAGAAGCTTAAAATAACCTATTGTTGTTATATCAGCATTCCATCCCATGGAGATTATTTAATTGGATAATATCGTGAATAAGTATAGTTATAAATTTATTTATACCAGTTAATCTTATTTTATTCTACATATTTTATTCTGTGGAAATACTTTCACAGATTTTTCTAATAATGACCTTACTACTTGTCACATATGTAATGAGTTAATGAACGATGGAGACAAATGTATAGTCATAAGTGGCTGTACGTACACATATATTTCACAGATCGTGTATTGAAATCCTCGGGGGAGCCTGTAACCCCTAGAGGACGCGTCCCCAGGTGGCGGATAGGGGAATGCTTCCCAGATATGTGTGGCAAGGGGGAAATCAAATACCTCTCGCGGACCAACAGGTAGCGGTGTCTGTTTCCACAGTGGGCGGCTGCAAACAGCGTCTGTACTCTAAGAAGAGCGGCTGAGACGAAGACGGTAAACTTTAAACCCATCAGAAGATAAGGCGAAATCACTGATGTATTTATCCCTTGAAAACCATATAACAATGAATGCAGAACAAAACACACGGCCCTCAATCTCCCGTAACTCGAGGGTGCTAAGAATCCCCGGAGGTAAAACAAAAAAGACACTTAATATTGGTACATGGAATATCCGAAGTTTATATGAAGCAGGTAAACTAAACAATACAATAGCTGAAATGGACAGACTCAATGTGGACATACTGGGAGTGTGTGAAACTTGGTGGCCAAACTCTGGAGATTTTGTATCTCAAAATGCCAAAATATACTTTTCAGGTAACTCGGATAGAAATCATCGGAATGGAGTTGGCATTATAGTGAAAGAACATATAGCCAAAAGTGTCATCGGATTCATTCCAAAATCTGACAGAACTATGATAATAAAAATATCACCAAATCCAGTCAACGTTAATATCATTCAAGTCTATGCACCTACAGCAGACAAAAGTAATGACGAGATTGAAACCTTCTACACTGAAGTCGAAGAACTAATTAAAATAACAAAACCGCACGAAATAACCATAATCCAAGGCGATTTCAATGTAAAGGTAGGAAGCGATATAGTTGCAGGAGTAAAAGGAAGATATGGTCTAGGAGACAGAAATGAAAGAGGTGACAGACTCAACGATTTTTTTCAGGAATTTAAAATGAAAATTACCAATACCCTGTTCAAGGTTATATACTTGGAAATCCCCCCAAGATAGAGTCGGCAATGTTATAAGGAATCAAATAGATTTCATACTTATAAACAGGCGACATTGCTCATCTGTAAGAAAGGTCACAATATACCCTAGCGCAGATGTACCATCTGACCACAATCTTCTAATGGCAAAAATCCACATAAAACTAGCACGTCAATAAAAAAAAAACACGAAATCGAAAAATTGACATCGGAAAACTCGGAAATCCTACAATAAGGTTTGGCGTTTCTTCTCAAGTCAACACATAATTAATCATTATCGACAGGAATGACGTGGAAAATATATGGAACAGTGTGAAGACCACAATCAATTCAATTGCACGTAACACGCTTGGAAACTACACAAAACAAAAAAGTAAAAGCTGGATGACTGAAGAGATACTTCAACTGATGGATGAGCGTAGAAAATACAAAAATAGTAACTACGAGATATATTGGGAAATCAACAGGGAAATTCAAAGGGAAGTGCGTATAGCCAAAAACAACCATCTTAACAGTCAATGCCAAGAAATTGAACGACTGATGACACTGCACGACGACTTTTAGTTACACAAGAAAATGAAAGAAGCAGCCGGCATATGCAGAAATAATAATTCATCAGTCCTTTACAATAACGATAATGAACCCGTTTTTGAAACCGCTGAGAAAAAAAACATCTGGAAAGAATATATTCAAAACGTATTCAAAGATCCTTCTAGATCTGATTATGACTACCTGATATCACAGCAAATAAAAGGCGAGGCAATAACAAACAACGAAGTTGAAGATGCAATAAAATCCCTCCGAACGAAAAGCCACGGGTCCTGATGAAATACCTGCTGAAATACTAAAAATGATAAACGATAACAATATTGATCTGTTAACGAAACTATTTAACTATATTTATGACACCGGAAAATACCCCGAGGATTGGCTGAAGTCCACATTTATAACCATTCCAAAGAAATCTCACCCCAAAAGATGCAACCACTACCGACTTATTAGCTTGATGAGCCACGCCTTAAAAATTTTTCTGAAAATTATACATAGACGGATATACGAAAAATGCGAAAAAGAAATGGGCGAAACACAACTTGGTTTTAAAGAAGCAGAAGGAACCAGAGAAGTACTATTCTGCTTCAACATGACAAGCTCATGACAAACTTGACCAAAAATTATGAAATTAAAAAATGTTGTGTAGCATTACGTAAAGCTATTTTAAAGAAGATTTAGTTGATTTTATATGAAATATTGATACAAAGTATATAATTTCAATTGAGAGAGTTTACAATATTTTAGATATAACTTTGAAATTTGGAACAGAGTATAATAAATTAGTCTTTGGATGTTTAGAATTGCAATTAACCATATCAGAACATGTTCAGTATAGTCCCCATACACAAATTCCGCCTGGTATTTTGAAGATTTTAACCAAATTCTCCAACGCAATTGACGCAATAACGAAAAAATCTTTCAAATGAACATTACCCATATAGGTTTACGTTTTAATGTATACCAGAATTTTTAGCCACAGTAGCTCTTATTTGGCATGTTCGATTCTATTTCAAAGATTTTCAGTATTTTTTCTTCTTTCTTTGTTGTTCCTCCTTATTTCTATCTTAATTGTACGATTAGATGTTTATGAACTCGATGACATTTAAAACCTTCCAAGGACTATGACTTCTGTCGGCACAGCGGAGGTAAACTTATGAAAATTCATAACTTTTGTTTTCTCGAAAACAAGTAAAAATATCAGTCGGGTTTGCCGACAGCCTGTGTAAGTTGAGACTTTTATCTATAGACAGATCGAATACGGGCTTCATAACCAAAATCTTTGTCCTATAAATTGTGTAGTCAGGGAGTTTCAGAATTTCGTGGCTTTTTTTTGGACGTATAAACTTTCCGACAAAAATATCGAAACATTTGGGTATAAAACTTCAAGATTGTGGGTGTTGCGAATAAATGCTTATGCTGAGCTCATAAGTTTGACTTCGATAAGAGCGCAAAAGTTTTGAACTTTTGTGGAGAAGATACCTGAAAGAATGGTCCATTTTGGAAGTGGACCTAATTTTGGAAGTCATTCCTTTTGATAGTTATGGTCTCAAGCCGTTACTTTAGTTGATCATGGTAAGATTTAGAGCTTTTGAACCGTTATGTCAGGAAGCATGGATTTACCACGAAAAATAGAATATCGCTGTAACCAAGACCGCACGCAGTAGCATTGGTCAAAATGTCCAAAGGATTCTCGAACAGCCCATAAATTGCACTTATGTTGAAATTTTGTGAGGGAGGTATCCGAAGATGTTGTCGCATATAGACCCTCTTAGTACTTGATATACATATCGCTCATTTACTCAAAGAGTGGCATAACTCAAAAAATGCACTTTCTGAGTTAGTAATTTCTATTTTTTCTACGACTTCTACTTTATCTTTTGTCAAATTTTCATGCTGATATCTCTAAAACTCGACGAGTTACAGCTGATTTACTGCGAGTTTCGCATAGTTCAACACAAAAGTTTTTCGAGTTTATGAAGCAATAAAACACTTCAAATCATGCTTGATCTTGCACAGAAATTTAACACTGATATCTGGCTAGGTGTTTGTAATATTCTTTTTAAGTTGGGAAGTCAAATTTCAATCGGCAACTTAAAACGCATTATTCTCGAAACTCGATTTTTTGAAATGTGTCACTCTTTGAGTAAATGAGCGATATGTACATCCGGAAGTAATTTTAGGATGTTCAAAGTTTCGGTGAAATCGGATATTGAAATTTTGTGTGCGAGGTACCTGATGGAGTGAACCAATATAATCCATATTCGAACCTAACCTATGTCTCGAAGAAATCGATTTGGACCTTCGAGAGTTATTGTGCGCACCATTTTCGCGAAATATTTTGTAGTCTTGTGGGAAAAAGGAATGGGCCAATATGACTTAAAGTTCGATTGATCCGTTCGAGAGTTCTCATGCGCTCGAGCCAGACAGAAGAACGAACTGGGCTAAATCGACGTCAAATTATTTGAAGCGTCTTTTGTCGAAAGATATGAGAAGTCAAAGGTCATTATTTCGATGAGGAACATTTTTATCGTTAGCCTAAATGCCGAAATTACAGCAGATTTTAATACCACTTAACCAATGTTTGAGCTTAATTTCGTTTACGGTTGTTTTCAGCTACAACTTTGGTGATGGTAGGAAACAAATTCTGGTGGGTATGCTACTTATAGCTGATATTAGCACTTTATGACGCACAACAAAATTAAGGTAGTAAAACAATTTTCTAATTGGTTTTAGAGATATACTCCACGGAAAACACTTGATAAAGAATAATAAACTAGTCATTTTTTGAATACAGAATGAGTTTAAATCCTCAAGACCTTTATATTCATTATAGAATTCCTCGACCCTTTATTATTTGATAATGAAATTACATGAGATAAAGAAGTAATTCTGATTTTACTGGAAGTTTTTCTCAAAAAGAGTATTCAAACAAAAAAAAAAAAAAATAAATATTTCTTAGACAACTTGTTCAAACAGTAAATTTTTAGTACATAACCTTCAGAACAATCCACCTTTTCTTTTCAAAATTCCAAAAATAAAAATTATTTTAGAGAAAAAACGTAATAATTTGTTAAAGTAGCTCAAAAAATTGTAGTCTACCAAATCATTACGGGGTGAACCGGGCCCCCAGTGCCCCCCCCCTACGTACGTCCCTGATAAGCAGAAAAAACAATTATGTAAACATGAATATAATAATTCACAACACTCCACTCGAGAGAGTGTCGAGCTTCAAATATCTCGGGTTCTCAATAAATGATCAGTGGGATAACTCCAAAGAAATTAAATGCCGGATAGAAATGGCAAGAGACGCCTTTCACAAATATAGAAAAGTTTTGACAAGTCATGATATTAACATCACAACAAAGACAAGGTTCATAAAAGCCTACATATGGCCAGTACTGTTATACGTAACGGAAGTATTGACTCTAAAAGCAGTAGACGTCAAGCGATTAGAAGCGTACGTCCCTGATAAGCAGAAAAAACAATTATGTAAACATGAATATAATAATTCACAACACTCCACTCGAGAGAGTGTCGAGCTTCAAATATCTCGGGTTCTCAATAAATGATCAGTGGGGTAACTCCAAAGAAATTAAATGCCGGATAGAAATGGCAAGAGACGCCTTTAACAAATATAGAAAAGTTTTGACAAGTCATGATATTAACATCACAACAAAGACAAGGTTCATAAAAGCCTACATATGGCCAGTACTGTTATACGTAACGGAAGTATTGACTCTAAAAGCAGTAGACGTCAAGCGATTAGAAGCATTCGAAATGTGGATATATCGGAGAATTCTTAAAATCCCATGGATAGCTCACGTGTCAGATGACGAGGTTCTACGCAGATTAAACAGAACTCTTCAATCAAAAAGGAGAAAAATTGTATATCTTGGGCATATAATGCGAAACTCAAAATACCGCATTCTACAATCAATTCTACAAGCCAGTATAGAAGGAAAACGTAGCAGAGGAAGACAAGAGATTTCCTGGCTCCAAAATATTCAACAATGGACAGAATTCCGAAATGCAGAAAATTTAATAAGTGTCGCAAGAAATAGAGATTTATTTTCTTATTTTGTCAATGATATATAAAATATTATACGTGCAATGTAATATGGTCGCTAACATTCAAATATCGAATATGCAATAAAGAAGAAGAAGTGTATTTAAAGTAGTTTGGCAACCTATTCGGAGTGCCCTAATTGTAAACTCACATGTCAGCTCTCAGACCTCAGATAGTTTACAATACAGACAAAACTTAACAAAGCCTATAAGGGTCTTCTTCCAGAGGCAGAGGAGCTATGTCGAAACATTACAATTCACGAAGTAGTGCCCAAATAAACTTAGCATCGGGTTATAACCCACAGACAATGTGGGAAAGAAGCAGATATATCTTTATTAGTCCAAATAAAGATGCAAATACTGTTCCATCTGAACAAAAAAATACAGTTCGTGCAAATACTAACAGTTGATTATGGTTATTAAGTTAATACCCAATCTAACGCCCCAGGTACGTCAAAGAAGAATTCTCATAATATACAAACAATGGACAACAAAATATGAACCAATCTGATATTCCTTCCCCCTTTTTTCAATTCAAATTCTTTTCTTCTTTATTTACTCATCCGTTATCCGGATATAAGTGATAGTAAAATTCATCTATTTTTAATATTTATCGCATTTTAGTTATTATCATATTGTATAATGGTTGTCAGCTCTCTGTGTCTTGCAGCATTCAGCACATCAGTTTCATTGGTATAGCTTGTCCAGTCCATGATGTTTTTGAGCCAGGATTTTTCTTTCCTTCCTCTAGCTGGCCTTCCTTCAATTTTTCCCTTCAGAATTGCTTGTAAAATTATGTATTTGTTGTTCCTTAATACATGTCCCAGATACGCTATTTTGGGCCTTTTTATAGTTGTTATTAATTGCCGGCTTATATTGATCCTTCTTAGTATTTCGTCATTAGAAATTTCCATGGTAGTCCATGGTATTTTCAGTTCTCGCCGGTAAATCCATATTTCAGAGGATTACAATTTTCATTCATCAGAGGATTTGAGCGTCCAAACTTCTGTTCCATATAACAACACCGACCAAACATGGCATTTTATAAAACGTATTTTTGTTTTTATGTTTATGTCATGACTTCTCAGGGTTTTACTATATTTACAGAAAGCATCTTGCGCCATCTCTATTCGACTTTTTATTTCTTTCGAGGGATCCCATTGGTCGTTTATTAACATCCCAAAATATTTAAAGGTTCTCACTCTTTCTATTTCTATACGTTGTACTTTTAAGTTTACCTCACCATGGGGATTTTTTCTGCTAATGATCATGTACTTCGTCTTCTTCATTTTGATTTTAAGACCATATTTCTCACTTACACGTGCCAGTTTCTCTACTAGTTTTTGTAGACCGGATATGCTCCCTGCCAGTAACGTAGCATCGTCCGTATAACTTATATTATTGATTAGTTTCCCATGAATCCTGATTCCAATGTTTTCTCCTCCGAGTGTTTCTTGGAATATTTTCTCTGAATACACGTTGAACAACAGGGGAGATAAATGGCATCTCTGTCTAATATCTCTTGATAAGGTAATTTCTTTTGAAAGTTCTCCACTTACATCAATTCGTGCCCACTGATTCCAATAAAGACTTTTAATGCACTGGAGTTTTCTGGTATTTCAATAGTATTCAAGATTTCCAATAATTTGTCGTGTTTGACGGTGTCGAAGGCCTTTTCATAGTCAATAAAACACATGAACACATCCTTCTGGACATCTCTACATTTCTGTGTTACAACTTAAATGCAATATAATGCTTCTCTTGTGCCCATTCCTTCTTTAAACCCAAATTGAGTATTTCCCATGTGTGCTTCACATTTAATATATGTATATTCTGCTATGAATTATTTTTAGAAATATATTCAAAGCATGACTCATTAAGCGTATGAGTCTGAAGTCACTGCATTTCTTTGCAGTATTTCTCTTGGGAATTGCGATGAAGGTTGATTTGAGCCATTCTTCTGGGTAGTTTCCAAAGGTTGATTAAAAGTTGTACGTTATTGGAATCAATAAGCTTTAGCAAATTCTGATGGGATTTCGTCCGGTCCTGTAGCCTTTTTATCTTTCAAGGATTTTATAGCGCATTCTACTTCGTTCCTGTTATAAGTGTCCCCCTTGGAATTTGCAAAACATCTCCATAAGGTGATCGTAAGTTATCAGTAAAAAGATTGGTAATGTATATCTGCTTCTTTCTTGGTTTTCATTGTCCTGTGGGGATTTCCAGGTGTATAACCGTCTGGGATGTAGGGAAAAACACGTATTGCTCACTTTCATACATTATTCCTGACAGAATTGCACTAGTCTATCTCCTCTATCAATTGAAATACCTTTGTAAATTTGTCTCCGGGCAAAATTACTTCAGTCTATGAACATTGGAACATTAAGTTCGATGGATCTACCACCGGCTTAAACGTTCAAGAATTTTTATACAGCGTCGAATCATTAACAAAAGTAGACTTTAATTTCGACTTCAGTGTGGTATGTAGTACTATACACATTCTGCTCACAGGGAAAGCCAGAGATGGGTTTTGGCGCTATCACTAGCAAGTGAAATCCAATTTAAACACAAATTTTGCGCCACGTCGATACGTTAACGAATTAGATTTCCCTGAAAACAACCCCACTTCTTTTGAGGAAGATGCAGAAAATTTTGTAGAAGCTTTCGAAAGGGTGGATAATAAGTCTTGTTGGAACTGCAATCAACTTGGTCATCATTGGCATGATTGGGCAAAACATGTATATAAGCCCCAACGTACCAGATGTCAGGCTAGAAAACAAAATATTATTTCAAAAACCAGAAGGTCTCGGGCCAACAGATGGACTAGGTCTAATGTGCGTCCCAGAAACTATTAATCAAAGCAATTCTAATGATACCAAAGACAATATCGTTCAACTTGAACGGTCAAACATTGACATTAACCCGAATGTATCTACAAATCCAAAATCTACTACAATATTAAAAAAAAACACTCATTCAAGCGAGCCTTCGGATGATGACTTGTCCAAAATAATACACCCAGACTTCCATACCACAAACGGTGGGAAAATTATGTAAAAAAGCGAAATGCTCTATTTAACATTTCAATCATTTCTTCAAATAAGAAACAGAAACGTACTACCAGGCGTCTTAAACTATTTGATAAAAGACCCAAGCTTTGCCACCAACTTTCCTCAATTATTTCTGACCCCAAAGATATGCGTTATTACGCAAAAGACGGCTGACGGAAAACCCCAAAATGTTCTTGATTGGCTTCATATTCTCTAAGGATCAGAAACGACATATAAAGTTATTTATTGTCTCTTCTATATCCCATAGAGTCATTCTGGGAATAGATTTTTGGATAATATCCAATTTAATTCCAGATATAGTCAAAGCTGTAGATAAGTAGATGATTTACCAGCTTTACAAGGAGTATTGAATATTGATAAAGACACCCATATTCCGTAAAACTGATTTCTACCCACTTTCTGAGACTGAGCAATCGCAATTAAAGGCGGTAATAGAACTTTTCCCGAACTTTGAGAAGCAGGGACACCCCTTATCAAGCACACTATCGATGTAGGTGACGCAACACATAAAACAAAGGTTTCGCCAGCCGTTGAAAATGTTATTTTTAAAGAAATCGATAGGATGTGTTATCGTTAGTGAAGCGCGGTTGATTTCGGATAAGCGGGCGGCGGAACCGATCTGGTAACCCTGTGTCAAAGGATCAATTTTTTATATGGCAACACCTTATGAAGATGTCACTAGCCATATTTTTTGTTGTAATGCAATTTATAGTTATAGTTGATCTTGCTATTTTATATAAGACGCGTTTTTGATTGAAAAATATTAATAGTTGAATTTCGTTGTCCGAGCGCGTAATTATATTCGGCGCTATTGCTTTAATAAATAAATTAAAAATATTTGAATATTTTAGTGATTAAAACTAACTTGAATCTGTTTGCGCTTTTGAAATTAATAAAAAGGAATTGTTCTTTATTTACAACCGATATCGTTCGACAACTCAAAAGTTTGCAAGTGTTGTGCCTTTGTTCCTCTCTTCGTTGGCTCCAATTTTGCTCCACAGCTTTCGCTTTATTCTTGTTTTTGGGATTTTGCCCAAATAGTTTCGAGAAGAAACATTGTCCTTCGAGCCGGATATGGAGCAAGAGGATTAAATTTGCCTTATTTTAGAGAAAAGATATTTATTTGCATAAATTTTAATATAAATTTCATTTGTTTTCTTGAAATTTTATTACACTTAATACTTCTGATACGTGGTTGGCAACGCGTTTCAACTGATCGTCGTTGTAATAGAAAAGCACAACTATCACCGTTGTGCTTCTTCTTTCCATCGCTCTATTTTAGTTTTGTTTTGCTTTTCTGTTCCATTGGGAAGACGAGTGCTAAATAAATAATTATTTTATTTTTATTTAATAATAAAAGCAGTAGAGCAAGTTGGAAAAATATTTAAAATATTGTGGAATTTTGAAATATATTTGTGGTGGTAGCTGTTGTGAAAAATTGGAAATAAATCAATTGAGAGTTTATGCGATTGTTGCTTCTTCCTATAGTTTTGTTGTGGTGGACAGACGGACTGTCATTACATACAATTTTTTATATTTTTGATATGAGCAAAATCCAGAATTTGCCAAAAATAATAATAATAATGATAATAAAATAATAATAATAATAATAATAATAATAATAATAATAATAATAATAATAATAATAATAATAATAATAATAATAATAATAATAATAATAATAATAATAATAATAATAATAATAATAATAATAATAATAATAATAATAATAATAATAATAATAATAATAATAATAATAATAATAATAATAATAATAATAATAATAATAATAATAATAATAATAATAATAATAATAATAATAATAATAATAATAATAATAATAATAATAATAATAATAATAATAATAATAATAATAATAATAATAATAATAATAATAATAATAATAATAATAATAATAATAATAATAATAATAATAATAATAATAATAATAATAATAATAATAATAATAATAATAATAATAATAATAATAATAATAATAATAATAATAATAATAATAATAATAATAATAATAATAATAATAATAATAATAATAATAATAATAATAATAATAATAATAATAATAATAATAATAATAATAATAATAATAATAATAATAATAATAATAATAATAATAATAATAATAATAATAATAATAATAATAATAATAATAATAATAATAATAATAATAATAATAATAATAATAATAATAATAATAATAATAATAATAATAATAATAATAATAATAATAATAATAATAATAATAATAATAATAATAATAATAATAATAATAATAATAATAATAATAATAGTAATAATAATAATAATAATAATGAGAAATAATGTGTGGCTGCCGTGTTTTTTTACGTTTGGTAAAAAATTTGTACTGAATTTTTTCCTCTATTGACAAGTCAAATAGGACACTTGTAATAAGAAGGTGCGCCGCATTGTTTCTACGGATTGTTGATACAAACAAATTTGGAGAATTTTTAAATTAAATTTTTTATTGATCAGCGTTTCGCAAATATTAGTTTAAAGAGTAGATTGGCATGTTTTTGCGTTCGCGGCTCCTTTTTTTTGGTGAAAATCGCAGTTTTATTTAAATCTGTTTGGCGTTTTGTTGTTACCAATTGCGTTTTTACTGTTGCCTTCTTCGTTGGTCTTCTTATTGGTAGTTGGTCGTGTGTTTTAGTTTTTTTCTTCATTTTCCTTACTATTATTTGTGCAAATCCTTTTTATTTTTTTTATTAAATTAAAATATTTTTAAAAAGTGAGCAAGCGAAATTAGGGAAAAACGCAAAATAAAAATAATTTTGTGACAATGATAGCTAGTGTTGATGGCAAATGTCCATTCTTTGGGTTTTTAATACAATTGTCTGGGCTGTTTGTTATTGCCCATTGCTATTGAGGTGCAGTCTACTCTAGAAGGAGACCTGTAATAACAAGGTGAGTCGTCCTCAAATTTGCAATAACAAATTATTGGTTTGCTGATTGTGGAATAAATCAATTTGTTTGGTGGTATTTCTATTGTTGTGTTCTTGAAAAACGGTTTTGCTACAAATAACTTCGTTTGGCTCAATTTTAGTGAAAATTGTTGTTTTTTTAAATTTTCAAGACTTCTTTTGCTTTTGATTCGGATTTTGAGATCTTTTGAAGAGAAAATTGCAGAATCGAAAGCGTTTCTTAAATTTAAAGCATTTGCTGGTTTGTTTTTAGAATTTGAGACGGATTTTAACGCCAACAAGAGTAGTGTAACTCTGTTTGATGTTGAGCCTCGAAAGGCTGAATTGAAAAGGTTATGGGGTAGAATTAACTCTACATATGAACATGTTTGTGTTGGGAATAGTGGATCCAAAGATGAAGCAGTTTTTCTCCATAGGCAATGTAGAGAAGCTTTTATGAGTTGTTCCGCGAAAATGGGTGAATTATCCCACACCGTTGTGGACAACTCTACTTTGTCATCCACAATAGCTAGCCCCAGCCAACGAACAAGGTTCTCAGAGAATAATGTTTACGATCATCGTTTGCGTTTGTCCCGTGCACGACGGAAACTTTTCATGGTGATTATTTGTCGTGGCCGTCTTTCAGAGACTTGTTCACCGCGGTATATATTGATTGTAAATCTATAACTCCGGTGGATAGATTGTTTTATTTACGCCAAAGTAATCAAGGCTAGGCTTTGGAAATTGTTAAAAAATCACCTTTGACAAACGATGGTTTTGGGAATGCTTGGTCAAATCTAAAAGATAGATATGAGATCAAGCGAATTTTGATAAATAGCCAGTTGAAGATTATTTTTAATCTTGTTGCTGTTAAAACTGAATCTGCGGGTGAGATAAAAAGGCTACACAAAACTTCCGGTTAACACTTTGTCGTTGTGGGAGCAAACGGTCAGTAATAAGACTGAGATTTCCACATGGTCAGATTTGGAAAATTTTTGACTGCTCGGTTTCAATCGTTGGAAAATGTTTATGATCTGTTTATGATTCGTTTCATGTTAGCATTCCTGACGCATTCAAAGCTCAAGAGATGTCATCTCCTAGTAAAGGAATGATATATTCGTTAAAGATTGATAAAAGGTCGTGTATTGTCTTTTCAGAACAACATAGTTTGAAATATTGCACATCATTTTTGAAGATGGACACGCAGCATAGATTCTCTGTAGTTAAAAAGAATAATCTTTGCATAAGGTGTTTTGGTAGTAACCATTTATTAAAGGAGTGTTTAGTAGCTCCAGTTGTTCCATATGTCATGGAAAACATCATACTTTGTTGCATGGGGAATCATATCTGACGAATTTGGATTCCAACGCTGAGGTGGATATAAGGCCTAGCACTAGTCAACAAGCTCGACATAATTCGACTAGCGAGGCTTATATACAAAATTGTTTTGCTGACACCAGAAGTCAAATTTTATTGAGAACAGCTATTGTTAACATTGATGTTAATGGAAATATTTATGCTGCCAGGGCACTTATCGACTCAGGCTCCCAGGCTACTTTCATAACCGAAAAATTGCAGAGGCGTCTCAACTTGGCAGTTAGAAGAGTCAATACCAGGGTTTCAGGACTGAATGTTGCCATTGCCGGATCTTCAGTGAAACAATGTAAATTTGTTTTGAAATCTCCCCACAACGAGGGATTGGATGTTGACGCCTCCGCGTATGTTTTGCCCATGTTAACGGGGAATTTGCTCAGTTATACAATAGATATACCTGATTCTATTTCGTTGGGAATTGCACCGTTGGCTGATCCCAAATTTCGAAGAAGGACTCAAGTTGATATTCTGCTTGGAGGAGAAATTTATCCTCAAATTTTGTTGAATGGAGTACGCAGAAATATTTTGAATTCTCTTATGGCCCAAGAAACATTTTTTGGTTGGGTGCTCACACGACCAATTTCGGCGTCAAGTTCCCTAGTCCCATGTTTCACTTTAGTAAGTAGTGAAATATCTCAACTCGTTAAATACAGTCCACAAATTAATCGTTGTGAAATTAAACATGGTTTAGATATTCGATCAGTTGATAAAATGCCGCATTTAAAGGGAATGGGACCTAGTTCGTCCGTATACCAATCAATGAAAGGACCTAGTTCGTCCTATACATTATCTGGGCAAGGACCTCGTTCTTCCAAAGCCATTGTAAATAGTGGACCTCGTTCGTCCAAAGTTAATTGGAATAATAACTTTTCTAAAGTTGTTTCTCAAAATGGACCTAGTTCGTCCAAAGAGAGAAGCAAAAATGGACCTAGTTCGTCCAACGATATTGCTAAAGGCGAAGCTCGTTCGTTCGTAATCGTAAATGGAAAGGAACCTAGTGCCCTGAGGTCGCAGCTAATAGTATACCAGCCTTTTACAGAAGGTTCCTGTCCCAGAAATCAATTTGTTGATAGCGGACCTAAGAAATTGCTTTGAGGTTGAGTACGAAATCCAGTCTCAATTTTGATTGTCGCTGGGTATATAAATTTATATTGGTAATCGTGGCGAAGAGCCGCATCATTTATTTTAATATCTTTTGTTTTTATTTTTGTTCGAGTCTCCTAGTAAAGGAATGATATATTCGTAAAAGATTGATAAAAGGTCGTGTATTGTCTTTTCAGAACAACATAGTTTGAAATATTGCACATCATTTTTGAAGATGGACACGCAGCATAGATTCTCTGTAGTTAAAAAGAATAATCTTTGCATAAGGTGTTTTGGTAGTAACCATTTATTAAAGGAGTGTTTAGTAGCTCCAGTTGTTCCATATGTCATGGAAAACATCATACTTTGTTGCATGGGGAATCATATCTGACGAATTTGGATTCCAACGCTGAGGTGGATATAAGGCCTAGCACTAGTCAACAAGCTCGACATAATTCGACTAGCGAGGCTTATATACAAAATTGTTTTGCTGACACCAGAAGTCAAATTTTATTGAGAACAGCTATTGTTAACATTGATGTTAATGGAAATATTTATGCTGCCAGCGCACTTATCGACTCAGGCTCCCAGGCTACTTTCATAACCGAAAAATTGCAGAGGCGTCTCAACTTGGCAGTTAGAAGAGTCAATACCAGGGTTTCAGGACTGAATGTTGCCATTGCCGGATCTTCAGTGAAACAATGTAAATTTGTTTTGAAATCTCCCCACAACGAGGGATTGGATGTTGACGCCTCCGCGTATGTTTTGCCCATGTTAACGGGGAATTTGCTCAGTTATACAATAGATATACCTGATTCTATTTCGTTGGGAATTGCACCGTTGGCTGATCCCAAATTTCGAAGAAGGAGTCAAGTTGATATTCTGCTTGGAGGAGAAATTTATCCTCAAATTTTGTTGAATGGAGTACGCAGAAATATTTTGAATTCTCTTATGGCCCAAGAAACATTTTTTGGTTGGGTGCTCACACGACCAATTTCGGCGTCAAGTTCCCTAGTCCCATGTTTCACTTTAGTAAGTAGTGAAATATCTCAACTCGTTAAATACAGTCCACAAATTAATCGTTGTGAAATTAAACATGGTTTAGATATTCGATCAGTTGATAAAATGCCGCATTTAAAGGGAATGGGACCTAGTTCGTCCGTATACCAATCAATGAAAGGACCTAGTTCGTCCTATACATTATCTGGGCAAGGACCTCGTTTTTCCAAAGCCATTGTAAATAGTGGACCTCGTTCGTCCAAAGTTAATTGGAATAATAACTTTTCAAAAGTTGTTTCTCAAAATGGACCTAGTTCGTCCAAAGAGAGAAGCAAAAATGGACCTAGTTCGTCCAACGATATTGCTAAAGGCGAAGCTCGTTCGTTCGTAATCGTAAATGGAAAGGAACCTAGTGCCCTGAGGTCGCAGCTAATAGTATACCAGCCTTTTACAGAAGGTTCCTGTCCCAGAAATCAATTTGTTGATAGCGGACCTAAGAAATTGCTTTGAGGTTGAGTACGAAATCCAGTCTCAATTTTGATTGTCGCTGGGTATATAAATTTATATTGGTAATCGTGGCGAAGAGCCACATCATTTATTTTAATATCTTTTGTTTTTATTTTTGTTCGAGTCTTTGCAGAACTTGCGATTCGGAAAGACTGGCGGCGGAACCGATCTGGTAACCCTGTATCAAAGGATCAATTTTTTATATGGCAACACCTTATGAAGATGTCACTGGCCATATCTTTTGTTGTAATACAATTTATAGTTATAGTTGATCTTGCTATTTGAGCGCAAAGACGCGTTTTTGATTGAAAAATATTAATAGTTGAATTTCGTTGTTCGAGCGCGTAATTATATTCGGCGCTATTGCTTTAATAAATTAATTAAAAATATTTCAATATTTTAATGATTAAAAGTAACATGAATCTGTTTGCGCTTTTGAAATTAATAAAAAGAAATTGTTCTTTATTTACAACCGATATCGTTCGATAACTCAAATTTTTTTATCTTTTATCTTTGTTGAAAGTATTTAGGAGTTTTACAATTCATTATTACATATTCCCACGAAGCGTTTAAGCTTGTCTGTGTGTGGAAAAGTGTTTTCGTTTTCGTTTATTTCTTTTGCAAGTGTTGTGCTTTTTTTCCTTCCAAATTGGATTTAAAGGACGCCTTTTGGCAAATTGGGTTAGAACAAAAATTGAAGGAGTATACGGCTTTCAAAGTTCCGGGGAGGCCATTGTATCAGCTTGCGGTCATGCCCTTTGGGCTTTGCAATGCGCCGCAATCAATGTTTCGCTTAATGGATGAAATAATCCCCCCGGAACTGCGTCATTGCGTCTTTGTCTATTTAGACGACCTTATATCGGAACATTTTCTAACACATGTAGAACTCCTAGTTCGAATCTCCTCTCGACTCCGTAAGCCAAATTTGACTTTGAACATATCCAAAAGCAAATTTTGCGTTACGGAAGTAAACTATTTAAGATATGTCATTGGTCATGGTGGCATTACCACGGATTCCAGCAAAATCACCGCTAAAACCAACTGGCCCATTCCTCGAAATTTGAAGCAAGTCAGAGGGTTCCTCGACTTGGTCAGTTGGTATAGGAGATTCATCCTCAGAGGTATCATCAGTCACTGATGTTTTGTCGACAAAAAGCGATTTCACTGTACAGAAGAAGCTCAAAAGCTTTTGAGAGGATAAAGTCCCTTCTGACTTCCGCACCAGTTTTGCAAATATCTATTTTTCAAAGAAATTCGTTCTGATAGGCGCTGTTCTCGCCTAACAAGATGAAAATTGAAACGAGCGGCCAGTAGCTTTAGGAGCAAGAAGCTCAATTTTTCGCAACGTAACTACAGTGTTACGGAGCGAGAATGATTGGTTGCCGTGGAGGCCATTAAGAAATTCAGATGCTACTTAGAGTTACAGGAGTGGCTGATGATGCAACCTGATCTAAAGCTCTAAGGCTATAAATATTTTCAATAACCCATCGGAAAGGCAAAGAAAATTTAGTGCCAGATGCACTCTCCAGAATTCTGGATGGACACGTTGCACAGTGGATCCACTTATATGGAGAAAGTGGCCAAAAATATTTCCAGTGTCAATATAAAGTTAATGCGCTGGTTACAGCTTCGTACTGCTGCGAAGACTGTGTTAAGAAACCATGAACGTAGCATTTCCCCTTTTTCCCCTCTGGAGGGGGTACAAGTTATGAATTGTCTTATGTTGTTAATACAAAAGGTCAAGAAAAAAACAACGATTATCTTACGATGCAAAAATTGTCATTAGGAAGTAAAACAACACAAAAACCAGCCAATTTAGCGGTTCAAACATATCAATATTTGGGTCTAAAAATTGGTAAAATTTTTTAAATTAATTTTATAGCGTTCTTCCTGTACGACTCGTACCGACTGCGTAGGTCACATTTCAAAGAAGAATTCTTGACCTTTCCGTTGATGAAACAAAAACTAATATATTTTTAAAAAAAGGTCCATGGCATAGCTGTTTCCAATTTGCCAGATGTTGTACCAAAAATTTGACATTAATTTTTTTATTACTGGCCAATAGGTGTAACCACTGTGCGTTGGTGCCTTAGATATTGTCGAGCCCTCTGTCGATTTAGAGTCCCCACATTTCAATGATGATGACTATCAGGAACTTAAGGAAAATGTTAAAACCAATCCCTCAAGTATCCTGGCATTAAAACAGTTGATGGATTTGTATATTACCGCACACACCATTATTCAGGTGATGAAACCGAGGAACAACACGCGTGGAAACTTTGGATTCCATCTATGTTACAGAGAGATATAATAGCTCGGTCGCATGATGCTCCAATTGCATCCCATGGAGGTATGCCTCCTTATCGTGTTAGATCATCGAACAAAATTCCCTTGGATCTTTCCCCTTAAAAAGTTCACCTCTACCCTCATAAAAAATTTGCTTCAAAATGACATATTCCATGTCTACGGGGTTTCCGAGGTCATAATATCTGACAACGGCAGCCAATTTCGTGCTAACTTCAATTCGTTAGCACGAAATTGGCTGCCCCTTTTTTACAACTTATGGTGTCCCTCACATTTACACGGCGTATTACTATCCCCAAACTAACTCTTCGGAGAGGGTAAACCCATCCCTGATTGCCGCCATCCGTTGTTACCTAAAAGGTGATCAACGCGAATGGGATCTGAAGTTGAGCTTTATCAGTTGCCCATTGCGCAATTCTCGCCAACAAACCATTAATTGTTCACCTTACCATGGTCTTCTCAACGAACCTACTGTTCAATTAGGTAAAGATGATAAGTTGCATTTGATTCGGGAAGACCTCAAAAAAGCTTATAAAAGTGGCATACGATAAAAATTAGAACCATTATAACCTACGTACGAGCCCTCAATCCTTTAGTGTAGGCCAAGAAGTGTTTAGGCGTAATTTTGCTCAGAGCAATATGGAAAAGGCGTACAACGCCAAACTTGCTCCACTTTTTCTGAATGCCAAAGTTGGGCAAAAAGTTGGAAATCACTACATTATTTTAGAAGACATGCAGGGAAAATTAATCGGAACTTTTCACGGAAAAGACATTAGAATGTAAATGCCTTTTTTTCGTCTAATTTACCAATGCAAAGCAAGTAAATTATTCGATTTTATAATGGTCATTTAGATACCCTGCCACATAATAAGATTGTTTGCACTTTTTCACAAATAAAATCATACCAATATTCACAATTAATTTTATGTTTTTTTATTTTGCAAACCAATTTCACATTCAAATTCATCCCAGATAGCATTTAGAAGACTGTTTTTTCAAAAATCCCATTGAGGAGTCTTTTTAGAGTCCTTTTGGTGATCAAAAATTGATTAAGTCGCTTGTGTGATCAGAAAGGGACTCGAAAGTGACTCCCTGTAATGATTAAAAAGAGTTCAATTTAAAATACAACAACAAATGTGTAGCAATCACAAATAAATCATTGAGGTGTTTAAAATGTGACAATTTTTTGTTATTTATTGTCACATTTTGATCATCTGGAAGATTGAAAAATGCTTAATCAAAAAAGGGTCATACAGGTGTTTGAAAAGTGATTATAATTATGTATACTCTGATCATATTTTGAACAGTTAGGTGATTAAAAACTGATTGCTTTGTTTTATTTTTATTTGGTTGTAAATAAAAAAATAAAATTCTCATATACACTTTCTACAAAATTTTGATATAAATGTAACGTATAATATTAAAGGTACAGACAAACACAACACAACAGGTTTTGCCAATTGAAATGAAGAAGCAGTATACTAACCACCAAGCAACATAAAGGATAATTAAAAGACATAACAAAGCAGAAAAGACTATAAAACAAAGGAAAGAAACAAAGAAGAATAAAAAGAAACTTTTTTTAATTTACTTCGTCTAACAAAAAGACTCATAAATGACTCCCTAAAGACTCATAAATGTTTATAAACATGACTCTAAAAAGACTCGAAAAAGGGTCCGAAATTAATCAACAAAACACCAATAAATGATTGAAATACGACTCGAAAAAGACTCATTTGTGATTTGTTTAGAAGAGTCGCCTGAGGTTATGTTTTCCTACCGACAAAGGAGTCATTTATGATCAGAAAATGAGCTCATATTCTAGCTTTTTAATCGTGCAGTCGGATCAAAAAAGACTCGAATTTGATTAAAATTTTCAAAAAATGCTGACTGGGATAATATTTTAAAATATATATGTATGTGTATAGTTGTTTTTTTCTGCTTCTTACATCTGTTCAAATTATGCATTCCGATGTATTTACATATTCCAGTGTAACCAAAGGATTGTGTAACCCTACATAGTAGACCTGAAGTAGCGAGTTTCAGAATCTAGAAGCTTAAAATATCCTATTGTGGTTATATTAGCATTCAATCACATGCAGATTATTTAATTGGATAATATCATGAATAAGTATAGTTATACCAGTCAATCTTATTTTACTCTAAATAATTATTCTGTCGATTCCCTTTAACGGTAGAATAACCAAATATTAACTCTGTGCAAGAAGCGAGTACTTGACAAGTATAATATAACGTTCTTTAATCATCCCAACCAGCAGCACCTGTAGAAGTACTTCCACATGGCAGCATTATTGTGCTAAGTATGTTTTAAACCATAAAAGGTATCAATAATAGTGTTAATTACTCTTTCACTTGCACGGATTATAAAGGGATTCCAAGTACTCAAAGATTAAAAGTGACTATTTTTTCTATAGAGTGCTTCTCTCCCATTTGGGGTTACTTTTATTGTGAAAAACGCATTCATAAACTCTTGCCTCATTTCTTTGAATATTTGGAGCAATTAATGCTATTAAGGGTGATAAGTCGAATTATATTTCTTTTATTCTTGTATCGAATTACTTACAAATGAAGTGAATAAAAATTATAATGATGAATCTGTAAATTAATAATAAGGTATTTTCCTAGGTCTTACTGAGGTAGTAAAGGTTTGAAGAAAGGGGTTCTAGATAAAGTTATTAGCCACTAAAACGCTGGTAGGCGTGGGTCTTGGATCAAATTCCCTCAAAAGATCAGAGGGAAATTATATTTGAAATTCGGAAAATGTCGATTTGCATTTGTTTGTTACCTAATTAGTTATCATATCCTCTATTACTTTCCATATTAGTTTCTGGAAAATAAATAAATAAAAAGGGAGTTTCGAATAATTTGTGTAAAGGGAACATGGTGATGAAAGAGAAGGACCCGAACCGCCCACACGACTGCAGCTGGGAGTTATAGGCTCCCGGAGTCCTACATCTGTAATCAAACCGAACGGTTTCAAAAAATGCATCTAAAAGATCATCAGTCTTTTAACCAGTCTATTACAATCTTTGTTAAACAAACATACTTTATTTTGCATCTCTGATTTTATGCCAGTTATTTGCAAAAGCAAATGCCGAAACGTAATGGATTCTTCATGCTTTCGTCGCTTCATTTTTTTACTAGAGCAAAGCGAAGAAAGCAAGCAACAAGCTGATTGAGTTTGGGCCTTGATAGGGCAAACATAACGAAATTTGACGCTTTCTTCACGTTCAGTTTCATGTCAAAGAATAAAAAAGGATGTTCTGCCTAATTAAAATGCGATCTTGCATTTCTTCATTCTTTTATATAAATTGAAGCTAGGATAAGCATGAATTTCTCAATGTGTTCACACCTTAAGTGCAGAAACACAATGGATTTTTCTTGCTTTCGTCGCTTCATTTCGGGTAAAAGAATAAAGAACTGCCAAGACCAATTTGAATTAGGTTGCTTTTTTCATTTATTCTTTTACTGGAGCAAAGCAAGCAACATGCTGATTGTGTTTCTACCTTAAGAGACAGCATGTGTTCGCTTTAGACAAACGCAAGCGATAAAATGAGACGACTAGATCGGTGGTGCTCAAAATATTTTGTGCATAAGTCTCTCTGAGCGAGTCTTTCCTTTGCTAAACCACGACAGATGAGAATAAGAAGAACATATGTTGTTGGTGTAGTCACGTTAACGTATATGGGTGATCTTGGCTGGACTGGATAAACACACAACTTCAATGCTGTTATCAGTTATTACAACTGCGCCCAGTTAGTATATGACGCATGTTATTGTGCATTAAGCATTGTACACACGGTCCAACAAAACTGACAGTCAACGCACTTTTAGGCAATTTTCAGGCAAATAAAAACTTTTTGTTAGCAAAAATGATTGAAATACAACATTTAAGGTATATTTTAGTGATTAGGAAAATAATTATTCAGCTAGACTTTGATATTAACGAAATAGACCTCGATGACTGTCAGTTTTGTTGGACCGTGTGTACTATGCTTTACGCGTCTGCTGCTAATATTCACGTCCTAAAAGTAGAAAAGTTCAGAGATTCTGTAGTGCGATTCTCTAACTCATTTTTTGATTTACCGACAAAAGTCGGTAAAATTAAAATGGTTATAATTTCGGTAATTAACGATTTTGTTCGGTAACTCAGTAGTCACACGCGCAAAATTTGCGGCGAAACTTTCCCATTATTTTGGCGTTCACAGATCGACTTCCATACTGAAGTAATTTTATGGAAATGCTGTATTGGGGAACTCGATCTATGAACGCCAAAATAATGGGAAAGTTTCGTCGCAAATTTTGCGCGTGTGACTACTGAGTTACCGAACAAAATCGTTAATTACCGAAATTATAACCATTTTAATTTTACCGACTTTTGTCGGTAACTCAAAAAATGAGTTAGAGAATCGTGGTGTCGTAAAATGTCGAATGTTATGTCAAAATTTTCTTTATGTTGTTGGAGAAATTACAACAAAAATAATTTGTTTATAACGGGATTTGACATTTCATATTCGAACAGCTGGTGTGATACCACTACCTTGGTAATTTTGCCATGATACAAGCATAAATAATTTGCAAGCGACATTAACAACAATAATATGCAACACAATAGAGACAGTAGTGAATGATCAAAGTCCAACCACTGTTGGTACATGTGATGACATTAGGTTTGTCTGTTTACCCTAAAATTTGTAACAGATTGTACCAATTGTTGCTGGTAGTCACCTGTTAACACAAAAGTCCAGCAGAGGACAGCGAATCGAGAGAGACATTTTGACAGTTCTTTTACTGAGAGTTTGCAAATTCTTGCTGGACAAATTTCTTCTAGCAATCACTTGCAACTCTTCTTCTTCCTGCAAACAATAAATCCACAATAAAATTGTTTTCAATTTGCACAAATATAAATCACAGAATAATTAGAAACAGCTGATTTATTGTTTGAAGGAAGAAGAAAAGTTGCAAGTGATTGCTAGAAGAAATTTGTTCACCAAGAATTTGCAAACTCTCAGTAAAAGAACTGTCAAAATGTCTCTCTCGATTCGCTGTCCTCTGCTGGACTTTTGTGTTAACAGGTGACTACCAGCAACAATGCTTCCTTTAATGACGGACAAATTGTTCTGTTTTTACAAATCAGCTGATTGCTAGCTGGTATTTACAGGGAAGGTGTTTGTTTACTTTTTAAAATTTTCTTGCAAAAGGGAGTAAAAACTCTTTACTCTCCGAGAAAGTTCTTGCTGAACAATTCTTGTTGGGAAAGTAACCATATAGACCGGTGGTGCTCAAAATATTTTGTGCATTAGCCTCTCTGAGCAAGTCTTTACTTTGCTAAACCACGACAACTGAGAATAAAGAGAACATATGTTGTTGTTGCAGTCACGTTAACGTATATGGGTGATCCTGGCTAAATGGCGAACTATCATTCAGAATACTACTGGCAAAGTTTTTCAAATGCTCAGATCTCTGTATGCAAGTCAACTTTTTGCACCAGTGCAGTTACTTCATGGGTGCGAACCTTTCGCATCGTGTTACAAAACTAGTCATCATCTAAATATCACATAGAGTGCTACACCTAGATATATTAACGGTCAGTGGCAACTAGATGGCACATTTTCGTACTTGAATGAACTATATGGCGTCACATTCGATAGTCCATAATAAATAAATGAGCTAATTTCCTTTCACAAAGTCATATATTTGATGGAACCGAGATATCTTTTCAAAAACCTGTAGTACGCACAATCTGCAATACGCACAAAGGAAAAAAGTAATTATACCACGTCATCGGTAAAACTACCTACAAACACCCAACTCCTACGTAGTGCTAGCCAGTTTAAAACTGCACCTTTCAGAATATTCTCTCATGTATAGATTATCGTTTGTTACATAATCTTTTATTATAAGCAAAATACTACATCTGTATCATAACTTTTAACATCTGTGATGTTGTTAACCTGGTACTACCCTTAATATATGTATATGCACTCCGTTTCATTTCAATACCACATTTCAAATTTTTATTTGTTACTTCATTTTAGTTGGCATTAGTCTAATATCTGGGGATATGTTTGTGTATCTTGTTTCATACATTTAATAAAGTATCTTTCCACAAAAAGTGTTGCTTCGATAAAGTCCCGTTATATTTTTTTATAATTTTCTTTCAAAAAACCCATAATTTGTACGGTTCGAAGTGTTTCACCGAAATAGCACATTCTTTAATAATTTGAGTACTAGTACAAATTTTGAACGCTGTTGTCACGATTTTTTAAAATTGGAACGAATGAATGCCATTTCAAGTTTAAAACGTTAAAATCAGTTAAACAATGACTTTAATACTAGGGAAACAAGACGATGGCCTTTAATTGTCTATAAATCGTTAAAAATTGGCATTCGTTGTCAGTTTCTTGTTATATTTATAAAGATTTAATGAAAAGCGAATGAAAGAAGACAAATGGCAAAATAAACTTGAGATTCTACGGAAATTTGGGTACATTTCTTCCTGAAACTTCAAATTCCTATGAATCCTATTCTATAATAGGGTCCAATGTAGGTTTTAAGATAAGTTAACCGTTAAAATATTGGGCGATTTTTACTGCTCTGGGTCTAATCCAATATACTATAAAGAAAAAAACAGATCCTTCCTATACACAGACAGAAAATAGGTTGGATTTTCTGAGGCAACTATAATGAATATTATATAGAAAAGCAAGTAGTCGTTTCCCGAAGCAAATAATCATTATTTGCAGGTATCCGATGGCAAAACCTATTACTGCTTGCATATCCGGAAAGAGAAGAACTAAATAGACCATCAATATTGCGGAGTTGATCGTCTCATGCAATTTAACGGTACAAAATATTGCTATACTAAATTTACGAATATTTCCAGTTTATGTCTGCCCCATAAATTCAACTATTTTCTTTCTGTGTATAGGAAGGATGTGGTTTTTTCTTTATGGTATGATGGATCAGACCCAAAGCAATAAAAGTCACCTGATATTTAAACGACATTAAGTTTCACGAAGAACTGTAATCAAATTTCAGTAGAAGTTATATTTTGCACCATCTCTCTTCTATCATTAGTTTTTCATTAATTCTTTATAAATCTAACAAGAAACTGTCAACTTATGCCAAATTGTTAACGTATTGTAAACAATTAAAGCTAATGCCTTCGAAACGTTTTATTTCCCCAGTATTAAAGACATCGTTTGACCAATTTTAGCGTTTTAAACTTGAAATAGCTTTTATTCGTTCCAATTTTAAAGAATGGTAACAATAGCATTCAAAATTTTCAGTCTTACTCAAATTATTAAAGAATGTGCTATGTATTTCGGTGAAACACTTCGAACCGTACAAATTTTGGCCTTTTTGAAAGAAAATTATGAAAAAATTTAACGGGACTTTATCGAAGCAACACCTTTTGTGGAAAGATACTTCATAAGTGTGCGAAATAATATATACAAACATATTCCCAAATCGACTACTGTCAACTAAAATGAAGTAATAAATAAAAATTGGAAATGTGCTATTGAAATGAAACGGAGTGTACATGTTGTCTTTCGTCAATAATAACTCAATCAATATCTGTTTTATCAAAATTCAATGATGTAATATTTTGTTGTGTGGAATGCCAATAAAGATATACATAAATACAATTCAAAATAGAAATTTCACTATGAGCCTTTTGAATAAATCACATCTCAAAGTAAGAAATGACGTTAAGAGTTACGAAAGAAACATAAATCCATGGAGTAATGCTGGGTTTACATTTACGAAATCCACTCGATTTCAGCTGTCAAATCCTTAGGTTAAACGTCAAATGAAATCCAGATGAGATTTCATTTGAAGTTTGAGCTATGGAATTGACAGTTGAAATCGAGTTGATTTCGTAAATGTAAACTTAGCATAACAAAACCAAACTGTAGTACATGTGATTATTGCTATTCATCATCAGCTTCTTCATTACATTTCTGTTTTTAGAGAAGGATTAAGTGATACAGTAGAATCCGCATAAATGTAAACCACTAAATTGAAAAAAGATAAATTTAATTAAACCCTGGTACCAAATAATTTTTGGTTCAATTTTAGTCCCGGTCCACACTAGAGTGATTTCATTGAAAAAATTGCATGAAATTATGCGTCTCTAGATCGACTTCCATAGTAGAGTAAAATCATAAAATTGCTGTTGTGGGGAATTCGATTTGGGCCGGGACTTATACAAATTGCTATGCATAAGTGAAACTTTGCTGAACTTTTAATATGTGACTGCTTCCCAAACTCAAACAAATGTGGTGTTTTCGTTTCAGTAAAGCGGAGTCGAATGTAATGATCATGCGCATTACTTTTGTCTTCAACCGACAGATGTATTTTTTTCATATCATAAAAACATTTTACATTGGCACAAAAATCCGGTTTTACGGCTGCTGCGCCATTTATTGGTAAAGCAGGCCACACTTTTCGTCATTTACCATACAAAAATAAAACGCATTTTACACTAGCATTTAAAACAGGTGTTTTGGAAATTCACGTCAGATATTTGACAGATGCAAAATGCAAATGCCACTAATACTAAATTTACGAATATTTCCAGTTTATGTCTGCCCCATAAATTCAACTATTTTCTTTCTGTGTATAGGAAGGATGTGGTTTTTTCTTTATGGTATGATGGATCAGACCCAAAGCAATAAAAGTCACCTGATATTTAAACGACATTAAGTTTCACGAAGAACTGTAATCAAATTTCAGTAGAAGTTATATTTTGCACCATCTCTCTTCTATCATTAGTTTTTCATTAATTCTTTATAAATCTAACAAGAAACTGTCAACTTATGCCAAATTGTTAACGTATTGTAAACAATTAAAGCTAATGCCTTCGAAACGTTTTATTTCCCCAGTATTAAAGACATCGTTTGACCAATTTTAGCGTTTTAAACTTGAAATAGCTTTTATTCGTTCCAATTTTAAAGAATGGTAACAATAGCATTCAAAATTTTCAGTCTTACTCAAATTATTAAAGAATGTGCTATGTATTTCGGTGAAACACTTCGAACCGTACAAATTTTGGCCTTTTTGAAAGAAAATTATGAAAAAATTTAACGGGACTTTATCGAAGCAACACCTTTTGTGGAAAGATACTTCATAAGTGTGCGAAATAATATATACAAACATATTCCCAAATCGACTACTGTCAACTAAAATGAAGTAATAAATAAAAATTGGAAATGTGCTATTGAAATGAAACGGAGTGTACATGTTGTCTTTCGTCAATAATAACTCAATCAATATCTGTTTTATCAAAATTCAATGATGTAATATTTTGTTGTGTGGAATGCCAATAAAGATATACATAAATACAATTCAAAATAGAAATTTCACTATGAGCCTTTTGAATAAATCACATCTCAAAGTAAGAAATGACGTTAAGAGTTACGAAAGAAACATAAATCCATGGAGTAATGCTGGGTTTACATTTACGAAATCCACTCGATTTCAGCTGTCAAATCCTTAGGTTAAACGTCAAATGAAATCCAGATGAGATTTCATTTGAAGTTTGAGCTATGGAATTGACAGTTGAAATCGAGTTGATTTCGTAAATGTAAACTTAGCATAACAAAACCAAACTGTAGTACATGTGATTATTGCTATTCATCATCAGCTTCTTCATTACATTTCTGTTTTTAGAGAAGGATTAAGTGATACAGTAGAATCCGCATAAATGTAAACCACTAAATTGAAAAAAGATAAATTTAATTAAACCCTGGTACCAAATAATTTTTGGTTCAATTTTAGTCCCGGTCCACACTAGAGTGATTTCATTGAAAAAATTGCATGAAATTATGCGTCTCTAGATCGACTTCCATAGTAGAGTAAAATCATAAAATTGCTGTTGTGGGGAATTCGATTTGGGCCGGGACTTATACAAATTGCTATGCATAAGTGAAACTTTGCTGAACTTTAAATATGTGACTGCTTCCCAAACTCAAACAAATGTGGTGTTTTCGTTTCAGTAAAGCGGAGTCGAATGTAATGATCATGCGCATTACTTTTGTCTTCAACCGACAGATGTATTTTTTTCATATCATAAAAACATTTTACATTGGCACAAAAATCCGGTTTTACGGCTGCTGCGCCATTTATTGGTAAAGCAGGCCACACTTTTCGTCATTTACCATACAAAAATAAAACGCATTTTACACTAGCATTTAAAACAGGTGTTTTGGAAATTCACGTCAGATATTTGACAGATGCAAAATGCAAATGCCACCGTGGTGCAATGGTATGCACACCCGCTTTGTACGCTTAAGGTCGTGGCCAGGCAACATAACATTTTTAACGGCGGCAAAATACACCTCTGTAATGTTGGAGACATTTCCTGAGTATTTCAGTCATGTAAAACTTCTCTACAAGTGGTGTCTTAGGACACGCCGTTCGGACTCGGCGCTAAACTGTAGGCCCTTTATCAATATGAATCAGGGTGCAGTCATTGATATGCGAGAAGTCTCACTTGTCCCTTCTGGGATGTTTGTGGAACAATTATATAAATGTAAAATCCGCTTAAATGGCTATAGCTGAGTCATGTATTCTAAACAACAACATCAACTATTATAAGCAACCCAAAAAAAAACAAGTTTTCATGTTGCTTTTGTACATGGATAAAAACAAAAACCAAAGTTAAACTAAAGAAGAGTGATTTCATTGACAAATTTCATGATCTCTCTCTAGATCAGCGACGACCACTGAAATACAACCAAAGCGAAGACATGTATGAACGTATGAGTGAAAAAAGCAACAACCACATTATGTTTTTGTTTGTTTTCATTCATTTACACTGTACGTGAGAGAGAAGCAAATGCAAAAACAACTCAGTGGGCGCCCTCACTATACGATCTAAGCAAAGAAGCTCGTCCCTGCTCTAGATCAGCGACGACCACTGAAATACAACCAAAGCGAAGACATGTATGAACGTATGAGTGAAAAAAGCAACAACCACATTATGTTTTTGTTTGTTTTCATTCATTTACACTGTACGTGAGAGAGAGAAGCAAATGCAAAAACAACTCAGTGGGCGCGCTCACTATACGATCTATGCAAAGAAGCTCGTCCCTGCTCTAGATCGATTGCGTGCGGATGTTTATGTAAGCAAATTACGTAAAACATATTTATTTCTAGGATTTTATTAAACAAAACCATATAATGAGCTAATGTAGAAAGGCTTTAACCAGCGATGCTCACCCTAATATATAAAAGTGTAAACAAAACACACGTATTCTCTCTTTATTTTTGAGATGCAATTGTTTAGCACAGTGGAAGGCATTAATGCCTTGGCCCCTAAGTAATGCGAAGGGAACCAATTGTCACCTTTTTATCCCCAAGTAAACGAGGAGGTGTCAGTTGCGACTTAATTAACTTAACTTAAACGACGAGTTATATAAATAATTCACATTTACATTTTCTTCATAACTTTAATATAAATGAAGCATCCAATAACAGAAGCTAGTATTGATGGACTGAATATCTTCGTACATATTATTCATATTGTTCTGGTATAAAAAAGGAATACGAAGGAAATATGCAAATCGCCCTCTTCTTCTCTTTACCCGCTACCAATTCCAATTGTCGCAATTTAAATAGTCCTAAACTAGAGGTAAGTGGTACTAGTTCACAATTGACCCATAAGTAATGCGAAGGGAACCAATGGACACCTATATATCCCCAAGTAAACGACGAAGCGTCAGTTGTGACTATTTCCCACCACTTTTTTTATAAATAAACTGGTATATGACTGTAAACCTGGAACTAGTACAATACCACCTACAGGTAATGCATAGAGTGTCAATTGGTTACCTCCTATGACATCTCCATGTTAAAGTTTACAGTTTATTGCACTGTGAGGGGTCAGAAGTGGAACTAGTTACCGTAACGCTGGGAATCGACGAGTTTCCGATGCCGAACTAGCCCATCGCGCAAGCGGGTTGTGACTCACAAGAGAGACAATTTGCACTAAGTGAGCGTAAATTGGTTATCGCTCACAGCCTGTGTAGATGCATCTAGCATGCTAACACGTTGTGAGCATCAACAAATTTACGCTCATTGAGAGCTCAAGGGAGATCCAAAAAATGTCTGTGCCTCACTCTGGTTTAGCAATGGAAAGAATATATTACCAGTACTAATACACCAACTTTTCTGAGCACCAATGGCTTTAACCCACTTTATCTACTTAATATATAAAAGAGTTTACTGATGAGTGAGCGTCTGACATATCATCGCCCAGACGAAACCGTTTGAAGTTATGGTTACTTTACACGGTATGTTTTTTACATATGAGTTGTCACTTCTCCCATACAAAATGTATGTGCAAAGTGACAGCTCATATGTAAAAAACATATCGTGTAAAGTACCCATTAGAATCTTGCAGTTTTGTCTGGGTTTTTGTAAACTCGAACTGAAAGTACGATATATGGTACCATTTGTATTTGGCGAACCGGTAGGGCTAAAATTCTGCAATTTGGAATGATGGTGACTGATGGAATGTAGGATAGGTGTAACAAACGGTTTTTATAAATGTTCGTATACGAAAAAAACTAAAACGTAGTAAGACAGCTTAATTTCAATTTAGTTTCTTTCAAATTTAAAAACAAGTTTTTTTTTCTGGAATGTAGTTAAAGCTGATTTATTTTCGGGTAAGGCAGAGAAGACTGTAGTTCCGGCCTTGACCTCATCAATTGTCTTAATTATTTGAATTGCAACAAAGAACTCTTCCCCAATTTTGTGAGTATTCAAGCTCAAGACCAAACGTGACTGGTGAATTTATTTGAATAACAATTCAATAGAAAACATTTAAAAACTCTCTTAGTCGCATATACAAATCGTCTCCACATTGCAGAGTCAACATAACTGTTTTGATAGTTTGTCGAAAATAACAACAACCAATCATCAAAAGTGCTGTGTGTGTCTATTTTAGACTCGGTAGTTCTGTTCAGATGTGTGTTTACATAATATTTGTAAAGAAGTCCAGCCTAATCTTAGTTTTGTTAAAATTGATTTAGTTTCGGTCTTCGCTACAAGACCTCATCAGTAGTGCGATTCTCTAACACATTTTTTTAGTTACCGACAAAAATAGGTAAAATTAAAATGCTTATAAATTTCGTAATTAACGATATTTTTCGGTAATAGAAAGTAGTCGTAAATTTCTACCGATAGCAACAGTGATGTTAACATCTACTTCAACTGTTCATTCATAATTTTACCGACATTTGTCGGTAACTCAGAAAATGAGTTAAAGAATCGCACTACAGTTCTCTATGTTTTTCGTATTGCTACAAGACTAAATGCGACTGCTAAATTCATTTCAATGAGAATACCCATATCCAACACGCATATGCAAACCAAATTAACTACTTCCACTGTTATGCGTCGTTTAGCTAGTTTAATTTCAGTTTTGTTGTTTTCAAATGTAAAAACAACAAAATCGTTAAAAACAACAAACAGTTAAAGTTGATTTACTTTCGGGAAATATGGTTCACAAATTTCAAGTTTTTTTTCCTGGTAGTTGGTTTTCTGCAACCAAATTGCATAACCTTTATCAGGAATTCGATGTTAACTTTTTATTTCATGAACAACAAGTAAGCCTCAGTTGCAATTGCGCCTGGCAGAACTATGATAAAACAGGTGATTTATCATTTTGTTAAATCCTTTTTCTGATATTACATATTTTTATAGGATTCGTTTTTCCTCACAACAATGAACTGGTAAAATTTTTCGTCGATTGCAGAATAAATAAACTAGCGATTTCTTGAAAATTCAGTCTTGGCCTCATACAAATTACTATTGAACCGATTGACACAAAACTTCATATTTATATTTTTTGATCAAATGGAAAAAAATGGAAGGTGTGCCTTTCAATAAATAAAAATTTGCTTTTTTGGGACAGTCTAAGAGCAATTATTATATGCTTTCTTTTACTGTTTGATGGATTTTATATCGCAAAATGAGCAAATTTTGTGGACTTTAAATGTAATGTTCACATTAAAAGTTAATGCTAAGAAATTTAAGTATCACTTTTAACTTTAAATTAACCGGAATGCTATACATCATTACTTCAATTTTATGAATTTTTGTTTATTCGACCTTTTAAATGTATATTTTTAAATAAAATTCTTTAATCAGCTTTAGGTCAGTGTTGGTTAATTTTATTGTTTCATATTTTTCCTAATATTTCGCAATTTTTGAATTACATCTTCAGGGGATGATCTACAATGACATTAAAATTTTATAAATATTGTTACGGAATTAGATTTAACTTATCTCCGTGTAGACGTTGTTTTATTCCCCAGTTCGATTTTTACCAAATAAAACAGGGTTCGTTTCAGATTACGTTTCTACAATGCTTTATTTACTTTATTACACTTATTCGGAACCGACTGTTATAGCTAAAGCTCTGTTCCTTTACCTTCCTGAGGTTACCATTTTTAACCTGCAAAGCGTTCCTTTACTTTAACAAGCATACAATTTATATGAGACCAGTTCACCACTTTTACCATTTTTTGCCACTGTTACCATTTTTAAAGTAAAGGAACAGACCATAAGTACACAGCTTTACTTTACTTCTTTACTAGTCGATGTTTACACTTCGCGATAAAATTCATAACTGATCATTGCTTGTCAACCTTCTCATATTTATACCAAAATCTTCATGTTCGGGAATTCTCCATAACCATCTGGCAACTCCTGGAATCTGTGCAACGAACACACAGACGCACATTCGCACTGAGCGAACAACAATAACACACAAGTATATAGAAACACATCAGACCGTGATGACGCAATTGAACTACAGAAAGAAGATGACAACAAAACAATGCAAATAGCAAACTAAGCGATAACTGACTGACTGGTTAATCGTAAAACAATAACAAAATAAACATAGAAAGTAAGAACTGGAAAGATTATGAAAGTTCTACATGGTAGTTGTTGTTGCTTAAATAAAATAACTGCGCAATAAAACTTTACGTTACAATTCAAAATTTTAAATTAACGGAAATTCAACTGTATTAACTTAAACCTATCAGTTACAATCGTAACATTGCCTCCCGTTTTCAGAAAACTGGCCATAAATGACATTTTGATCTTTTCACATTATATTACTAAAAACTCTATTTCTAGATCATTGGTATCATCAAAAATCAAAAATGATATTTTTTTAAAGGAGAAGAAGGACCTACGAGTTATCTCGTAGTTGGCTTCTGGGAAAGAACCCGCTTCGAATTATCTCGTAGTTGGCTTCTGGGAAAGAACTCTACGAATTATCTCGTAGTTGGCTTCTGGGAAAGAGAATTATCTCGTAGTCGCTACGCAGAATAGGCACAGTTCCCTCTCTGTGGTATGTGCATTGGTAACACTGCCTCCCGCTTAAGCCTGTTCCTCCTGACTTGGCACAGCCTTCGTTCCGTAGCGGGCCAACCTTTCTAGATGTACCACCTTCATCTTCGATCTAGGGCTGTCGCTCTTCTGTATGCTGCGTCATTTATTTGGTAAAGCAGGCCACACTTTTCGTCATTTACCATACAAAAATAAAACGCATTTTACACTAGCATTTAAAACAGGTGTTGTGGAAATTCACGTCATATATTTGACAGATATTCTATGGAATTTATGAAAAAAGTTTAAATGCAAATGCCACCGTGGTGCAATGGTATGCACACCCGCTTTGTACGCTGAAGGTCGTGGCCAGGCAACAGAACATTTTTAACGGCGGCAAAATACACCTCTGTAATGTTGGAGACATTTCCTGAGTATTTCAGTCATGTAAAACTTCTCTACAAGTGGTGTCTAAGGACACGCCGTTCGGACTCGGCGATAAACTGTAGGCCCCATATCAATATGAATCAGGGTGCAGTCATTGATATGCGAGAAGTCTCACTTGTCCCTTCTGGGATGTTTGTGGAACAATTATATAAATGTAAAATCCGCTTAAATGGCTATAGCTGAGTCATGTATTCTAAACAACAACATCAACTATTATAAGCAACCCAAAAAAAAAACAAGTTTTCATGTTGCTTTTGTACATGGATAAAAAAAAACCAAAGTTAAAATAAAGAAGAGTGATTTCATTGACAAATTTCATGATCTCTCTCTAGATCAGCGACGACCACTGAAATACAACCAAAGCGAAGACATGTATGAACGTATGAGTGAAAAAAGCAACAACCACATTATGTTTTTGTTTTTTTTCATTCATTTACACTGTACGTAAGAGAGAAGCAAATGCAAAAACAACTCAGTGGGCGCCCTCACTATACGATCTAAGCAAAGAAGCTCGTCCCTGCTCTAGATCGAGTGCGTGCGGATGTTTATGTAAGCACAGTTGTGACTATTTCCCACCACTTTTTTTTATAAATAAACTGGTATATGACTGTAAACCTGGAACCAGTACAATACCACCTACAGGTAATGCATAGAATGTCAATTGGTTACCTCCTATGACATCCCCATGTTAAAGTTTACAGTTTATTGCACTGTGAGGGGTCAGAAGTGGAACTAGTTACCGTAACGCTGGGAACCGACGAGTTTCCGATGCCGAACTAGCCCATCGCGAAGGCGGGTTGTGACTCACAAGAGAGACAATTTGCACTAAGTGAGCGTAAATTGGTTATCGCTCACAGCCTGTGTAGATGCATCTAGCATGCTAACACATTGTGAGCATCAACAAATTTACGCTCATTGAGAGCTCAAGGGAGATCCAAAAAATGTCTGTGCCTCACTCTGGTTTAGCAATGGAAAGAATATATTACCAGTACTAATACACCAACTTTTCTGAGCACCAATGGCTTTAACCCACTTTATCTACTTAATATATAAAAGAGCTTACTGATGAGTGAGCGTCTGACATATCATCGCCCAGACAAAACCGTTAAAGTTAGAATCTTGCAGTTTTGTCTGGGTTTTTGTAAACTCGAACTGAAAGTACGATATATGGTACCATTTGTATTTGGCGAACCGGTAGGGCTAAAATTCTGCAATTTGGAATGATGGTGACTGATGGAATGTAGGATAGGTGTAACAAACGGTTTTTATAAATGTTCGTATACGAAAAGAACTAAAACGTAGTAAGACAGCTTTATTTCAATTTAGTTTCTTTCAAATTTAAAAACAAGTTTTTTTTTCTGGAATGTAGTTAAAGCTGATTTATTTTCGGGTAAGGCAGAGAAGACTGTAGTTCCGGCCTTGACCTCATCAATTCTCTAAATTATTTGAATTGCAACAAAGAACTCTTCCCCAATTTTGTGAGTATTCAAGCTCAAGACCAAACGTGACTGGTGAATTTATTTGAATAACAATTCAATAGAAAACATTTAAAAACTCTCTTAGTCGCATATACAAATCGTCTCCACATTGCAGAGTCAACATAACTGTTTTGATAGTTTGTCGAAAATAACAACAACCAATCATCAAAAGTGCTGTGTGTGTCTATTTTAGACTCGGTAGTTCTGTTCAGATGTGTGTTTACATAATATTTGTAAAGAAGTCCAGCCTAATCTTAGTTTTGTTAAAATTGATTTAGTTTCGGTCTTCGCTACAAGACCTCATCAGTAGTGCGATTCTCTAACACATTTTTTTAGTTACCGACAAAAATCGGTAAAATTAAAATGCTTATAAATTCGGTAATTAACGATATTTTTCGGTAATAGAAAGTAGTCGTAAATTTCTACCGATAGCAACAGTGATGTTAACATTTACTTCAACTGTTCATTCATAATTTTGCGTTTTAATTTTACCGACATTTGTCGGTAACTCAGAAAATGTGTTAAAGAATCGCACTACAGTTCTCTATGTTTTTTGTATTGCTACAAGACTAAATGCGACTGCTAAATTCATTTCAATGAGAATACCCATATCCAACACGCATATGCAAACCAAATTAACTACTTCCACTGTTATGCGTCGTTTAGTTTTGTTGTTTTCAAATTTAAAAACAACAAAATCGTTAAAAACAACAAACAGTTAAAGTTGATTTACTTTCGGGAAATATGGTTCACAAATTTCAAGTTTTTTTCCTGGTAGTTGGTTTTCTGCAACCAAATTGCATAACCTTCTATCAGGAATTCGATGTTAACTTTTTATTTCATGAACAACAAGTAAGCCTCAGTTGCAATTGCGCCTGGCAGAACTATGATAAAACAGGTGATTTATCATTTTGTTAAATCCTTTTTCTGATATTACATATTTTTATAGGATTCGTTTTTCCTCACAACAATGAACTGGTAAAATTTTTCGTCGATTGCAGAATAAATAAACTAGCGATTTCTTGAAAATTCAGTCTTGGCCGCATACAAATTACTATTGAACCGATTGCCACAAAACTTCATATTTATATTTTTTGATCAAATGGAAAAAAATGGAGGTGTGCCTTTCAATAAATAAAAATTTGCTTTTTTGGGACAGGCTAAGAGCAAGTATTATATGCTTTCTTTTACTGTTTAATGGATTTTATATCGCAAAATGAGCAAATTTTGTGGACTTTAAATGTAATGTTCACATTAAAAGTTAATGCTAAGAAATTTAAGTATCACTTTTAACTTTAAATTAACCGGAATGCTATACATCATTACTTCAATTTTATGAATTTTTGTTTATTCGACCTTTTAAATGTATATTTTTAAACAAAATTCTTTAATGAGCTTTAGGTCAGTGTTGGTTAATTTTATTGTTTCATATTTTTCCTAATATTTCGCAATTTTTGAATTGCATCTTCAGGGGATGATCTACAATGACATTAAAATTTTATAAATATTGTTACGGAATTAGATTTAACTAATCTCCGTGTAGACGTTGTTTTATTCCCCAGTACGATTTTTACCAAATAAAACAGGGTTCCTTTCAGATTACGTTTCTACAATGCTTTATTTACTTTATTACACTTATTCGGAACCGACTGTTATAGCTAAAGCTCTGTTCCTTTACCTTCCTGAGGTTACCATTTCTTACCATTTTTAACCTGCAAAGCGTTCTTTTACTTTAACAAGCATACAATTTATATGAGACCAGTTCACCACTTTTACCATTTTTTGCCACTGTTACCATTTTTTAAAGTAAAGGAACAGACCATATGTACACAGCTTTACTTTACTTCTTTACTAGTCGATGTTTACACTTCGCGATAAAATTCATAACTGATCATTGCTTGTCAACCTTCTCATATTTATACCAAAATCTTCTTGTTCGGGAATTCTCCATAACCATCTGGCAACTCCTGGAATCTGTGCAACGAACACACAGACGCACATTCGCACTGAGCGAACAACAATAACACACAAGTATATAGAAACACAACAGACAGTGATGACGCAATTGAACTACAGAAAGAAGATGACAACAAAACAATGCAAATAGCAAACTAAGCGATAACTGACTGATGGATAAACGTAAAACAATAACAAAATAAACATGGAAAGTAAGAACTGGAAAGATTATGAAAGTTCTACATGGTAGTTGTTGTTGCTTAAATAAAATAACTGCGTAATAAAACTTTACGTTACAATTCAACATTTTAAATTAACGGAAATTCAACTGGATTAACTTAAACCTATCAGTTACAATCGTAACATTGCATCTCGTTGACTGCCAAGGTCATTTTCAGAAAACTGGCCATAAATGACATTTTGATTTTTTCACATTATATTACTAAAAACTCTATTCTAGATCATTGGTATCATCAAAAATCAAAAATTATGTTTTTTAAAGGAGAAGAAGGATCTACGAGTTATCTCGTAGTTGGCTTCTGGGAAAGAACCCGCTTCGAATTATCTCGTAGTTGGCTTCTGGGAAAGAACTCTACGAATTATATCGTAGTTGGCTTCTGGGAAAGAGAATTATCTCGTAGTCGCTACGCAGAATAGGCACAGTTCCCTCTCTGTGGTATGTGCATTGGTAACACTGCCTCCCGCTTAAGCCTGTTCCTCCTGACTTGGCACAGCCTTCGTTCCGTAGCGGGCCAACCTTTCTAGATGTACCACCTTCATCTTCGATCTAGGGCTGTCGCTCTTCTGTATGCGATACACGACGTCATTTATTTTCGTGACTACCTTGTAGGGGCTTTCCCACTGCGTTTGCAGTTTGGGGTTTTTTCGTTGTGGGTTGAACAATAGTACCAGTTGCCCTTCTTGGAACCCATCAGTATTTGCCGCTCGATCGTACCTCGCCTTCATGCGGTTGCTGACCATTTTTATCCGATGGCGTACTGCATCGTGAACTTCGCTGAAGGAGTTTCGACTGTTTTCATCGTTATCAGTTTCGGGGTTTGGTTTGGCACCGAATATCAAGTCACCAGGTAGCTTCAATTCATTTCCGAAGAGAACTTTGGCTGGGGTTCGAGATGTGGAGTCATGAATGGCCGATCTATAGGCCAGTAAGAATTTTGGAATATGCTCATCCCAGTCTCTTTGACCGCTATCTACCACCTTCCGTAGATGCTCTTCCAGTGTGCGATTAAATCTTTCTACTATGCCATCTGATTGTGGATGTAGAGGCGTTGTCCTGGTTTTCTTTATTCCGAACGTGTCACACATTTCTTAGAAAATCGCTGACTCAAAATTTCTTCCATGATCGGAATGAACCTCGGATAGAACACCATAGCGACAAATCCAATTCTTGCTGAACACATCCACTATTGTCTTTGCTTCCTTGTTTGGGATGGCATAAACCTCAGGCCATTTGCTGAAGTAGTCCATGACCACCAAGACATATCGGTTCCCAGAGTCGCTTATTGGGAACGGTCCAGCCACAGCCATTGCGATTCTCTCAAATGGAGCTCCTGAATTATACTGTTGCATGTAGCCTCGGCTTTTCCGGGTTGGACCTTTACCTCTTATACACCTCTCACAATTGGCAATCCAGTCGGCAATGGATTTCAGCAGTCTTTGTTACACTAAGATGTCCTCCACTTCGCCCATCGTGAAACTCTGACAGGACATCTTTTATTTTGGAGTCTGGTACGACAATCAAGTTCCGGTGAGTTTTGCCATCGTCGCTCTCCCACTTACGATGTAGGCACCCATCTATCAGAAGCAGACTGCTCCACTGGGCCCAATAAGATTTCAAAAGGGGGTTTTCGGGCGCTATTTCTTTGAGGCTAGGGCGTTCGCCCATTTCAATAGCAGAAATTCGGTGTTATTTTCCAAATTGATTACAGCTTCAGCTGGGGTACATTGTCCAACGTCGGAAAATTGGCAAATTTGTTCTTGCTTGTCTGGCAGGTTCAAAACTCTAACTGGAATCAATCCATCATCGTTGATTTTCACCAGGGCATTCGCTATTAAGATGTTACTATTTTTGTTTTCTGCTGGTTCCACCAACCACAATTTCCCGACTCCACAATCTCCATCCATTTGTACCCATATCAATGTTTCGGCACAAGCCGGTATAATCTCTGGATGTTCCGTAGTCAGACGTCTAATAGGTGTGTTTTCATCGTAGCCCATATTTAATTGAATTTCCACATTGGACCATGTCATCAAACGTTTTTTCATATCCAGATTAAGACCAAAGCCAATCATAAAGTCTGCGCCTATAATAACTTCGTCTACGATATCAGCCACTATAAACTCGTAATCGACCGATTTATTGACAATAGTTAGTCTCACGGTTATCTTTCCATGTACTGCCGCAGGCTCCCCTGTTGCTGTGCGCAGTCTGACTCCATTTAGTGGCGTTATCTTTCCCTTCGCCAGATCTGATCTGATGATGGACTTTGATGTGCCTGTATCCAAGGTCAGGATTCGCTTGTCGGCATTGATGTAACCAGTTGTTTGTTGTAAGGTTGTGGTTTTTCTGTTGTATGGAGATTGTTGGGCCGTCGTCGATGTGAGCCAGTTCACGCCTCGCTGGACTGGCTCGATTTAGTTTAACGTTGACTCATTTGCAGCCACTCTTTTACTTTCGTTTGACGGAGGTGGTGACGATGACCTCGATCGCTTGCGTTTCGCTCTACACTCACGCGCAAAATGACCCATTTTGTCGCAAATGTGACACTTACACCTGGCCTTAGTTGGTGTTGCCGTATAAATTCCTTTTAATGCCCGCTTCACTGCAGCCTCGATCTCGTTAACAAGAGATTTGGGTTCATCAAACTCGGTATCCAGTTTGCGGACCTTGTGAGTCTGGAGATTGGTGATTATTCTTGTCGTCTCTTGTGCAAGGGCGTACGACACGGTTTCAGCAAACGACAATTTTGGTTACGCATACGTTGCACGTTTGATCTCGGGGTCACGTATACCATTCACAAATGTTTCGATTTTCATATGGTCCAACAATGGATGGTTTTCTCCTGGATACGTCATTAGAACCAAACGGTCTACCTCCGTTACGAAGTCCTGTAATGTCTCATTTCCCTTCTGTGCTCTTCCTCTTAATTCCATTAAGTAGATGTTTTGCTTATTTTCGCCACCGTACTTACGTTCTAGAGCAGCCATTATATCTCCATAACTGTTTCTACAAGCGGCAGGAATAGTCTGTATTACCTTAGCAGCACCGCCCTGCAATGCCATAAGTACTGATACGGCCTTGTCATTGCCGTTCCAAGAATCTCTAGCAGCCACTGTCTCGAACTGTAATTTTAACACATTGAAAGAGGTAGGGTCGTCGAACACAGAAGGCTTGATTTTTAACGTGTTATGAATAGCTCTCACTGGACCGCCTTTAATTTCCAGTTCCGACACTTTCTTTTCTATGCCAAGAATCTTCTCATCTTGAGCCAGAAATTTCTCATTAAAAGACAGTATCATTTTATCCAAATCTTTAACTACTCTCTACTCTCTTTTCAATCACCATCGTGATGTTCTCGAGTTTCTCGTTAACTGTTCTAGAAATTAACTCTAAGTTCTCTTCCATGCCCTTGGCGATTTTCCTAGAGTTCTCTTCTAAGTTTTCCTCGAATTTCCTGGAATTTTCTTCGCTCATTCGACAATTTTCTGCTTTCATTTCCATCATTAGTCTGGAGGTTTCTTCGCCCATTCGACAATTTTCTGCTTTCATTTCCATCATTAGTCTGGAGGTTTCTTCGCTCATTCGACAATTTTCTACTTTCATTTCCATCATAAGTCTGGAAGTTTCTTCATTCCTTGTAGACATCTCTTCTAACATCTTACAGTTGTCAGATTTCATATCCGCCATAAGTCTTTTTCAATTTTTCTCATTTTTCTTATTCATTTCCAGCATCATCATAGCCAGCATTGATTTCAAATCGTCACCCCTGGCAGCTACCGATGAAACTTCCTCAACGCTGGATTCGCCCTTTGCCGATAACTCGACTTCCTCCTTACTGTCGAATTCATATGCGTCGATGTCCATTCCACGGCGCTCGAACTCTTCCAACAAGCGTTTTTGTAGTTCTGCCTTGTTACCAGTAGAAGACAACTCCAACTTACTTAGCTCCTTCTTCAAGTCTTCCACTCGTAGGTCCTTAAACTTCATTGTAGGATGATCGTAATCTCACTACTGACACCAACTGTCACGGAATTAGATTTAACTAATCTCCGTGTAGACGTTGTTTTATTCCCCAGTACGATTTGTACCAAATAAAACAGGGTTCGTTTCAGATTACGTTTCTACAATGCTTTATTTACTTTATTACACTTTTTACTTTACTTCTTTACTGGTCGATGTTTACACTTCGCGATAAAATTCATAACTGATCACTGCTTGTCAACCTTCTCATATTTATACCAAACTCTTCTTGTTCGGGAATTCTCCATAACTATCTGGCAACTCCTGGGGGGTTACTCTGTATTGCGATGCGAAAGCAAATGCGATGCGCAAGTTAAATGCGTTAAGAGTACAATTTGGTACTCTGTATCACAAACGCAAACGCTTTCGCAAAATAGACTGAAAATATGGTAACGCTGGCTGCACAATGTAAACAATAACGAAGAATGAGAAAAAGAAATGTCAAAAAATTGTAAATAAAAACATTTAAAAAATTTTTTGTTCGGTACGTGCGTTTTTAAAACTTCCTAATCGTTTATAACAAAACAAAAAAATATAATTATGGATTCGGTGGCGGAACGGATTACAAGGAGAAAAAATTGTTTCGTCTCAATAAAGATGTGGTTATGTGCATTTAGACAACTAATGTATGGCAAAAACCAAAATTGAAATTGAAGTTAATTGTTCTTTTATAGCAACAAATTATGTAAATGCTATACGGTTTCTTGTGCAAATCTCTTGCTATAGGTCCTCAAAACAATATTCCATTTAACTATACAAAGTGTTTTTACCATTTATAAAAAATACAGTGAAAAATAAGCATTTCCTACTACTTTGGGTGACAAATAAAGAATTTGGAACAAGTGTCGTTTAGAAGCACCTCTCGGATGGGTCTGAAATTTTTACCATGGGTAGCCCTTAATACCCTGACTATAACAATATTAAATTTTTCAGAGCTAAGTCTATACTTCCGAGATATGGGTCTTAACTTTTTTACTTGTATCAACCTATGAAATATGAGACTCGACGAAGAGTACTTTCCAATGCCGAAAATAATTAATAATTGTAATTTGATTTTTTTTTCATAATAATTTATTAAATTATTATACTTTAACATTTTAACAACATTTCCCTAAAAAATTAAACAATTCTGATACAAATACAAGCATTTAATTGTGCTAACTTACTTCATTCGTTTCCTTTGCATTTGATATTTTGTTAACGCAAGATATTTGCGCTTATCGCACGAGTTTGACATGCGCTTTCATATTACAGAGTGCGGTGATACCACATTTGCGAAAATTAGATGCGAAAACGCATTAGAGAGTACCAATTACTTGATTCGGTGCAATTTTTCTTACGCATCGCAATACAGAGTAACCCCCCTGGAATCTGTGCAACGAACACACAGACGCACATTCGCACTGAGCGAACAACAACAACACACAACTATATAGAAACACAACAGACAGTGATGACGCAATTGAACTACAGAAAGAAGATGACAACAAAACAATGCAAATAGCAAACTAAACGATAACTGACTGATAGATAAACGTAAAAGAATAACAAAATAAACATGGAAAGTAAGAACTGGAAAGATTATGAAAATTCTACATGATAGTTGTTGTTGCTTAAATAAAATAACTGCATAATAAAACTTTACGTTACAATTCAAAATTTTCAATTAACGGAAATTCAACTGGATTAACTTAAACAGTTACAATCGTAGCAATATAAATACGTTGTATCACAGTAATTTTAAGATAAACACATTTTCAAATATAAAAATGATCATAATTAACATACAATACGTAAAAACTATGAACATTCAAGTATTTGTTTTCCAAAATATTCGGGATTAATCCCATAGTCGTTGTTTTTTTTTTTATTTTATTAAAACAACTTTAATTTATTAGTGGGAAAAAAATTGGCGATGTTTACCAAGGGGTAAGGCAGGGAAGGCTATAGTTTCAGATCTCGCCACAGATCTTCATCAGTTCCCTTGTTTCTTGTTTTTCAACAAGAAACTTTTTATACCCAAGTGTCAATTGCCCGCTCAAATAGATACGTGTGCAAAGAAACACTCAGTAGTGGGAATCTCTAACGCATTTTTTGGTTATCGACAAAAATCGTTAAAATTAAAATGCTTATAATTTCGGTAATTAACGATATTATTCGGTAAATTAGCGATCAATAAAAAGTACTCGCAAAGTTGTACCGACAGCAACAGTGATGTCAACTTTTATTTGAACTTTTCATTCATAAGTTTGCGTTTTAATTTGACCGATTTTTGTCGGTTACCAAAAAATGCCCTAGAGAATCCCACTACTGATCTGATTTTGTTTGCAAGTGAAGTTGCTCGAGTTTAGGTAGTGCCAAAGAAATTCTCGATCAGAGTGTTTCTTTGCAGACGTATCTATTTGATTTGGTAATTGACACTAGGGTAATACTATTAATATTCCTTCCCGCAGAACGCGTAATTATATACCGCTAAAACTGTATTTTGCTAGATCTAATTATGAATTAAGTAATCCACTTCGCGCTTTATTTGAAATTTATAATGATTTGTATAACCGTATATCATTTTCTGATCCTATACATGTAATAAAAAATTCTATTCTTGGTTTAGATATCTAATCTTAATAGAGTTTAAATTATGTGTATTTATTATTGTTTGACTGTGTTATTATATGTAACATGTTAAATTTTATTGAACTTTCATCTGGCTGATGTAGTTACTGTAGCCAGTTCTCCCAGTATTACTAACCCTCCATAGTCCGGGCTATGGGGTGTACGCTCTCCCAACGTTATGGGGAGGTGGCCCTCTCGGTCGGCTGGGGTGGGTGTGAGTGGCGTGGGAAGGTTCGAAAAAGAACATGTGGAAATATTAACCAAATATAAATTTATGTAAAATGGAATAGATTGGCCATTGCGAGTGGAATTTATTTAATATATAGTATGCCTTAAACATTTTATGTAATGGTCAAAAAACACAAAAAGTAAAAAAAATATTTTATTTTTCTTAAATTCACTTCATATAGACTTTTACTAAATTGGCCGTGTTTGGCCGTGATTTTGCCACATAAAACACATTACTGAAAGTCTTCCGCATTGATATTGATAGGTTTCAAACCCCGATTTTGTCCGTTTTTTGAAATTTATCAATTTTTATTAGATCACTTCTCCAGAAAAACTCGTAAAATTTTCGAATTTTGGTTTGATGAACAAAATAATAAACATAAAATAGCTGATGTTTACAATTTCATACCTAGTAAGATAAGTACTGGTAACAAATTGTTCGTTATATCCGTGGTTTTCTATAAACGGTTCGACAATAGTAAGCTTTATTTGATCTTTCTTTTACCTATTAATCATTGATAAGGTTTAAATGAGTACTGAACTCGTCTTTATTAATGTATATTTCAAAAATATAGAACATTATAATAGTAATTCGTATAAAAATCTACTCGCGGGTTCAAAATTTTTGTTACATGCCAAATTACATATAGTGCGTTGTTCGAGTAGAAATACTCTCTGAATGACGAATCAAAAAGTCCCATCCCTAACAAATGAGAGAACTTATCGAAAAAATTAATTATTACATGTCTAAATTCAAAATTGAAAAATTTGTTGAAAACACAAGCCTTTTTAGAAAAAAGAAAAAAAGATGAATGAAAATTAATGAACTAAACATTTTATATAGATGCAGAAGGAAGAATGATGCGTTTCCTTCTTAATTCCACACACATTTCTTCTGTTAATAACGAATGAAAAAAGGTAAAAGAATAGAAATGAAGAACCACAAATTTACAGTGATTCTTGGAATAAAACAAGTAATTTATTTCGAAATGAAGAAATGGTTAATATTAATATTTTTAAATTATTTGGTAATGAATTACATAAACGAGAAACTGTCACCAGAAACGAAATATCCATGTGGGCATCTAATCGAGGAATAATCAGATTAGTCGTTCTAGTTGATCTTAAAAAGTTAAAATTACTACCCAAAAACAACGGACATTGAGCCTTGCACACTTTGTCGAAAAATAAAAGACATCACAAATCTAAGAAATGAACATCCAATAAAGCTTTGAACAAAAGGAGAAATATGAGAAAACCGATTTATTGCATATACGTATCTAACAGCACTATTAAAAGCTCCGGAGTACACTTCAAGACAGTATAGAATATTTGGCATTACAAGGGCATGGCTCATTTTAAGCTTCATATGTTGAGGCAGAACAAGGTCGCAATTATATAGCCTACGAAGTGCAAGATTGGTTGGAGATACTACTCTATCAATGTGTGGAACAAAACTTAACTTATTATCTATAAGTACCCCTAGAATCTCCATAACATCGACGAACCGTAATGGTGTTCCTTCATACTACAAATCAAAAACAGTAGGATGATTAGAAAACAATATAGCTTTAGTTTTATTCGCATTAAAGCTAAGTTTGTTATATCTCATCCATCTGCTCACTAATGTCAGGGTGTACTTAATTTTAGATTGTAAAACATCAATATTGGAATTTTGCCCTATAAACAGGAGCTGAACATCATCAGCAAATAGGTAGACTGTGCAAAACTCGCAAATATTGTAAGTTATATCATTAATAAATAGCAAAAATAGTGTTGGTCCAAGTACAGACCCTTGCGGTATTCCACTTCTCACCGCTAATATATTGGAAATAGAATCTTTACCACCAACACATTTTTTCCTGTCTAAAAGATAGGAGGATATCAACAATTCTCCTGATTTTATCAGTAACCCCCACCAACAAATCCGTCGTACTCCTATCAGCCCGAAAGCCACACTGAAAATCGCTTAAAAGATTGTTGGTGTTTATATATGTATCTGAGTAACTTGCATTTTAGCACATGCTCAACAATTTCAGCAATAACTGGTAGGACTGAAATAGGCCTTCAATTTTCAATAGAGGTGACGTTTGCCTTTTTCTTGATTGGGACTATTTTACCAATTTTCAACTCAGAAGGGAAAACGGTAGTCATTATTATTGTGTTTACCAATTGAAGGAGGTTTTGAAAAATTTCAGTGGGAATCCATCTATCCCCGGTGCATTAGATTTAATGGAGGAAAACGCTTCCACTAAGTCATTTAAGCTAATAGTACGAAAGTAAAATTGACCTTCATCGTTGCGTAATAAGTAAGCAGTAGGAGACGTATTTGTATCCAGTTGATTAGACAGGAAATTGCGATTTAAATCGTCAACTCCTATATTCAAATCCTCGCAAACATCAGGAGTGGTCACTAAAAGTCCATTACTTCTAATTCGATTCCACAATGCTTTTGCAGATGAATCGTTTGAAAAGAAAACTCCTTGCGCTTGCCTCTTTTCCTTCCTCATAATCGAATTAGCTTTGTTTCTTGCCTTGCAAAAAATTTTCCATTTGCTATCAGTCTTATCCGAGTGATAGTCACTGAAAGCTAAATCCCTTAAGGACGTGTGAAATGTTATGTTTGGCGATTTAATCCATTCATCATCACTCTGGCGAACTCTCCTCCGTTTCAAAGGGACAGCTGCGTCAACATGAAAAAGGCCAAACATAAAAATATCCAATTGTTCATCAACATTGGAAGTTCGCATCATGCATGCATCATGAGAAATCAAATGATAGAATTTTTCTTTCCAAAGTCTCTTCATTGACACTATCGCAATCGTAAAATTCGTAGTAGTCAATAGTGCGTGAAAATGAGAAGTTCATTGAAATGCAAGTAAGAACATGTTTAGAAAAAGACGGACAAACGTACTGGTTTGAAAAAACAACGTTTTCAGGGACAGACAGCAAAAAGTAGTCGATAAGTGAAGACGATTGGTGAGCAATATCGAAATGTGTAGGCAACGAATTATGATAAATGGACAAATTCAGTCGAAGATGTGCTGATCTGATGGCGGAAGCCGTAGGAATGTTTAATAAATTATTGTTGTAATCACCCATTATTACAACATTTGAGTAACGAAGCAATAATTCAGATGCCTCCTCTTCAAAAACTTCGAAGTCTCCGTGAGGTAAATATACCACACCAACAAGGATGTGTTCATTCTCCAAAAAGATGCCAACAAAAAGAGTCTCGGCAATACCATAACTAGTTCCACTATGTGCAACTTTATACTTCAACGACTTTGATAAATACAATCCTACCCCACCACCCCTCTGCACCGGACGATCATTTCTTATAAAGGTGCAACCTGTAAGGTCAGCACATTTGGTTGAAATATGAGGTTTTAGCCATGTTTCGCTTAAACCAAGAACATCCAACTTACTCTCAAGAAAAATATTTTTGATTTCACCAAATTTTACCGACGATGGATTTATGCAAAGACTCTGGCAATTCAAATGACAAGTGTTTAAAGTACCACTTACATTACTAAGCTGGTAGCGCAAAAGAGAACTATTATCACCTAAGTTGTTCATTAATATGAAGATAAATCACAATCAATAGCAAAAATATGTAAAAGCTAACCTAAAGATCGGAAATTTGAAGAAAACATTTCAATGATTAGCTTCTATGCAGTGTAATATACAAAATATTAAAATTAACATTTATTTGATACCTAGGTTCAACGACGTTTACATAGAGCTCATTATCATGATTAACCATTAAAAATCATTTAGTTTGCATAAAATACTCAGGATTTGGCGGCATATAAATCAAAATGGTGTGGTATAGGGATAGGTAATGGAAAGCAATAATCGATTTTTCGACTATTCGATTATGATCTAAATCTAAAAATGCTATTTTTCGGTCTTGCGATTATTTCAGTTGTCTTAAAACTCGACTTTCGACTTTTCCATAACCGCAGAAATCGATTATAATCGACTATTCGTCGATTTTCGAGTTTTCTTTTGAAACTCTAATGTTTGGTTTACATTTGGCGTCTTTTCGTGATTTCGAAGGCATTTCGTGATTTCGCGCGGAATCAAGCAAAAATTATCATGATTTCGCATACAAAAATGAAATCATCTCATTTCGTGATTTCAGCGAAATCAACATCGAAATCACAGTACACATGATATACAACCCAGTTTGTGACTGAAAAAGTACCAAAAGTTGCAACACTTTTCACGTATCACAATAAACAAGGTAGATGGTCAATTGCTGCAACAAAAAATTTTAGAATCAAAATTTTTAAACAATGTGAAAAAAATATTAGATTACTTCGTTACAATGCTATTTTTCATTGCGTTCTTGTACTTTTTTAATGGTAATGTTAGAAAAAAGAGCGAAATGTCTAAAATTGCTTCCCCATACCAATTTCTTAAAAAATACGGGAACGAAAAAATTACGGAAATTGCAAAAACGGCAGCAAATCAACGTATCAGCAAGTTTTACGATAATTTTCGAAATAAAGTTGTAAAGTTCTATATTGTCGTATATTTTTGATGACTAATTCAATTTGCAACAACTTGTTCTGAAAATTCATGTTCGATAAGCTGCGCGTATGCATCTACCTTGATCATTGTGATATGTATGAAATCAACAAAAAAATAAGTGTAAACACCGGGATGTATTTCAGGATTTCGTGAAATCCAGTGGATTTTAGAGCGCAAGTGTAAACTTGGCATAAAACCGCCAAAAGTGTAAAACCGCCATATCAACAATCTATGGTCAAACTCGAAAATCGATCACAAGATAATCGATTATGCGATTTTCCTTCCAGACAAAAGTCGACTACGATTTTTAGATTTTTGACTGCAAAAAATCGATTAATCGATTAACCGAAAGTCGACTTACCTATCCCTAGTGTGGTATCATCATAATAAGCGCTAACGTAAACGTAGCCTAATTTAAACCTTATTATCCTACTCAGGAATTTGTAATATCTCAGCTATTCACATTCTGAAAGCGTGATACCTCCATACATTGTTGAAGGGATAGCGTCTTAGACTCCCCATTAGCAAAAATGATTTTAGCCTTTGGAATACCACCATTTATAAGATTATATTTCTGAATTATTCCATTACTTCGCATCTGACGGCACTGGTAAACAAGCTTGGAGGATTCAGAAGTGAGATGGTCATTAAGATATATTCTTGACTCACCTGTCTGCGATAAAAATTCGGCATATTTATATCCCTTATCCTTATAGAATTGAACTTTACAAAGATAAATCTTCCATTTGCGAAATAACAACAATGTTGCAAGTCAATTGGTTGAAGAGGAACTCCGCATAAATTTCCAATTTTAATCACCGGCTCGCTGATTTCGATTATACCTCTTGGCATACCATTAATCACTATATTAGAGCGATTCAGTCGTCTCCGTAAAACGTTCTTTTCTCGATTTATTTCGTTTATTCGATTGTAAATGCTAGCTCCATCATTTAAAGTGCTGCTAGAGTGAGGAATGATCTTCTTCCGAATTAGTGAATATTCTACTTTCACACTATGCATCTCAGAATTCAAACTGTAAACAGCGGAATTGCATTTATTAATTTCCTCGCTGACAGATTCAATTTGTGTTCTAAACTCCACCATTAATTCCTCCACCCACTCATTGATAGTTTTTTCAAAGATTTCAGTGGATTTGCGCCATTGCTCATCAAGTTCTTTCTTTTGAAGTTCTATCTTTTAAGCGATTCACCAAATTCAACAAAACTCCTGTCGATACCATCATGCTCAGTTGTGGAAACACTACTCAATCTATCATCGTTGTTACCTGCATTACCGATGCTACATGTTGGGCAAGTAAAATCCACGACCTTTTTCTTCAGGTCGGACTGGCATGGAAATAGACGGAACACTTCCTACAACACACACGATATTGTGTCTTTGTACAATTTAAATGCACAAACCGCATTTGAAGGAATTAGTGATCGGTGCCATAATGATGTTACAACATACAAATATAAACAAATGTTGTTGTTGCAGCAGTCCAACTGTTGTTACCAATGATATTTACTAAGGGTAACAACAGCTAGAATAATTAAGGCAGCCAAGAGGCAAATAACAGCTGTCAGGCAGAACCGAAGGTTCTAATAACATCAAATTAACAATTTTGTTGTTATTATCTTGTTAATCGGCAATAATCAACAAACAGCTATAACAGCAAAAACCAAAAGGTAAATAACAGCATATTCGGAGCTGACGCACTAAATCTTCAATTAGTTGAGGTGGCACTCCAATAGAATTCTTATAAAAAACCAAATTTGTATCTTGTTGTAATTATTTACATTATTATTTTAATTTTTCAATACATGTCCGACGAGCTCAAAAAAAATTTCAGCTGTTTATGGCAGGGTTGCAAATCCAAATTTTATATCAGATTTATGTGCCGATAATCTTGTTTTTAGTTTATTTTTCGTGGTCCCCACATACATAACGTAATATATAAAATTGAATGTGACGGAAACGAAGATGATAAATGTGGAAAGATGTATGTGGGGCCCACGAAAAATATACTAAAAACAAGATTATCGGCACATAAATCAGAATACAATCCAAAGAACAGCGCTTGGGGACCACAGTAATGTCCAATTTACATTAGCAACTTTTTCGTCATTTAGAGCTGTTTCGTCATTTATTTGCTAAAACACGCAACATTTTGCGTCATTTACCATACAAAATTAAATGACGATAGCTGCGTCATTTATTCTAAACAACGCACGAAAACACCATACTATTATACGCAACCCTGCTTTTTCGTCATAAACTACCAAAAAATGCAACTGTTTTATGATGTTTTTGTTTGTTTGTGTGTGTTGTAGTAAAACAAAAATACTCAAACGATGACAAAAGTGTAAATAAATGTTTAAAAAACTTGCAGAAATTAATTTTTTTCAATTTTGAATTAAGTCAAGTTATTTGGTAAACATTAGTGTTGTGAAATTCTTATTTTTCGGAATTAAAATTATTGTGTGCGTGTGTATGTGTTATTGTATCCGTGTGTATGTGCGATTGTGTGCGTAAGCAAATGACGCAAAAAACAGATGTAAATACACTTCATTTGTTTCTAGGATTTCGTAAAACGAAATCATTTAATGTGCATATGTAAATTGGACTTAACAACTACATACCAAACTTCGACAATGTACGTGTACTGCTCATTAAAGAATTTTATTTAAAAATACTTTTATTTGTTTATATATTTTTAATTAGGTGTGCGATTTATAGTTTTCTAAAAACGTGTTTTTATAAGTTATTTTATTAATTTAAAAAAAAATATCAGCATATTTTTTAATTTTAACAGCGACTTAAAATTGCGATAATATGATTTTAGTTTCATTAATTCATGAAGAAATAATCTCAAGTCAGATACAGAGTGTTAATATGTTGAATTCTGTAATGGGCGCCTATTTCTCTCTTCACATGTTTTTCAAAAAATAAATACAAATACAACGAAATCATAATGAAAAACTTGTAGCCAACTTAAAATTTGGCGATTTTTATAAATAAACGTGCTTTGATTACTATTTTTCAAAACCGAAACGTTCTTAAAAGGTTAAACACCTAAGCAAAAACTCTGAAGATAATGTCCCTTTTAGTGAATACGACAGTACCAGGGTTTAGAAGTCAGCATCTAATACCCCGGTTACACTTAACCGGACTAACCCAGTGGGTTTGGATTTCAAATGTTAATTCTATAGCGCAAACGTCAAATAAATCCTCATGAAGTGGGTTAACCCGGCAAAAAACTCTAGTGTAACCGCACTATAAAATCATTAGCATTATATACCATTTAGATATGACTTCATTAGCCGTATTTAGCACATTGTCAGGTTTTATTTGCTAAATCCAAGCCAAAATCTACTAGATTTCCCATACAAAAATAAATCCTCGTATTGAGTGGATTTGTTTCAAATCTGGCATAAATCCTCGTATACAACTCTGTTTTTTTTCAACATGTTGCTAGAAAATACAAAAAGTTGCAAGCTGGCACAAGAAACAAAGTAGATGCATCGGTGAATTGCTACACTAAAATAATTTAAAATGTAAAAATTTGTAAACAATGCGGAAAAATTAAATTTGTTTTGATGTACAAAGTTGATTTTAATCAACCACGACTAATATTTACGATGTCTATACTATGAAATAATTCGTTTATTTATTTTAGATGGGCAAACTGCGATAAAATACAGTCGAACCTCGATTATCCGTGAATCAATTATCCGGGAACCTCCATTATCCGGGATAGAAAATAAATGTTTCTGTTCTTTCCAATACCTTTATTATCCGTTATAAACTCCATTATACGGGAGTAAAAACCTACCTTCCAATTAATTTGATTAATCAAAGAAAATGGAAACAAAACAAAAATGGAGTAACTAAAAGGACGAAATGCATAATATGAGACAATTGGAACCAATATAATATTTTAAAATAGTACTTATGTATGTTATAATATGGAGTAATAAATTGCTTTATTTTTTCGGAATATTATCTGCAAATGTAAGTTCTTGAATTCTTAATTTTATTTCATTTCTTTCCTTTAACAAACATAACAAAAAACTTAAAAAGCATTATTAAAGACACAACAATAACAAAAGTAGCACACCGATCAAACGAAATATTGAGAACAACATTTAAACGAACTAAAATAAAAGGGGAAAAAATGAACCAAAACAATGTTGTGTACGAAATCACATGAGCGGGAAACGAGGTAGAAGAATGCGCTCTCACAACATATGAAAGAGAATGGACATACAGCTTGTTTATTCGGCCCGAAGCGACCAAATGTTTATTCGGCCCGAAGCGACCAAATGTTTAGTCCGCACTATAGGGACTTGGGGGAAACAAGTGTAGCAAGACTCCCCAATGGAGCCAGTACGCCCAGTGCGTACGAGTGGCCGTCAGTAACAATGAAAATAAATAGAAATAAATAAAACACGATAGTTTTAGTAAATGGTTTGGCTCAACTGCCGGTGTTTATTATTGGTAAACAATATTACCTTTAAGAATTAAGTACAACGATATGTACAAAGGCTTACGATAAAGCGCGGGTGTTGCTTGCAAGTCAAGCCGATCGATTCTTTCTTATTTATTTTTTTATTAATGTTTACATCTGCATAGATGCTTCAAGAGGGCGGTTGTCAAGTGAATATTCGTTGAAATCTCTCATACTATTACAGAGGTGTAATAAATAGGAATGAGGAGATTTTAACGAATATACCTATGCAATTCATAGGGCCAATTAAAAGTTGTAGAATCAATTCTAACTTAAACATTTGCCGCCTCCCTTGAAACATCCAAATGTTTTAACAGATTCCATAATAATTATATATACATAAGTATTAAGCTGTAGTATAGTGCAGGCGTGAGCATAACCTTTTACATTTTTCCTTTCAAACGATTTAGATTTTTTTTGTTTTTAGCATTTCATTTTTTCAAAAACATTCTTACATGCTAAACGATGGGCCATGAGGGACCCCGCGGTAAATATGGCCATTAGGGACCATGGGATAAGCTTACAAACTAAACGATCGGGCCATTAGGGACCCCGGGCCATTAGGGACCCCGCGGTAAATATGGTCATGAGGGACCATTCAAGTGACTGGGCCATTAGGGACCCAGCTGTTGTGCAGATCACTATAGACCTGGCTAACGAAAGGGCCATTAGGGACCCTGCGAACGATAGTGCAACGTGAGCTAACGTTCGCCTTGTTTGGTTGGGCCGCTTTACAACGATTTTCCGTACCATTTACGAAAATAAGAATTTATGTGACAGGTCCAGTAATGATCCACCCAAACGATGTATTTTGAGCGAGCAGCGAACCAGACGAAAGTCGAAGAGAGTGATTTTTAATTATTTTCGGGTACAAGTCTGCTCCTATCAAAATATCTACGGGGCGCGATTCGCCGAATTGAGGATCTGCCAAAACTATATTTGGCATGTCTTCCTTTAGGTCCGAAGTGACCGAAAATGTTGGAAGATTTCCCGATATGGAAGCTACTACCAACGCCGAAGTCTCAAAAGTAGACGATCTGTCACCACGACTACGAAGTTTCAATAAACAACTTTTATGACATATAGCTGTGACAGTATCATTAGCTCCAGATATTGACGATTTATTGGATTGGACCTGGAGTCCCAGATCCTTCTGAAGTCGTTCCGAAACGAGGGACGACTCAGAAGCGGGGTCGATCAACGCCCTAGCAGGAAAAGAAACACCTTGGTGAACGATATTCACCAGTGCTGTTCCCAATAGAACTTTTCTTTTCTGCCTGACGTGGAAGGATTGTCGAACTACATTCTCTTCCGATGTCGAAGGAATGCTAGAAGCTGAGGAAGAAGTACAACTACCATTCAGAGTTCTAGGCCGAAAAGTGGAAGCTGAAGCAGACAACTTCGAACTTCTGGGAGTCACAATTTGACTCGGACTGCTCACCATAGAGCGATCTCTGTGCAACAGAGTGTGATGTCTCTGGTTGCACTTTCGACAACAACGACTAGCACAATTTTTGACCTCGTGTCCCTTCCGAAGGCAATTCACACACAAACGTTGCTTTTTGACCAATTTAAATCTTTCCAACGGCGTAAAATTTACAAACCGCTGACAAAGATTTAATCTGTGTTGCTCTGTACAAAGAACGCAACAAGAGTTAGGAAACGAACGAAGAGGTGTCGAATAGTGTTTGGGACTGGGAGAAGTATGAGGAGAAGAAGTACATGATTTAGGAGACACTTTACAATTCGAATTATACAAAGTGCCAACACTTCTCATTTCATGCAAACACAGAAGAGTTCGAATTCTCTCTGTCAAGAATGCATCTAATTCTTTCCAAGTTGAAAGACGAGACTTATTTGTCACACTTTGCTCCCATGAAGCGTGTGGGATCCTAGGCAATTTTTGCAAGCAGATGAAAACCACGATCGGATCCCAATTATCCGTAGGTATTTCATAAATTGCCATGGCCGAAAGACAACTATTTATTCCACGCTGTATTGATTTTAGTCCCGAACTGGTTTCCTGATCCAAAGCAGGAAGCGAAAATAATGATTTTAATTGGCTGTGTACCAGCAATCGTGGATTATCGTAGGTGGAATTCAATTCATTCCACGCAAGGTCGAAACTCCTATGAGTAAGAGGAAACTTCGAGACGATTTCTCTAGCCTCACCACTAGTTTTACTCACCAGATGACACAAGCGTTCAATATCTGTCAACTGGGAGTTATTTACGTAAACCGCACTAAACAAATCTCTGAAAGTGGGCCAATTTAGAATATTTCCATTGAAAACCTCAACATCCAAAGGAGGTAACGCAAGATTATGATTGCTATTAAAATTTGGAAGATCAACCATGAAGTTTGGGTCTGCTCTAGGATTCTCAATATTCGATATTGTAGAAGTAGATACCTGGGTACCCACATCACGAGAAGTGTGGGACGACAAACTCAGGTTTTTAACATTTGCATCACACGACAGGCTTTTCGAAGAAATATCACCGGGATGCTCCGTTAAGGAATCTACCGAACTATTTTCCAATGTGTTCGGGGACAATTTAGCAGAACTACGAAATTTTAATAACAATCTATTTATTATTGACGAACAATTTACATATTTTTGATGCGACTCCTCATAAATGTAATGAAGTTTCTCAGGATTTTCTATACGAGAGAGGCATTTTTGAAAAGTTCCCTGAAAGTTCTTCCACAATTTCTCAATTTCCTCACAATATACTTCGAGGCCATAAAAGTCAAGTTCGTCTTCCTTTAATATACTGAAGTGTTCAGTGAATGTCACGATAGACTTGGAAGCACGAATTAATAAATATGGAGGAGTGAAAGCCATATTAGTCAAAAAAGACAAAGTAAACCAACAAAATGGTGAATGAAATTTAAGAGCAAAAATGAAGGTCTACTAAATGTATTACTTTCCACAAAAGGATAAATTATCAAACTACCAATTGTAGCGTCCTGATTTAAAATCGGAAATCTGAAATTTGAAACAATATTCAAAATCCCACAAATTGCACCAAATTATTCTAAAGAAAATCAACCAAAAATTTAATTGTTGACAACTCTAAGGGTCTAGGAACAACCTAAGAATCCACAATAGGAAATTAAAACAATATTTAAATTGTATGTAAATTACCATTTAATTTACCAACAATTTGAAACTATATTCAAATTCCAAAAGCAAATAGTAATAGGAAATTTAAAAATTTAAATATTCAAAATCGGTAAAATGCACACTAAAATATATTAGTTTCGACAAAAAGAGGAATTCTTAAGCTACCAATTGTAGTGTCTAGTTAAAAATTGAAATGGGAAATTTTAAAACAATATTCAAAATTCCAAAAAATCTCTAAATTTTGCAAATTAAAAGCAACTAAAATAGAAATGACAACTCAAAATGTCTAGAAACCACCTATTTGTCTAAGTATACAGCAATACAAATTTAAACCACTATTTTGATTCTAATATATGTAAATTACTATTTAATTTACACAAAATATGAATCTGGTAATAACCAAAAATGGCACTATGTGAGATAAATTGCATTAAAACCCAATAATAAATATCTAATGTCAACCAAAAATTCACAAAATACTACCGAACGTAGTTTATATTTGTCCAAAAATGTAAGAGGAAATTCGAACGATATCAAAATTCCAAAAAAATTATAAAATTCGAAAATATTTGAGTAAAAACCGCCCCACACAAGGAAAAGTCCAATTGACCGATTGTAGGGTGCGTGCAATATCAAATGCATACAAATAACCACCGAATGTAGTGTAATTGTGTCCAAAAATTCAACAAAAAATTTCAAACTATATTGAAATTCTAAAAATATACAAATCGCAATAAATATTTTTAAATAACGCCCTACACAAGAATAGATCCAATTGACCGATTGTAGGGTGCACTCAATTCAAAAATGTCCAAATATATTATTAAAATGTTCCCTGACAACGATTTATTATATTTACCATAAAATATAATAATATGTGTCACAGTACTAATTTACTGACCGGGTACTGTGTAATAATACTCCGGCGGGAGACCGTGCAATAAAAACGGACACGACAGAAAGGAGAATGCCCAAAAATGCAATGTATTTATACGTACATGCGTGTGTGTATATATTTGCATGCAAGCCACTTACTGACCGACTAAACGGTACGACAAAGCGACGATGCTGGAGTATGTAGATATACGAACGTGTGTTTATCAAAGCAGAAGGGACCACGAATAGGCCGTGCAGTGTAAATATGTAAGCGATGTATTTATGAAAATATGTTGGTATATTTACACTGCTAAAGCGAAACGAAATCAATGCAAATTATTGTATGAGTTTAAGGGAATAATTGAACACTTTTTGGAACAACAATAAGAAACAGGTAAATGACAATGAAGAGGAAAATAATAGGAAATATTTGGAAGAAAATATTTATTATTTTTGTTTTGATATTTCTATTCCCGTATGTATGCACGTCTGTCCACGATTTGGACTTTGACCGATCGACAAAAAAAGGGAATATGTGACGTTGCAAAACGAGATGGCCACAAACAAACGAACGAACACTTGTTTTTATTTATTGCTCACTTTGCACTATACGTACCGATGGCAGTTGAAAGCTGCAATTATGTTGTGGACTGTATTTTAATGGGATTCCAGAAGTAAACCAATTCACTGGAGGATCCGGTTCGATTGGACCAAATGTTTATTCGGCCTGAAGCGACCAAATGTTTATTCGGCCCGAAGCGACCAAATGTTTAGTCCGCACTATAGGGACTTGGGGGAAACAAGTGTAGCAAGACTCCCCAATGGAGCCAGTACGCCCAGTGCGTACGAGTGGCCGTCAGTAACAATGAAAATAAATAGAAATAAATAAAACACGATAGTTTTAGTAAATGGTTTGGCTCAACTGCCGGTGTTTATTATTGGTAAACAATATTACCTTTAAGAATTAAGTGCAACGATATGTACAAAGGCTTACGATAAAGCGCGGGTGTTGCTTGCAAGTCAAGCCGATCGATTCTTTCTTATTTATTTTTTATTAATGTTTACATCTGCATAGATGCTTCAAGAGGGCGGTTGTCAAGTGAATATTCGTTGAAATCTCTCATACTATTACAGAGGTGTAATAAATAGGAATGAGGAGATTTTAACGAATATACCTATGCAATTCATAGGGCCAATTAAAAGTTGTAGAATCAATTCTAACTTAAACACAGCTGATTGGAAAAACATCAAAATATTGGACAAGGAGAAAAAGGAAAATAGAAGATATACGCTTGAAAACCTACCTATACAACAACGACTTGACATATCTATGAACACAAAAGAAGACAAAACAAACCTTCAGTATTCCATTGCAATAACGTAACGCCATCTGTGATTTAGCTTTAATTCTGTGATTATTTATTTAATTATTTATTTTATTATATTAATTATGTGTTGTGGAGTCCAGTTTTTAATATTAATAATAATAAATAATTATGAACAATAAATAGTGTAAGTAAGAATTTAAGTGAAACAGCTAAAACAATGTTAACTAAATAATTATTTTTCTGAATTGTTACCAGAATTTAAATAAAAAAGCTCCTGAAAAAGCTGGAAAAAAGCCGGCGAAACATCGAGCAGAAAATGAAATAAAACTCGTTTTAATTGTCATCAAATTTATCTGACCAAGGAAAGCCCAACAAAAAGGATAATTGAGAAAATATAACAAAAATAGCCATACAAATATATCTGTACAAATCTGTACAATGCTATGCCTTTCCAATAAAAAATATTTTCGAAAACTACATAAAAACATTGACTCCATTATCCGGGAAAATCGATTATCCGTAATGCTTCCGGTCCCGACCATTACGGATAATCGAGGTCCGACTGTAATTCTTTATTTGCAGACATTTTCAGTATTTAACAATAAATTTGTGATTTGACGTATGTTTTTTGAGACGAATTCAATTTACAAAAAATTCTTTTGACGTTCCAAACAATTTTAAAAAGAATCGAATTCAATGATTTTTAAAATTGTTTTTAGAACATTTGTATGGAAGAAATCCGTCAGCTTTGCATTGAAGCAATCATTTTATCATATCCACAACTCGATTATGTGGAGAAACCATGACACTTCATTCATTTTTCGCGTTTTTTATAAAATGCTCAAAAAAGGTATTGTAAACAAACACACTTGTTGCTTTTGTATTTACTAGTTTTGAGGTTTTAGGCATTCAGGAAAAACAAGGGTACTATAGATTATTTTCATTTAAGCCTACCTCTTTACTTATACCATAGAACCTAATACAATTTTGTTTTTCAAAATAGTCTGGCTTAATCCCATTGTTGTTATTTTATTATTTTAAAACAACTAATTTATTAGTGGAAAAATGTTGGCATTGTTCGCCAAGGGGTAAGGCAAGGAATTCTAGTTTCGATCACTGGATCTCATCAGTTCCTTTGTTTCTTGTATGTGGATATTCTCCACCGAAGTTATTTTTCAATAACTTCTTCAACAAGAAACTTTTTATTCCCAAACATCAATCGTCAGCACGAAGAATAAAGGTGAACAAAGAAAAAACTTCAATGAGAAGTTTTTCTTTGGCAACCTAACACAACTCCGACGAAAGTGTTTGCGAAACATACCAAACTAATACTAATTATTATTGTTTAAAAATAACAAAAAATATATATTAAACGGCTTCAACAAAAATTCACATGTACTTTGAACGAAAAAGTGGAATTAATTATATAGTGATTTTTAATGCATTACACTGGTAACCCTGATCTCAAAAACAATTGTTTGCTGAAAATATGGCTAAGCCGTTGAAACTTTGCTGCTTATTCTCTTTTCCGATATGCGTTGATCATGTGTGCTGCAAAATATGAGTATGCGTGTCCGATGCTTTTTTATCATAGCAACATTATCAAATAGCATCAGCATCGCTGGCAATATTTTTGTGAAATTTGTTGCTACATGTTGCCGTTGTTCATTGTTGCTAAACATAATTCGAAGAAAATTGGTGTGTCCTTTTCCTTTATACAACTGTCAAAATCTGCAACATTAGTAATAATTATTACTAATTATCACGTAAAAAGACACAGCTATTATTACAAATTATCTAGTACGCAGACAGGCATATTTTAGCAGGCAAAGCTGCAAATATTCGGTGCTGTTGCTAATATGGCGTTAGCATTTTAAACCCTGGGCAGTACAATACTTCCACATTGTCAACTATTGAATTGTTTATAATAATTTGACAATGCTCTTTTCTCTACTTTTGAGAAAGTAGAGGCTTGGTCTAAGTTCTGCTAATTTTTAACTTCCTTTCTATTCTGGTCTGGTCTGATCGCGTAGTACCACTCTGGTACACAATTTTATTTTTTAAAATGAATTTACTATTGGGTTAAACATTGCTGACGTGATTGAGCATTGTATCGAACAGCTCAAACAACAGGCCATGAAAACGCGACAAAATCGATTAGTTGTTAATCAGGGTCGTACCTAACATTTTCTGAGCAACATTTTTGAAGAACATTTCGAAGCTGAAAAGCGTCATCAAGTGGTACTTTTATAGCGGTTCTTAAAATAAGGGACGAAAAGGACATTGAAGGAAGCGAGTTAGAAGGTCGAAATGCTCTATGAAAATAATTCTCATTCGATTTGACTTAAGACGTGTTATCTCATAAATAAGCTAGAACAACATTTAAAAAAGATATAACGCTAATTTCAGATGCCTGACAGGGTCTTCAGCAGAAACTTAATCACGCCATAACTCGGAACTTCGACTCGCGGCGGGTCTGTCCTTCGGGATTCATAATATACTCAGCAAGGGCTTTCATCCCAAACGGAATTATCTCTGCCCCAGATTTTCAACTCCATTTTGTGTCACAGTGTTATTAGGAATTTTTTAAATTCTCTCTTTAGGATTATTTCGCTATAACCTTAATTGATGCCCAAAAATTATGAAATGTTTATGTTCAAGGAAGCAAAACATGCAGCTAGTTACACTTTTATGTCATCACATAAGATTAGAATTTAAGTAAAAAATCGTTGAAAACCCATATAATTTTTTATTTCTTTCTCTTTTCAAAATATTCTGGCTTCTTTCTTTCAATAAAAAAAGGTTTCATTCAATTTGGAAAAGGTTTCATTTGATTTGGAAAAGATTTCATTTAATTTGGAAAAGGTTTCATTTAATTTGGAAAAGGTTTCATTCAATTTGGAAAAAGTTTCATTCAATTTGGAAAAGGTTTCATTTAATTTGGAAATGCTATATATAAAGTATATCTATTTTTCGTGAAATATAATTTTTAATAATTCCTTTAAAATCTGGATTCAAGTTTATTGCAAATGTAAAAAATGTTCCATTAATATTGGTGCTGTGATTATTTTATGAATACGAGGTAGCGGAAGACTTGTCTTGTTGGTCCTGAAATATGTACATGGTGTATTTTGGGTGCCACCGTGGTGCAATGGTATGCACACATAAGGTCGTGGGTTCGATTCCCCGACCAGGCAACATCAAAACACTTTTCAACGGTGGCAAAATACCCCTCAGTAATGTTGGCGACATTTCCTGAGTATTTCAGCCATGTAAAACTTCTCTACAAAAGTGGTGTCTTAGACACGCCGTTCGGACTCGGTGATAAATTGTATGTCCCATATCATTGAGCTAATATGAATCGGGGTGCGATCATTGATATGAGAGTAGTCTCCCTTGTCCCTTATGGGATGTTTGTGGAACAATTATTATTATATTTTCTACCAACAGGCACATAGTTCAACAACCAAAGAACAGTCCAAGTGGCTGTATACCAGAGAAATGTGGCTTGCCATTCTAAAGAAATAAGTATAAGGTTTGCTTTCTACTCTAAAAACAAGCACAAGTCTGGCTTACCACTCAAAAAATAAAAGATCCTACAAAACAATTCATTTGTATGTAAAAAATAATAAATATTACGAAAAAACAAGCATTGTAACAGGTTGGTCGGAGGTTCGGCTAAAATTCGGAGAAAGTTGTTCGGAGGTTTGGAGATTTTATTCGGAGGTTTTAAGGGGGTTGTTCTTAAGTTCGCATTTTCGGGTGAGGTTGTTCGGAAATTCAGAGGAAGTTGTTCGGAATAGACCTTTTCCAACTTTTTCCTCCCCGAACTTTCACCCTCCGATCCGCAGAACAACCCCCCTCCGAACTTTCCCCTCTCAATTCGTTTCTTGTAAGGAAAATCTTTGTAGTGTTGTTGTTGAGCCACTTGGCAAACTATTAACGATTATATAGCACTTGCAAGTTTGCAAGTGCAAAATACCATGGACACTGGTTTTAAAAAATATATGTCGGGTTTTTTAGGCGACAACCCCAATAGTGTTTAGTTTTGTTAGATTTTAAGATTGCTAAAGTTTGAGCACAATTGCAATATGATAACACGTGCCCCTGCACAGTGGTGGCACTTACATGGGAAGGTGTGACAAAAATATTTCTAGATAATATATCGAACTGAAATTTTTATCAATGGGACCTAGTGACCTAAACATATACTAACAAAAATATTGTAGTCCTAGGTCCAAGTTTAAGCGTGGTTCCCATGTAACGAAGTATTTCACAATTACCAACACATTGTTCAATCGAATTTGCTGTAATCCGGTGCCAGGAGTTCTTATTGCATAGTAAACCACCCCGCGAAATATTTTCAGTGTTGGTACACAGAAAAAAAAAATTGTAGCCATTTGATAAAGAAATTCAAAGATTCAACCAATAATTTATCGATTTTCCGGCAATAAAAAAAATTGTCATATTGACAAAATTTGATAAAATTATTTGATCACAAAGTAAAAATACAGTTTGATAAAATAAAATTGTAATATTGACTAAAATATTTATCGAATTTGTATATCTTTAACTGATAAAATATTTCACATATTGACAAAAATATTTTTCAAAATACTCCATATTTTGCTTGATAAAAACTAAATATTTTCTTGATTAAAAATTTGTTGAATGCATTTTTTCAATCGATAAAAAATGTGCATATTTACAATTATTTCGTTGCTTTTTTTGTTAAATACAAACCCAAAAGCCACAAAAAGATACATACACACATTTATAAATGGTGGTGGTGGTTATTTATTTAATTAAAACGCACAAAAATGCCAAACAAAAAGCAACAGCACACACATTGGCACATAAAAATAACAGATACATACAAGAAATAACAGATGAAAGAAAGAAAAACGGAATGGAATAATAAATAACAGAAGTAAATAATTATTTAGTGCCACACTTCAATTTTAATAAAAGAAAACAAAAAAAAAAAAACACTTAAATATAAAATATAGGGAACATCGTTGAACGCTTCTCGTTAGTTGTGAAATAAAACACATTGAAAATCATCAGCCGAAAAATGGATATCTGTAATTAAAAATATATTACATACATACATATTTCAAATATATAAAATGTATTGACGTTATTACCAATATCACATGCGGTTGCTTCTTTGTCCAATAAAATATTCTTATTCTCCATTTTCAGATACGTGAATTCAATTATAAAATGTATTGGGAATTTAATTTACTTGAAAGACACATTTACTTTAAGATTTATTTCTGCGCTACCGACCACACACAACTACTGCTTTAAAGAGACTGCCAAAATTATCCAAACTGACGGTTAAAAAATATTATCTGCCTAACTTAACCACCAAACAGAACAAGACATGAGAACTCGTACCATTTTTTCCTCCCTTTTCGTTCGTTAGGTTCATAAAAAACAGTAAGAAACTTATTGTATACATACAAGCCTTCACCGAGCACAAGTAGATAAACAAACCAAATGCCAAACAAACGCATAATTCCTCTATGACGCAAAAATGCCCATAAACATAGCAACGACACTCACATCTCATGCCGTAAAAAAGTTTTTTTCTCTCACTCTTGAGAGCGAGAATATGCGACAAACGTTGAAAACCATTTTAACAACAGAAATTCATTAATAGCCATGAACAAGTTTCAATAATTTGTTTGAAATCGTTTATCGATCGCTTTCTAGTAACATTTTCATGTTTGATAAACATTTTCCCTATATATTCGTAATATTTTATCGCCATTCGACAAAAATGTGGTGATAAAGCTTTTAATCAAAATTTTCAGGGTGGCTTTTTTTTCTGTGTGGTGACGCAATCGCAGACGATGAGGAAGAGTCATCCCAAAGGATTAAGTACAGTGTCGCCAAAAGACTGAGGAACAATATCGCTGTGGCATTAAATTAAACATTTAAAACTTTTTAACGTCTGCATTCATTTTTAATTAATTATTATTGTTGATATTAACACTAGTAAAGAAAGGAACTTTTTGGAATTAAATATTTTTTTACTTAGAAAACTTAAGGCTTCGGCACATACGATCCGTTGTGTGGCGCGTTGAAAACCAAGCCAAATTTGTTCTTGAAGTTTTGATGTGATTGTTGTAACGCGGCACTTAACGGATCGTATTGCCCCTTAAAGTAATTTAATTTTTAACTCATTATACCCTACACCACACTGTGGTAAGGGGTAAAATAATTTTTTTTTTGTATGTAACATGCATAAGGAAACGAGATTAGGGTGTCAAAAAACCGGTTTTTCCAAACAAAACGGGTTTCTTTAATTAATTCTCTTTCGAGTTGAGCTGTAAGGCCTTTGGAGATACATTGAAAAATTAGGAGTCCACCGAAGTCCCACGCATCCAACCATTACACTACGTTTCACGGGTGGTAAAGCCGATCTTCAGGTGTATTAGGATGTTGTTGTTGTGGCAGACGAAGGCAAAGCTTGGAAACTAGTGTATATATTGCACTTCATTAGATAAATGTATATGCGAAATTATGTCAGTTAATTGAAACTCCAAACTTTTCCTATAGTCTTGCTTGGTAATCCCATTTTTCAATGTTCACAAATACTACGGTAAGTTTTATTCCTACATCATTAGTAATTGCTCTTCTATATCAGAAGATTTTTTTATTTTTTTGATTTGATCATCAATTATTGTCTACTAAAGTTTTGACAAGTTGATGGTGGCTTAGAACGCTAAGACGCCGGCAACCTTGACTCTCAGTTGTCGGTGACCCAGGTTCGAATCCCAGCCTGGCTCATGCTGAAATTATTTTTTATTTTTGCCTTATTAAGGCGAAGGCCATTTATAGTGATATTTAGTTTGGAGTTTCAATTAACTGACATAATTTCGCATATACATTTATCTAATGAAGTGCGATATATATACTAGTTTCCAAGCTTTGCCTTCGTCTGCCACAACAACAACATCCTAAAGGCCTTACAGCTCAACTCGAAAGAGAATTAATTAAATATCACTATAAATGGCCTTCGCCTTAATAAGGCAAAAATAAAAAAACGGTTTTCGGTTAACAGAAATTTTCAATTTTTCCAAAAACCGGTTTTCGGTTTTCAAACATTTTCAAAACCGGTTAACCGGTTTTGTAAAATAGGCACAAAATGGCTCGTAATTGATAAATATTTAATTAAAAATGTGCGGAAAGGGACAAATTAAGTATAATGACTTCGTTATTATATAGTTATCACATAATATCCCTGTTATTTGACATTCAACCTCGAAGTGGGGACAACATAATTAAGATTGAAATTGTGCTCTAAGTATAGTAAAAACCCTTACATATACCAAATTGTGTAACAAAAGAATTAAGTGTACATTTTATTATGTCTGGATTCTCCATCATTTGTTTAGAACCTCAAATTATCGTTCCGGAATCAAACATGCATTTTATTATCGTTACCCTTTACAACCTTTAATTCGACAAGTACTTCGTTTACTGTACTAATTAAAAACGTATGGGCAACGTCATTCAAACTAACTTGCGATATTACGTATACGCAGTTTTTGTCATAGATAGTTCTTTTGAGCTACTCGGCTAAGAAGTTTCCGAACCGCACAACTATACATTTTACACAAAATATTTTTCAAATTTAAAGGTATCTGACATTTACAACTTGGCCCGTACATTGTTTTAGTTAATTTTAGTTTACGTTCAAGAATATAATTTTAGTTTAATATTAAAAATATTACTATATTTTTAAAACCGGTTAACCGACACAAATAACCGGTTTTTTCGGTTAACCGAAAATGACGTTTTTGCCAAAAACCGGTTTCGGTTTTGTAACTCAAAACCGGTTAAACGGTTTCGGTTTTGGACACCCTAAACGAGATAGACCCACAGTTCGTTTTGAAGACATATATAGAATCTCATTCTGAGTCGATTTATGCATGTCCGCCCGTCCGTCCGTTCGCAACGTACAAGTCGCATTTGTTGTCCGATTTAGCTGAAAATTGGGGAGTGCCATTTTTTAGCCATAAGAAGAACACTTTTGGTGAAAATCGGTCCAGATTTCGATATAGCTCCCATATATATTTTCGCACGACTTCGATGAAATTTGGAATATGTGACTAAATTCGGTCAAGAAATAAACATGCCAAATTATATCGAAATCGGCCTAGATTTGGATATAGCTCCCATATATACATATGTACATTAGGGCTATAACCAAAAAAATACCACCACATAGCCGTGTAGAGCATGGAAAACTATTATGAAATACGGTGTCAATTTTTCTCTATCGCGAAAAAAGTTTCCGCACCAAATGCATGGAAGTTCAGAAATGCATTTTTTAATTTTATCTGTTATAACAACATGTTTGCTTTTCATTAAAATTTTTATTTTTTTGTAATCTAATTTAAAATCATTATCAAAGCGTTCTGGACCAATTTGTTCTCAAATCGCGCCATTTCGGAGCATATTAGGAACTATTGACACTATTGCAATTTTTGGTTTTTCTTTATAAACTCGTGAATTTTATGTGTATATTTTTTGTACCTATCGGACAAGAGAATTAGGGGTCATTTGCAACGAATTCGCGAAAGTTACAGGCTGTTTTTGTTGACCTTGCCTGTATATATTAAACATTTTAATTTCGCCCAATATTACCACCGTAATATGTGGCAACCCTTGAAATTTAGAGGAATTGTTATAAGTAGAAAAACGAAGGTTAGACAATCTATCAAACTTTTCTCCTTAGGAACCGCGAAAAATGGAAAAACAAAGTTTAGTTTCGAAAAATTTGGAATGTATAGAAGTGATTTGCATCCGTGTCACTGGGGCCTCAATGTTTCTTGTTCGAAAGAGATTATTCTCCCTATCAAACAAAAAATATGCTGTAGAAATCCGTTGTGGAAAAAATAAGTTATGCCCGTATACAGTTAAAAATCCAAGAAATCCCGTTTTCACTATATTCACCGTCATAAAATCAAAAACCGAAGTGACATAAAGGTATTTTCGTCTTCCCGTTTTATAATTTCATTTCTGGCATTAACTGTTCATTTCGTAAAGGAAGGAATATGCAAAAACAGACTTTTAGGATTGAGGCCTATGAAAGGAATTTCAAATTCAGGTAAAATCTATTTGATTAATACATAGACAGCTAAAGCTCTATTAAAGTAAATGTAATGTGTGTAAATTCGAGTGCTTGTTTGGATTTTCAGTATTAGAATTATGAGTTATTCTGGCGTTTAGTATTTTACAGTTGGACCATGTCACAATTACGAAAAAACCTCATGTTGTACACATAAAATGTCAACATTTGTTGTGTTTTTTCATGAGAATTCAATTTATAATAACTTATTTTGATAGCTTGAGTTCGATCAACTGCACTGATGCATCTGGTAATTTCTCCATGAGTTGGACCTCGGCTGTCGATGGCGGTCTTATTATTATTCTTCATATTAACGGGACACTCTATTATGCCTACAATTATATACATCCCTTTAAATTTGTAATAATTTTGGTAAATATTCTCGTTTTATGTAATAAATAGGCATTAATATCAAAGAAAAATTGGATTCCTTAGCGAGTTTAACTGTTCCTTTAATGACCCCACTGTCTTCGTTACAGATAGAGGAAGTAATATCAAAACAGCTTTAGCAGGACAAGAAAATATCAATTGCATAAATCGCTGAGTCAATACTAATGTTTAGTCCGCACTATAGGGACTTGGAAGAACAAGTGTATCAAGCCTCTCCCAGTGGAGCCAGTACAACCAATGCGTACGTGTGGCCGTCAATATAAAAAGAAATAGAAATAAATAAAACACGAAAGTTTTTAGTAAAGGGTTTAGCTCAATTGCCGGTGTTTATTTATTGGTAAACAATATTACCTTCGAGTTTACGATAAAGCGAGTGTGATGTGCTTGCGATTCAAGCGGTCGATCGATCTTTTTTTTGTTATTTGTGTGTTTATGTTTACATCTGCATGGATGCTTGAAGAGGGCGGTTGTCAAGCGAATATTCGTTGAAATCTCTCATACTATTACAGGGGTGTAATAAATGGGAATGAGGAGATTTCAACGTATGTGATTCATAGGACCAAATAAAACAATATGATCCATTCTAACTTAAACATTTGCCGCCTCCCTTGAAACATCCATATGTTTTAACAAATACAAATTGATTATATGTAGGTAATTAAGAAGCATGCACATTCAGAAATTGCACGACTTCTTGGGCAGGAATGCGCAAAATGCAGGAAGCTTAAATTCGCTTACCTGCCCAACGAAGCAGATATCTTCAATATTACCTACGTGCATGTGATGTGCAGCAAAAAGCAATGTTTGAATAATATTAAAGTTAAAACCATTTCAAGTTCGGGAGAAAAAAAATATAATTTTTTACTTTGCGTTTTCTTTTTTGTGTTGTCTTTGTTTTGAGTTCGCAAAAAACTCAATTTATTTCTTGCGCAGATATATACAAATTTTACAACAAGATTAAAGTAAAATCCCCAAAATGTTGATGCAGCTATGTCTAAAATGCAGCTATTGAATGTGCACTAAAACACAATATATTGAAAGGAATCTAGATAATAGTAGCCTTAAAAATTGTTTTTGGTCAGGAAACGCCAAAATGCAGCTTTGAATGATGCAGGTAACCAGAAATTACGTATACGAAATTAAGCAATGGCTAGAGCTGGCAAACTATCGATATTCGCAACATTTGATAGTTTCGATATTTCCATTTCAAAATATCGATAGTATCGATACTATCGCCCTTTCGTTTCAACACACAGTGGAAAGAGTGACACAAATATTTGTAGATCTTAAATTTCCAGCATTGGTTCCTGTAGTGGGATTCTCTAACGCGTTTTTTGATTACCGACAAAAATCGGTAAAATTAAAACGCAAAATAATGAATGAAAAGTATGAATAAAAGTTGGCAACACAGTTGTTATCGGTAGGACTTAGCGACAATTTTGTTTTGGTAGCTAACTTACCGACAAATTTCGTTAATTATCGAAATTGCAAGCATTTTAATTTGACCAATTTTTGTCTGTAACCAAAAAATGCGTTAGGGAATACCACTACTGGCGAAGAAAACCCATTAAAACCGCAAAAGTCAACTTTGAAGATCCGATTTTGGTTATAGTTCCAATATAAAGGTTCCGCATCGTATAGGGTATTTATATTTATATATATGTCTGTTCCAGAAATTCACGAATCTATTAATTTTGACTATTTTTCAAATTATAAAGAACAAAAATTTTATCGTAGTAAAAATTACCCATTCCTCGTCTGCTCTACTACTCTGAAAAACAAATCTGAATCTCAACACAATAGCTTTGTTCCCGTACTTTTTAATAGTAAAACTTGTAAATGAGAGAAGGAGAGAAAAATGTTTGTCACACAAAAAATTTTTCAAAAAGTTCGGGAACGCAAAAATGGAAAAAACGTCAAAAAAGCTGGAACAAATGTCAAAGTCGGCGTACCAGCCAATCAGACACCGGCATCCATGTTACTATTTTTTACACGCTCAAATTTGTCGAGTAAAACGTTTTTAAAGAGAGCGTCATTCAGCGCCATTTTTGTTTAAAGAGAACATTTTACAACTTTTTTGTGTACGGGAACGGGTTTTCGGGTAAAATGTGTAAAAGTCGTAAAAATTTTAAAAACTTTTTAGTTCTGGAACAAAGCTACTGATATGCATTCTGATGTTGTCTTATAGCATGTTTATATTATATTATTGTATACTAACATTTTGGTTTACATCATGGATACTCCATGAATTCTAATTAAATACCATGGCGGAATGATAAATACCCAAAAATACCTTGGAAATTTAGCCAATTCAGTTTTGTCCGATAATATCGATTGAAAAAACTATCAATCGATAGTGACATTCGAAATAAAGTATCGATATTATCGATAGTACCATTGATTGCTTGCCAGCTCTAGCAATGGCATAGTGCAGGCGTGAGCAGTACATTTTACATTTTTTCTTTCAAACTTTTTTTCCTTTTTTCAATTTTTTTTTTTCAAAACACATTCTTACATGCTAAGCGATGGGTCATTAGGGACCCTGGTACTAGTATTGCAGGGCCATTAGGGACCCCGCGAACGATAGTGCAACGTGAGCTAGGGTTCGTCATGTTTGGTTGGGCCGATTACAACGATTTTTCGTACGATTTATGAAAACAATAATTTATGTGACCGGAGCCGTAACAACCCATCCAAATTATGTATTTTGAGCATACTGTGAACCAGACGAAAGTCGAAAAGTATGACCTTTAATTATTTTGGGGTATAAATCTGCTCCTATCAAAATGTCTACAGGTCGCGATTCGCCGAATTGAGGATCTGCCAAAACTATATTTGACACATCCGACTTAAGGGCTGAAGTGACCGAAAAGTTTGGAAGATTTCCTGTAATGGAATCTACAACTAACGCCGAAATTTCAAAAATGGACGAACTGTCACTGCGTCACGTGGAATTTTTGTCGAACCACATTATCGACCGTTGCCGATGTATCGCTAGATGTAGATGACGAATTACTAATAACGTTTAAAGTTCTATGCCGAAATGTGGAAGCTGAGGCAAACAACTTCGAACTTCTGTGAGTCACAATTTGACTCGGACTGCTCACTATAGGGCGGTCTCTGTGCAATAGAGTGTTATGTCTCTCATTGCACTTTCGACAACAACGGCCATTACAATTTTTTACTTCGTGTCCCTTCCGAAGGCAATTTACACACTAACTATTCTTTTTGACTAATTTATATCGTTCCAACGGTGTACAATTTACGAACCGCTGGCAAACATTTAATTTGTATTGTTGCTCTGAACAAAGAACACAACAAGAATTAGGAAACATACGAAGAGGTGTCGAATAGTTTTTGGGACTGGGAGAAGTGTGAGGAGAAGAAGTACAAGATTTAAGAGTCACTTTACAAGTCGAATTATACAAAGTGTCAGCACTTCTCGTTTCATGCAAACACAGAAGTTCGAATTCTCTCTGTCAAGAATGCATCTAATTCTTTCCAAGTTGAAAGACGAGACTTATTTGTCACACTTTGCTCCCATAAAGCGTGTGTGATCTTAGGCAATTTTTGTAAACAAATGAACAACACAATCGGATCAATTATCCTTAGGTATTTCATAAATTGCCATTGCCGAAAGGCAACTATTTATTTCACGCTGTATTGATTTTAGTCCCGAACTGATTTCTTGAGCCAATACAGGAAGCGAAAACAAAGATTTTGGCAGTGGACAAGCAAACGTGGATTATCGTATGTGGAGTTCAATTCATTCCACGCAAGATTGAAACTCCGATGAGTCAAAGGAAACTTCGAGACGATTTCTCGAGCCTTACCACTAGTTTTACACACCAGATCACACAATCGCTCAATATCTGTCAACCGGGAGTTATCGACGTAGACCGCACTGAACAAATCTCTAAAAGTGGGCTAGTTTAAAATGTTTCCATTGAAAACCTCAATATCACATGGAGGCAACGCAAGATTGTGAATGCTATCAAATATTGGGAGATCATCAACGAAGTTTGTGCCTATTCTAGGATTCCCAATACTCAATATTGAAGAGCACATCACGAGAGAGATGGGACGACAAACTCACTTTTTTAACATTCACATCACAGGACTGTTTTTCCACAGAAATATCGCCTGGATGTTTATTAGGAAGTCTTCCGAACTATCCGATGAGTTCGGGGATATTTTAGATGAGCTACTAAATTTGGACAACAATCTATTTATCTTTGAAGAACAACTTGTATATTTCTTATGCGACTCCTCATATATGGAATTAAGATTTTCAGGATTTTCTACAGAAAAGAGGCATTTACTAAAAGTTTCCTGAAAGTTCTTCCACAATTTCTCAATTTCCTCACTCCAAACTTCGAGGGAATAAAAATCAAGTTCGTCTTCCTTTAATTTACGTGCTATGGCAATTCCCGTTAAAGGTCCACTTTCCATTAGTATACGTACATCACGAAATATCGAATCTTGTTTGGTAACCGATACTATAGAATTATTTTACTTCGGTGTAAAGATATGAGGACACTTTTCAAGTTGTGGGGAAATAATTCTCAATCACTTTATTCCACTCCCTAGCTAAATACTTCGGTTTTAAACAAGCAGGATCGTCAAGTGCTGGAGTTACCCGAGTACGAAATATTTGATTTGTGGCAGTGTCCGCAGTCGGAAGATTTCGTACAAAACCCAAGGCCTTGGTTCCTGCGATTCGTTCGCTTCCGCGATTAGTTCGCTTCCTGCGATTCATCCGCTTCCGCGATTAGTTCGCTTCCTGCGATTCGTTCGCTTCCTGCGATTTGTTCGCTTCCTGCGATTTGTTCGCTTCCGCGATTAGTTCGCTTCCGCGATTAGTTCGATTCCTGCGGTTCGTTCGCTTCCTGCGATTCGTTCGCTTCCTGCGATTCGTTCGCTTCCGTGACTCGTTCGCTTCCTGCGATTCGTTCGCTTCCTGCGATTCGTTCGCTTCCGCGACTCGTTCGCTTCGAACTTATTCAATCGTCTCTTCTCGTTCCAGACCGACTACAACGAGCCGAGTGCCACCAACCCGAGTACCGTTGACGGGGATACCGAGCCGAGGGTCATTAGTCCGATTGCCGAAACCAAGAAGCCGACTATACCGAGCCGAGTGCAACCAACCCGATTTCTCAAGCCGAGGGCCATCAACACGAGCAAGCCGAGACGAGCGTTGTCCACCAAACTACATTAGGCCGATCGTAGCCGAACGTCTTCAATTCGACTTCAACGCCGAGTGCCGTCAGCATCCCTACCACAACCAACTAACTTCCACCCACTTTTACGGGAATCAATATACCTACTGGCCGACTCCAGTCTCCCGAACACCGTCGGGCCGATTGCCACTACTGTGCCAACATCAGACGATCCAGCCAAAGCCACGGAAGACAGTAGCGTACGACGTCCACCACACGAAGCCACCCTGCCGAGACGAATAGTCGCACTAAATAAGTAAATAAGCCTATAGTCCACGAACCCCCACATGTTTCTCATTATTTAGACACCAAGAGAGGTGATAATAAAGAATTAAATCATCATAACTCGTGTTTTATCTTAAGGTTTTGTGGGTCCTTGAGCTGACCCTGGATGTGACTGAACTTACCTCAGCCCTAGTTAAAACCCTCGTTATAAATGGCGCCCGAGCAGGGACCCGACAAAGGCACGAAAAGCGGAAAACCACAACCTGCCGCCAACGAAGATTTGTCGAGTCCAATGGGAAACATGTTTGGAGAATCAGAGGCGGAAACTCGCTAAGTCCCGAGTCACTTAGATGGATATATCTACTGAATCGCGAACAACTGATTCAGCATACTTCGCATATGATCCACTCAGCCGATGTGCCTTATTCTCGCGATACGCACTGTTGGCGTTGCAAGCAACCTGGACACTTCCCGTGGCAGTGTCGGAAGAAACTGCTTCTATTTTGCTCTCACTGTGGGAAAGATGAAGTTCTCTCCCGAGAATGTGCCTGTAAAAGCACCGAGTCAACGGCAATTGAGGAGACAGTCGCTGGCGGAAAAATTTGTCGATATTTTATTTCCGTCCTGGTCGAGGGTATCCGCGTTATCGCTCTCATCGATACCGGGGCATCCACCAGCTATATTGACGCGGCTATGATGAAAGCACTGCAGGCCAGAGGTGTACAGCCTGGTTCGGCCGAAAGGATGATCCACATAGCCGATCAAAGAGTGACGAATTGTGAATCGGATCTATGTACGTCTGAGAGTGGAGTACCGGGGCAAGAAGACTCAGCTGGCGGTAACGGTTGTGCCGACGTTAGCAGAACCACTCATCTTAGGCATGGATTTCTTATCAGCACGAAACTGTTGCCTAGTTTTGGATGGAGAGCCAGTACCCCGAGTCATTACCGAGACGTTCGTTGATTTCGTGCACACAATTACCTCCAGAAGCTACCTTACTGAAGCCCAGGAGGCCCAGTTGAACGCCTTGCTCAACCATTATACCGACAAGTTTGCTGGAAGTCCCGGATTGTGCACGTTAGCATCACACACCATTAGGCTCAAGCATCAGGAGCCCATCAAACAACGTTATATGCCCCGTAATCCGGCTATGATAGCTATAGTGAACGACGAAGTCGACAAGCTACTGTTGGAGGACAAAATAGAACCGTCACATAGCCCGTACAGCTCACCAATCGTGTTGGCACGAAAGAAGCAGGGAGGTTGGCGGATGTGTATAGACTACAGGCAGTTGAACGAGGTCAGCCTGCCCGACGCATACCCATTGCCCCAAATTAACGCGCTACTGGACCAACTGAGAGAGGCCAAGTTCATATCGACCTTGGACCTCAAGAGTGGATACTGGCAAATTCCTCTGGATGAGGCTCCTCGGCCTTGCACGGCATTCACTGTCCCTGGCCGGGGTTATTTCAATGGAAGGTCATGCCCTTCGGGTTGCATGCGGCTCCAGCAACTTTTCAACGAACTCTCGATCAAATAATCGGTGCCGACCTGTATCCTTTAGTTTTCGTGTACCTAGACGACATAATCGTCCCCGGTCGGGATTTTGCTGAACACCTCAGAACCTTGGAAACCGTCTTCGAGAGACTACAAGCAGCAGGAATGCAGTTAAATATGAAAAAATGTCATTTTGTCCAAAAGTCGATAAAGTACCTCGGTCATGTCGTGACACCTGAAGGCATACGAACCGATCCCGATAAGGTAGAAGCGGTACAGAAACTTCCCCCTCCAACCAATTTAAAAGAGCTGCGAAGGATTTTGGGTATGGCGTCGTGGTATCGACGTTTCATTCCTAATTTTTCGAGAGTCGTTCATCCTCTCAATCGTCTTCTGAAGAAAGGTGTGAACTGGGGATGGGGCCCGGAAGAAGCCGAAGCGTTCGAAACGCTAAAACGTATACTTAGCGAAGCTCCTATTCTGAAATGCCCGGACTTCACTCGTCCCTTCTTCCTGCAAACGGATGCCAGTTCGGAGGGCTTGGGCGTAGTCCTTTTCCAGCGACATTCGGAGCAAGAATCAGTGATAGCATACGCCAGCCGATCTCTGACACCACTCGAAAGGAGTTACACGACCACTGAACAGGAATGTCTTGCCATCCTTTGGGGAATACGAAAGATGAGGCAGTATCTGAAAGGCTACCACTTCACGGTCATCACGGACCACCATTCTTTGAAATGGCTGCACTCGCTGAAGAATCCCTCGGGTCGACTGGCGAGATGGCCGCTGGAACTCCAGCAGTTCGATTTTGACATCGAGTACAGGAAAGGAAGCTTAAATGTCGTTGCTGATGCCCTGTCCAGAGCACCTTTGCCAAACGTGGACGAATGTTATGCCATGTCCACCAGCCCCGATGATTGCTACAAGAAGGTGCTGAAGAAGGTGGCCCTTAAACCTAAAGAACATCCCGATCTGCAGATTTTGGAGCACGGGCTCGGAATGAAAGCGATGTGTCCCAGTGGAAATGCAGATGGAGATTCTGCGTGACCATCACGACACCGTCCATGCTGGACATCTGGGCATGTTTAAAACGTTAAAGCGAGTTCAGGAACATTTTTACTGGCCGGGGATGTCCAGAGATGTACGGAAGTACCTCCAAAAATGCGAAACCTGTGCCCGATATAAGGTGGAACAGAAAGTTCTTTGCCGGTATATGCAATGCAATGTAGTGCACCATGGGAACTGGTTTGTGCCGATTTTGTCGGGCCGTTTGCCAAGGTCCAAGCAGGGGAACACCTCGTTATTAGTGGTAGCCGATAAATTTAGCCGATGCCAACAAGACGGGCCACCACACTGGACGTCGTTAAGGCTCTCAAAGAAAGGATAATTTACCGATTCGGGTGCCCGAAAATATTTTTAACGGACAACGGTGTTCAATTTAAAAGTCGTTCTCTAACATCATTCCTCAATGACCACAATATTGAGCATCGCACCACTGCTTTCTATGCCCCAAATGAGAATTCCACGGAGCGCACGAACCGAGTCGTGAAGACTATGATAGCCCAAAATACGGGAATGGATCACCGTCTCTGGGACGAACATCTACCCGAGATTGCCTTCGCTATAAATACAGCGGTCAACGAATCGTCAAAATACTCTCCTGCCGAGGTCATATTTGGTCATAATCCCGTCGCCCCCAACTCGTTGCACCTTCCTTCTGTTAACACGCCGAAGAACAACGCAATGTATAAAGAACTTTGGAAAGAAGTTAAAGAAAATAACAAGAAGGCTAGTCGCATGCAACAACATTACTATAACCTCCGAAGAAGGAATTGGACGCCGGCGGTAGGGAGTGAAGTGTGGGTAAGAGAACGACAATTGTCTTCGGCCGAGGATAAGTTCAACTAAAAGCTTGCGCCAAAATTCTCTGGTCCATATGTCGTCACATCAGTCACACACAAGAACATCGTTGAAGTGAGGGAGGGGGTGAAGGGGAAAGTCAGGAGAGTGAATGTGCAGGATTTGAAACCTTGTAACTCTGGTGATCAAATTAACTCGCGGAATATAAACGAGTCAATGTAACCCACTCAATTTATCACAGATTCAGTTTGTGCTAGATACCGCTCCACCGCCACACATTTCCCTTGTCAAATATAAACGTCGTAACAACAAACCTGCACCCTCGATTCTGTTGTCAGCCGTTGTTTAGCAAATCGCTACAAGCAAGTAGTGTAAAATAAAACCACTAATATCTACTGACTAAGATAAAACAAAACCTACGAAAACATTGAAAAAAACCAAAACATTATGAATTGATTAAAAACAATTTTTAAAGGAAAAAAAAAAACACATACAGATCCTCATCCATCTCTTCAAAGAAATATCCGATCACCTTGTTTTTATATTGAACAAGGTCTGCCATATAAATGTATGAATATTTCTCTCGCTGCACCATATACATTTTTTTAAACAGCCAACGTCACCACTATAGTAATTAACAAAAGAATCGCTATCACACTTAGATAGTGGATTTTTGTACGTCACTATTCCCCACAAGTAGCGGTGAAACTACCAACTTGGCATCCCTGCATTACTCTACCAAAAGTCTCGAACACATACACTGAGTGAGAACACAACATAATAATGAGTGAAAACGCAACAAAGAGAATGCGGCAGAGACAATTCTCTTACATGCAATACTGAGCGAGCGAGCAACATTAATCTGGATCTCACGCATAACCACTCAGAAATTGTAGGCAAGCGAGCCGTTATACTAATGCAGCGATGCTCGCTCTCGTACGTAAAGGTATAAACAAACCGCCCGCGTTATCTCTTTAGTTTTATCTGGCTTAACAATGGGAGTGATCGCTTACCGCTACTATACACGAAATCTTTGGAGCCTCTCAAACAAACAGGCTGTTTTCAGTATCGTCAGTTGCTTTGTGTTGTTTAAACTTCATCAGCATATTTCAGTTGCGCACTCTTACATTGTTCCTAGAAAATGCACTTACATTTAGTTGTATCAGAAAAAAGACATACATGTTTGTTTTTTATCTACGTTGAAAAGGAGTTTTTTATTTATTCGTAGCTTCGCAGTAGTTAAGTACAACGGCGTTAAGAAACATATTACTTCGCAGATTTTCAGTCACATGTAAAGCAACTTATGATACCACACTCAAAATTGCCAACAAACGAGCCGTTGTTCCCATATAGAGAGGGGAAAAAAACTCAACCTCTGCACTTAAAGAGATATCAAGAAGGGGATTGTTATGAAGATCTGAACATGGAATGTTTATTCACGTGGTATTGGTTAAAAAGTTAAGATGGAACGCAAGACAACTAGACCACGTAAAATAATCACGCCGCCACAAGCCCCTAAACCATACCAACCACCGATGGAAGCTCGTCCTCGGATAATATCGAACGTGGTCCTACCAACACGACAGGTGAGCTTCCAACCAATTGTAACTTCTGGCCCTCCACCATTGGTACGGTTCACACCAGGAGCTTCGGGAGGAAGCAGTTCATCGGAAGCTCTCACATCATCGGCTCCAAGCAGCCAGTCTTTCAAGCGACCACCAACACCGAGGGGATTGCCCACTCTTGATGAGCCGGTACAAAATATTGGAATCCACGGACGTCTCCGATCTTCTTTGGCATTAACTTCCAACAACCGCAACCAGTCAGCTTCAACTTCGGGTAACAATACTGTGGCAGTCCAGCCGCCACCCCATTCAGCTCGCAGTCAAGAACATCCCCAATCAGCTTCGGATTCGTCCCCCGCTAACAACGGCCAATCGTCCTCAACCTCGGCCAGTCATCACCCTACAGCCGGGCAGCAATCAACCCAGTCAGTCAGCATTTCTCAGGCAGAAACTTCGGCTAATGGCCAGCGTAGGCCTGCACAGCCAGCATATGTCTGTCAGCAGCCGTCTACCCAGGAGCTGCTACGATGGATGCACACAATACGAGTGCAAAAACCGAGGGGACGTCGTCATCAGACGGTATTGCACTATGCCGATAGGCCATCAGTGAAGGTAATTTTTTTGAGTGGCGATCGAGCCCGCCTGATGTGCCGAAATGCTGTGGTCATCGTTCCGCTAGTGCCTACTTTAAATCGGCCACACAGACGTTAGAGTAACCTGACACTGAGAAAGGGAACATATGAGTGCTATGCAGCTGTGGGACAGCAGTTATTTTTGGAGCATCGGTACAACAGTATTGCTTAGGTTTATTAGTTTAGTTTACAAGCTGTAGAACAGCCGCTAATATGCTAAAATATAATGTTAAGTTTATTCCTAATGCTATAGGACAGCTATATTGAATTGAAATGTATTTTTATAAACTATTAGTAATAAAAAAAACCGGAATTTAAGACCAGTTGACATGAGCTCCCATCCGGGCAGTAAAATTCACCTTTACATAGGTGGTGCGGGCCATAGGCCAAAACTCGGTCAACAACTATGAACCCATAAAGGAGATTTATAAACACAGTCTTTTTCTTTCTTTCTTTTTTTGTTTTTTTTTTCTTTCTTTTTCCGAAGTAAGGGGGGGGGGATGTAACGTGACCGATACATGTTACATATGTTATTAGCTTGGTTTTACATTGCCCAGCTTAATTAACGTGCTATGGCAATTCCCGTTAAAGGTCCACTTGCCATTGGTATACGTACATCACGAAATATCGAATCTTGTTTGGTAACCGATACTATAGAATCATTTTACTTCGGTGTAAAGATATGAGGACACTTTTCAAGTTGTGGGGAAATAATTGTCAATCACTTTATTCCACTCCCTAGCTAAATACTTCGGTTTTAAACAAGCAGGATCGTCAAGTGCTGGAGTTACCCGAGTACGAAATATTTGATTTGTGGCAGTGTCCGCAGTCGGAAGATTTCGTACAAAACCCAAGGCCTTGGTTCCTGCGATTCGTTCGCTTCCGCGATTAGTTCGCTTCCTGCGATTCGTCCGCTTCCGCGATTAGTTCGCTTTCTGCGATTCGTTCGCTTCCTGCGATTCGCTCGCTTCCGCGATTAGTTCGCTTCCTGCGATTCGTTAGCTTCCTGCGATTCGTTCGCTTCCTGCGATTCGTTCGCTTCCGCGACTCGTTCGCTTCGAACTTATTCAATCGTCTCTTCTCGTTCCAGACCGACTACAATGAGCCGAGTGCCACCAACCCGAGTACCGTTGACGGGGATACCGAGCCGAGGGTCATTAGTCCGATTGCCGAAACCTAGGAGCCGACTATACCGAGCCGAGTGCAACCAACCCGATTCCTCAAGCCGAGGGCCACCAACACGAGCAAGCCGAGACGAGTGTTGTCCACCAAACTACATTAGGCCGATCGTAGCCGAACGTCATCAATTCGACTTCAACGCCGAGTGCCGTCAGCATCCCTACCACAACCAACTAACTTCCACCCACTTTTACGGGAATCAATATACCTACTGGCCGACTCCAGTCTCCCGAACACCGTCGGGCCGATTGCCACTACTGTCCCACCATCAGAAGATCCAGCCAAGGCCACGGAAGACAGTAGCGTACGACGTCCACCACACGAAGCCACCCTGCCGAGACGAATAGTCGCACTAAATAAATAAGCCTATAGTCCACGAACCCCCACATGTTTCTCATTATTTAGACACCAAGAGAGGTGATAATAAAGAATTAAATCATCATAACTCGTGTTTTATCTTAAGGTTTTGTGGGTCCTTGAGCTGACCCTGGAAGTGACTGAACTTACCTCATCCCTAGTTAAAACCCTCGTTATAAACTTTCAGAATTTAAAACTATATTTAAATCGATAAAATGTACACTAAAATATATTATTTTCAACAAAAAGAGAAATTCTTAAGCTACCAATTGTAGCGTGCTAATTTTGCAAATTAAAAGCAACCAAAAATACAATTGGCATATGTCTATGAGCAACGAAATTGCCTTTGAATTTAAAACCAATATTTTTATTCCAAAATCTGTGTAAAATTTGTAAACTACCATATAATTTACCAAATTATTACCAAAAACAGCATTAGGCCAGCATATCGACCAAACTGACACTAAGTAAGTACCGATTGTAGTGTATTTGTGCCAAAAAATATAACTGGAAATTCGAACAATATCAGAATTCCAAAAAATTATAAAATTCGCAAAAAAAAAATTCCACCATTGGTACGGTTCACACCAGGAGCTTCGGGAGGAAGCAGTTCATCGGAAGCTCTCACATCATCGGCTCCAAGCAGCCAGTCTTTCAAGCGACCACCAACACCGAGGGGATTGCCCACTCTTGATGAGCCGGTACAAAATATTGGAATCCACGGACGTCTCCGATCTTCTTTGGCATTAACTTCCAACAACCGCAACCAGTCAGCTTCAACTTCGGGTAACAATACTGTGGCAGTCCAGCCGCCACCCCATTCAGCTCGCAGTCAAGAACATCCCCAATCAGCTTCGGATTCGTCCCCCGCTAACAACGGCCAATCGTCCTCAACCTCGGCCAGTCATCACCCTACAGCCGGGCAGCAATCAACCCAGTCAGTCAGCATTTCTCAGGCAGAAACTTCGGCTAATGGCCAGCGTAGGCCTGCACAGCCAGCATATGTCTGTCAGCAGCCGTCTACCCAGGAGCTGCTACGATGGATGCACACAATACGAGTGCAAAAACCGAGGGGACGTCGTCATCAGACGGTATTGCACTATGCCGATAGGCCATCAGTGAAGGTAATTTTTTTGAGTGGCGATCGAGCCCGCCTGATGTGCCGAAATGCTGTGGTCATCGTTCCGCTAGTGCCTACTTTAAATCGGCCACACAGACGTTAGAGTAACCTGACACTGAGAAAGGGAACATATGAGTGCTATGCAGCTGTGGGACAGCAGTTATTTTTGGAGCATCGGTACAACAGTATTGCTTAGGTTTATTAGTTTAGTTTACAAGCTGTAGAACAGCCGCTAATATGCTAAAATATAATGTTAAGTTTATTCCTAATGCTATAGGACAGCTATATTGAATTGAAATGTATTTTTATAAACTATTAGTAATAAAAAAAACCGGAATTTAAGACCAGTTGACATGAGCTCCCATCCGGGCAGTAAAATTCACCTTTACATAGGTGGTGCGGGCCATAGGCCAAAACTCGGTCAACAACTATGAACCCATAAAGGAGATTTATAAACACAGTCTTTTTCTTTCTTTCTTTTTTTGTTTTTTTTTTCTTTCTTTTTCCGAAGTAAGGGGGGGGGGGATGTAACGTGACCGATACATGTTACATATGTTATTAGCTTGGTTTTACATTGCCCAGCTTAATTAACGTGCTATGGCAATTCCCGTTAAAGGTCCACTTGCCATTGGTATACGTACATCACGAAATATCGAATCTTGTTTGGTAACCGATACTATAGAATCATTTTACTTCGGTGTAAAGATATGAGGACACTTTTCAAGTTGTGGGGAAATAATTGTCAATCACTTTATTCCACTCCCTAGCTAAATACTTCGGTTTTAAACAAGCAGGATCGTCAAGTGCTGGAGTTACCCGAGTACGAAATATTTGATTTGTGGCAGTGTCCGCAGTCGGAAGATTTCGTACAAAACCCAAGGCCTTGGTTCCAGCGATTCGTTCGCTTCCGCGATTAGTTCGCTTCCTGCGATTCGTCCGCTTCCGCGATTAGTTCGCTTTCTGCGATTCGTTCGCTTCCTGCGATTCGCTCGCTTCCGCGATTAGTTCGCTTCCTGCGATTCGTTAGCTTCCTGCGATTCGTTCGCTTCCTGCGATTCGTTCGCTTCCGCGACTCGTTCGCTTCGAACTTATTCAATCGTCTCTTCTCGTTCCAGACCGACTACAATGAGCCGAGTGCCACCAACCCGAGTACCGTTGACGGGGATACCGAGCCGAGGGTCATTAGTCCGATTGCCGAAACCTAGGAGCCGACTATACCGAGCCGAGTGCAACCAACCCGATTCCTCAAGCCGAGGGCCACCAACACGAGCAAGCCGAGACGAGTGTTGTCCACCAAACTACATTAGGCCGATCGTAGCCGAACGTCATCAATTCGACTTCAACGCCGAGTGCCGTCAGCATCCCTACCACAACCAACTAACTTCCACCCACTTTTACGGGAATCAATATACCTACTGGCCGACTCCAGTCTCCCGAACACCGTCGGGCCGATTGCCACTACTGTCCCACCATCAGAAGATCCAGCCAAGGCCACGGAAGACAGTAGCGTACGACGTCCACCACACGAAGCCACCCTGCCGAGACGAATAGTCGCACTAAATAAATAAGCCTATAGTCCACGAACCCCCACATGTTTCTCATTATTTAGACACCAAGAGAGGTGATAATAAAGAATTAAATCATCATAACTCGTGTTTTATCTTAAGGTTTTGTGGGTCCTTGAGCTGACCCTGGAAGTGACTGAACTTACCTCATCCCTAGTTAAAACCCTCGTTATAAACTTTCAGAATTTAAAACTATATTTAAATCGATAAAATGTACACTAAAATATATTATTTTCAACAAAAAGAGAAATTCTTAAGCTACCAATTGTAGCGTGCTAATTTTGCAAATTAAAAGCAACCAAAAATACAATTGGCATATGTCTATGAGCAACGAAATTGCCTTTGAATTTAAAACCAATATTTTTATTCCAAAATCTGTGTAAAATTTGTAAACTACCATATAATTTACCAAATTATTACCAAAAACAGCATTAGGCCAGCATATCGACCAAACTGACACTAAGTAAGTACCGATTGTAGTGTATTTGTGCCAAAAAATATAACTGGAAATTCGAACAATATCAGAATTCCAAAAAATTATAAAATTCGCAAAAATTTGTACTATAATATTTATACAAAAATTTCAAACTATATTGAAGTTCCAAAAATATACAAATCGCAATAAATATGTTTAAATAACTCCCTGCACAAGAAAAGGTCCAATTGACCGATTGTAGGGTGCACAATATTATTAAAAAGTTCCCTGACACCGATTTATTATATTTACTATAAAATATAATAATATGTGTCACAGTACTAATTTACTGACCGGCTACTGTGTAATAATACACCGGCGGAAGACTGTGCAATAAAAACGGACACGACAGAAAGAGGAATTGCCAAAATTCAATATTTATGCGTATATGCGTGTGTGTATAGATCAGTGTGAATCACCACTGGGCTTTGCTAAAACAAAGAAGATGATCGGTGGTGAGAGCAACGTTCAAACTCACCACAATTTAGATTGTGTGTGTTCACACAGACACGGCTCGCGAGCCCAGTAGCGATAAACACTGGACTAGACGGAACAACAGGGCGACTATGCTAGAGTGTGTAGCTATACAAACGTAGAAGGGACCACGAATAGGCCGTGCAGTGTAAATATGCAATGCAAATCAATGGTATGTTCAGGGAATACTTTTTGAAGTTATTTAGCAACAACAAAGCAATAACTAAAAGAAATTTACAACGACAAATTAGAGAAAAAGAACGAAAAATAATGCGATATTTGAGACCAACAATATTTATTATTGCTTGAGTGGAGTATTCCCCCATTTATTATTTTTGTTTTGACTTTCTTATTTCCCGTATGTATGTACGTCTGTCCACGATTTGGACTTTGACCGACCGACAAAAAGAGGGAATCTGTGACGTTGTAAAACGGCGAAACAAAGAAACGAGCACTTGTTAATTTCATTGCTCACTTTGCACTATACGTACCGATAATAGTTGAAAGCTGCAATTATGTTGTGGACTGTATTTTAATTAGATTCCAGAAGTAAACCAATTCACTGGAGGGTCCGGCTTGATTGGACCAAATGTTTATCCGGCTCGAAGGACCAAATGTTTAGTCCGCACTATGGGGACTTGGAGGGAAGAAGTGTATCAAGGCTCTCCCAGTGGAGACAGTACGCCCGATGCGTACGTGTGGCCGTCAATATAAAAAGAAATAGAAATAAATAAAACACGAAAGTTTTTAGTAAAGATTTTGGCTCAATTGCCGGTGTTTATTTATTGGTAAACAATATTACCTTTGAGAATAATTATGTACAACGATATTTACTAAGAGTTTACGATAAAGCGCGGGTGATGTGCTTGCGATTCAAGCGGTCGATCGATCTTCTGTTTGTTATTTGTTTGTTTATGTTTACATCTGCATGGATGCTTGAAGAGGGCGATTGTCAAGCGAATGTTCGTTTAAAACTCTCATACTATTACAGGGGTGTAATAAATGGGAATGAGGAGATTTCAACGAATATGCCTATGCGATTCATAGGCCCAAATGAAACAATATGATCCTTTCTGACTTAAACAACTAGTAAAATACTTTAAAAAATTATCAAAAATTTTAATCTAAACACATCATTAAAGAGCTTCATACCCGCAAGATGGAACTGAGTTTCCTTCACTCTTCTATCAATAAAATAGAATTTCCTTTACATTCAACATATTCTTAATGAAAAAAAATTAACAGAAAGTGTGCAATTTAGACCATTTAATAACTGTTCTAAAACCATTTTTGGATGTTTCAACTGAACTTGAAGGCAGTACATACGTAACACTGCATTTAGTCCACCCATATGTTAACAACTTGAATACAATCTGTAACACCAACAATAGTAATGAACCCAGCTTTATCACAGACTTTAAAAATCTTACCCTGCGTTTACACATGACAGGACAGTTGAGTGCAGGTATTGGTTGTCGAAAACCCAAAACTTGCCTGTGTGGCGTAGGCGTCCAGACAACTGCAAAAACAGTTGTAAAATTATAAATGAAAATCGTCGATTTCTTTTTGTTTTCCGTTCACATATTTAGTTTTTATTTATGTTCTTTTGTTTTCAACACATTTCAATTATTACATCACTTATTTTTACAAAAATGTCAAAAATTTGCTAACCCGACTGTCGGTGAAAAACTGATGGACAGCTGGGAGACAGCCGACAAATGTATGCACGTGTTAGTAAATCAGAGTTGTATTTGAAGACAAACTGTCTGGTGTAAACGCCTAGTTATATCATTAGTAGACAGTCACATAACACTATCATAACATTGGCAATATTTTTATTTCATCCAGCTAACCAAATAACTCAATTTAGTTTACAGGACAGATGTTATAGAAAAATGTAAACTGTTGTTGCTTCACTATATTTGTAATATAACTGTTGTTAATATAACTGTTGAAACAAATAATTTAAAATTGGTATGTACTTTATTTCAAAAGTAGTTACCAAATATAAGAATACCAACGTGCCTCTTCAACCTGATTTTGAAATGGTGATTATGACAGTGTCACTTCAGAAAGAATATATTCCATTGCCAGGGTGCTAATAACGGACAAAAGATCCACAATAGGAAGCAATGAAAAAAACTTTTAATGAAATTTTATTCGTTAATATTAATTCAAAATAATAGATTTCATCTTGAATTATGTATAAAATTGTTTGTATAATCATTTATTAGTGTTTTTTTTATTAAACGCATTAATGGAGAAACATTTCCTTTATGTATCGAATACAAACTTTTGCTATACTTCATTTATACTTTATGATTGTCCTCAAAGGATGCAACACAACTTTTGTTGTCCTTATTACAATTTTTATTATTTTACTCCATAAGACTGAATTAATTTGTTTAAACTAAACTAGTGACAAAAAAGCTGAAAATCTCCAAAGGAACGTACCTACTGAAAATATTGTAACACATCTATTTCCACGACAAGAGGTAACGTCCTGGGAAACATTAGACCCCGGGAGAGGATTCACTTTTCCGCCTGTGACACTAACGGAGATAATGACAGCCGTCTCAAAATTCCAGGACTCGAAGGCTTAGACTGCATTCCTAACGCTGTAGTTAAAGAAGTTGTTGAATGCTGTGGTGATCAAGTACTACAGCTGTGCAATTCCTGCTTCCAATATAGATTACTCCCATCAATATGGAAAAGACAAAAGTTGGTACTATTGCCAAAAGAGGGAAACCCACTTGACACGCCATCATCATACGGGCCCTATGTATGATCGATACATTTGGTAAACTTCTGAAGAGTGTTATACGAAACAGATTACAAGATCATGTGGAAGCGACAGAAAGCTTATCAGAAAGACAATTTGGTTTCAGGAAGAAAAGATCAAAGGTGGATGCTATAAAAACGGTCGTTGATATTGCAAGAACCCCAATAGATGGAAAAAGTTGGATGAAAGGCACAAAGGAATATTGTGTGCTTAAAACACTTGTCATGAAAAATGCGTTTAGACGAAGGAGTCAAAGAACATGAAATCACAGGAGGAGTACCACAAGGATCAGTTCTGGGATCGCTTTTGTGGAATATTATGTATGATGGCGTTTTAAGACTATGCTTGTCCGAAAAGTGTAATATCATCGGTTTTGCGGATGATATAGCGATGGTGATAGAGCAAAGACAACAGAAGAGGTGAAACAGTGTCAGAGGCCGCTGTACACATCGCAAAGTCATGGCTTAACTCGGCGGGACTGCAATTAGCAGAACATAAAACGGAAGCCATATTTTTAAAAAGCCGTAAAAATGTAGAGTACATTGAACTCCAAATAGGAAGTTGTATTATAAAAACCGCAGAAAATTTAATATACTTGGCAGTTATGATAGATAACCGTCTATGCTTTAAGCAACATCTCGACTACATAAAGCTGAAATCGGGTAAAACATGTGCGGCGCTATGTCGAATAATGACTTATAAGAGGGGACCTAAATACCTAAGCAGAAAGATGTTAGCAGGAGTGGTCAAAAATATAGTACTATATGCAGCACCTATATTAGCAGTATCCTTAAGGCAAAAAAAGTACCGTGACAAGATAAATTCTGTGTATAGGCTTGTAGCACTTCGTGTGTATTGTGCATACAGAACTGTATCCGATGATGCTGCATTTCTTATTGCAGCAATGACGCCAATCAATCTCTTGGCAAAGCACGCGGAAGGCACGTTTGAGCTTCGTCGCTCAACGACAAATGCTAGTTACGTGGAGGCAGTCACAAGTCAAACCTGCCAAAAGGCAGGTGGACGCAAAAACTAATACCCAATGTTGACACTTGGTGTAACAGACCACACGGCGATTTAAATTTCTATCTAACCCAATTCCTAAGTGGGCACGAAGGTTTAAGTCGTATCTATTCCGCTCTGAACTCGATAGCTCGCCCTAGGAGAAGATGTAGAGGATCCCAGGCATGTCTTATTTGTGTACCTAGGAAAGGATGAACCTGGAGTGGCAAATTGGAAGTACAATAAGTATAGAAAACATAATCCAATTAATACTGGAGTCCCCACAAAACTGAAATTATGTATGTGAATGCATTAAATCCATAATTTTGGAATTAAAGCCTAAAGATGAGATTCGGAGAACGATGTAAATACTAAATTCTTTGTACACAAACAATGACAAAATAGGAGTGGTAGCTGAAATGCAGTCTGAGGAAATGGCTTTTAAAATATGTAAAAAAAATTTAAAAATTTAGAGAGAACTAATATAAAAATAGAGAGAGATTTAAGCGAAGAAAGGCAGCAAGATTGAAAGGTGCTAATGCAAATGAAATGCAGTCTGAGGAAATGGCTTTTAAAATATGTAAAAAAAATTTAAAAATTTAGAGAGAACTAATATAAAAATAGAGAGAGATTTGAGCGAAGAAAGGCAGCAAGATCGAAAGGTGCTAATGCAAATGAAAAAGGCTACTACAGATTGATGAAACCCACAAAATATTCGTCAGAAACGACTCAATCAAAATTGGGAATAAATGGATGTACTTTTCAAAACGCCATGAACTAATGTCAGGTAGACATAATGCCAAAGCTGTCTTAGAATAATTATACGGAAACAAACTAGATAATTTAAATCTGGATTATATGTACTTACTAAATCATACTATTCAAAAAAACTAATTGATGGCAAAACCTTTAAGGAGCAACATATTCTAAAAACCGTTTTATATAATATCCAAGGTCTTGAAAATAAAACGTTATATTCATTTTTTTAAATAACATACACAATTTTGATATTTTTACTTTGTTGGAAACAATATCTGTAATGATAAAATCGATGTTTTCAAAAAATACGTTGGTGATTTCTACACATCTTGACAGCCTGCAACAAGAAATTGCAGATTTGGAAGAGGAATCGGAGGCACGGTTATTGGAGTGAAGCAAACTTTAAAAAATGTTGGTCTAAAACAGTGATGGCCAAAAACACACATTTGCAGATTATAACTTGCGCTAGTGTGAGTGGAAACGTAAACAATGCATTAACCGAACGAATGTGTTTACAGTGTACGTGTGTGTCGTATGCCCGCGGGCATAGGAAAGTTGTTGTTAGTGGTCATCACTGGTCTAAAATATAGATATGAATACAGATCAGGCATAAATTTCGTCAATATTGAAATCGACAAATATATTTTTAATCTTATACCACTATATATGAGGTCTGAAAGTTGTTGTTAGTGGTCATCACTGGTCTAAAGTATAGATATGAATACAGATCAGGCATAAATTTCATCAATATTGAAATCGACAAATATATTTTTAATCTTATATCACTATATATGAGGTCTGCAACCTGAAGTGAAGATTTTGAGAAATTGGACATATTTTTTAAAGAGAACTATATAGAAAACCTGATTGTAATTGGTGATTTTAATATCAGAATTTGAAACATGCAGATTGAAGTTGAAGATGTCCACCAATCAATGTTTAACGCAGGATAAACTGAAAGGAGTTGCAAACACATGGAAATATACTCCAAGGGAAAGAAATTCATCGATTTTTGCTATGATCATGGTCTTTTGATAACTAATGGAATGACCAATGGAGACGAGTGTAGAGAACTTACATATTTGAGCACGGTTGGAACTTCTGTGAATGACATTTGCGCAGTCTCACAGAATTTGCTGTCAAACATCAATGAATTTTGAATTGAAAGCAAAATCTGGTCTGATCACATGCCAATAATATTATCATTAGCTTTCGAGTTAAATTGAAAAGGAACACATAAATACACTTCTCCCAAAGCAAAAATTTTATATGAATAACAAATCAGTATATCAGCATAAAATAGTGGAACTGATCGAAATGAGTGATAGACAGGGTAATATTAGTTTTTCGGATATAACAAACCTTATCAAAGATGCGTCAAAACACTGCTTTAAAAACAATTTAAATTTTATAAAAAGACAAATGGTTCAACTCAAGCTGTTACAATGCTAGAAAAACCTCCCTCATGTGGCTTAACAAGTTCAGGAAGAGCTATACAGCGGAGAACAGACGAAAATACTTTGAAAGTAATAGTAAATATAAAACCAAATGTAAAATCGCCAAACAACAATATCACGAATGAATAGAAAGAAAGTTGGATAGTGTTAGAGATAGCAAAGATTGGTGGAAGATAGCCAAAGACATTCGTAATGGCACAAACAAAAACGGAATATTTGTCGAACCGGAAGAACTTAAACAGCACTTCCATACATTGCTTAACCCACCCCAAACATCCCCAGATATTCATTATGCCGCAAATTTTTCGACCAATGAAGATCTGGACAAGCCAAAATCAATAATAGAGTTGAAGAATTCTTTGAGAAAATGTAAAATAAACAAGGCTCTTGGCGAAGACCGTATCCCATACGAGTTTTATAAGTATGCTCCAGAACAATTGCTTAATGAAATAGTTAAATCCTACAATATGATTTGTAGCATAATTTATCCAATATTTAAGAAGGGAGATTGTACACAAGCTCAGAACTATAGAGGAATCTCATTCATGAACTGCTTACCCAAAATTATGATGGGAATAATAACTGAAAGATTGTCAACATGGGCAGAAAGAAACCAAAAAATTAATGAGTATCAATCAGGATTCAGAACGTGTTACTCCACGAGGAATAACATATTTAGTCACACATCAATTGTCCATATAAATTGGTTTAAAAATAAGAAAACTTATGCATTTTTTGTAAACTTCGACAATGTGTCAAGTATATCTAATCTAAATACTATAAGTGTGTCAACAAAAGTGATACGTTTTATTGAGAATGTTTAGGTTAGGTTAGGTTAGGTTTAGGATGCGTGGCTGTCATACTGACAGTCACTCCACTCGGAGACCTTGAGGTCCATTGTGATCATCCAGACTATTGTTGTTGTTGATTGCTGATGTTGTGATGTGATTATGTGTATGTGTTGTGCTGGTTAAATGTATCTGGTTATTGTGATTATATGGTGATTGTGTGCATGATGATATTTGTTTGTTGCTGATTGAAATGATGGTGATCCTGTTGTTATTATGATGGAAGTTGAATTCGGTGGTTTTTGCCAAGAGGTAGTTTGGAGGTGTTGATGATGTGCGGGTTCCAGTGTTATGTGCTATGGGGAGATGGTTGGTTAGGTAGGGGGTTTGGATAGGGAGGGGAAATGGAAATGTATAGGATAGGAGAGAAGAGAGAGAAGAAAATAGAGTAATTAGTGTAAGTATAGCTGATGATCATAAAGTAAGGAGAAGTTCGAAATTTAGAGGAAAATATAGGTGTGAATATATATAAATATATATATATATATTGAGAATGTTTATAAACATACAAATTTCAAGGTATGGACAGGTGATAACATCTCTGATCAGTTTTTGACATCTGCTGGTGTAAAACAAGGCTGTTTGCTATCACCACTGCTATTCGCATTATATTTAGACGATCTTCATGATTATATCGGAGGTGGAGTTGAGATTGATGGGCTAAATATACGAATACTGCGTTACGCCGACGATATAGTAATTTTGGCAAACGAAGTGGATGTATGATGAAAATGATACACAGATTGGAAGATTATTGTAATATGTGGAATATCGCAGTTAATTTGGATAAATCTAAGATAATGATTTTCAGAAAAATTCGGAATAATATCTCGGAACGGCAATATAAAGGTCGACCCATATCAATTACCTCCGAGTTCACATATCTTGGAATGTTATAAACACCGAAACTGTCATTTACAAAACATATACAAGCAAGACATAACTCATCCAAAAACAGCATAAGCTCTACATGGAAATCATTTATAAGCAAACCTAATCTATCAATCTCATCAAAATGGAAACTTTTTTTGGGCGAAAGATATGTGCACACTACTATTGCAACACCATATCGAACATTCAACTTAACACCAAAAGCTAAGTTATCGAGAAAAAAGATAACCTTATTAGTCCGGTCAAAATAGGCATGCGTATAAGGGGGAAATAGCAAAAATTCCCACAAAGCTGAATTTTGGTGGAGAGCTAGGGTTGGCCATTAGAAGCAACGTCCTAAAAGTCCCAATCGATCCCATGTGTGCAAAACAAGTTATTCGGGGTCAAAGGTCATTTTTGGAGGCATTATTCAGTTTTTTTAATTTTTGTCAAAAACGGTAAGACTTAGCAAAAGCCGGCTAAAGTAAAAGTTGTAGATTCAACAATTGTCTACAAGAGTGGTCTTTATGATTCTTAAAAAAGACTTACCATTTTCGAGATATCGCGATCTAAAGGTTAAATAAAAAATTAGCCGCGTAAGTACATTGTGAGGCGAACCGGTTAAAGTAACGACACTATGTGTTAGATACTTCCGTAAGCTTTCAAACGATATCCACTTTGCAGTAATCGGTTCAGTAGAACCGGGTCTAACCCGGTTTTTAAATTTGGCCTTTCTGGTCGAATAACCGGCGAACCGGATCCGCAACCGTTGAAAATTATACATTTCCGTAATCAGCGCAACAATCCCTACCTTCGGACAAAACTTGAAAAAAATCGGAGAGTTTTCGTTGGGGTCGTTCCCGTTGGGCTTTCGATTATACATGTGGGTTAAATGGGCTATTTTTGCATAAAATGACTCTAACATTGAATAACTCTACTAAACACGCTCCGATTTTTTTAGAAGATAGCTATAATTTCGCTCTTTAAGAAAATATATATATTTTTGGGGACCGACCCGATTACTTCGCTTGTTTTAGCCGGTTCGTCTGAATATGTGCATATTTCCCTTATAAGTACATAAAAATCATATGTTTTTTAGAACAGCTATATCTCAAGAATGGTTCCTTCTAGGAGAAAAATTATAAAGGTCAAACTTGTAGATAATTTTTCTGTCTACAATATTTACTTTAGTCACCTTTTGATTAGATCAATCGTTTTCAAAAAATAGATCCGAAAACCTAAAAACCCTTAAAATTTGACCTTTGACCCCGAATAATTTTTTTTGCACACATGGGATCGATGGGGACTTTTAGGACATTGCTTCTAATGGCAAACCCTAGCTCTCCACCAAAATTCAGCTCTGTGGGAATTTTTGCTATTTTAATGTCTATTTTGACCGGACTATATAAAATCTATAGATCTCAAACACTGGTCTGATGCCATAGATAGAGCCAACCAGACAACCCGAATCTATTCGAAGTTGGAACCGTCTCTAGGTCAAATTTATATAAGCTCAACGTTTACACCAGAGGACAAAATGTGGATATTCAAAGCTAGATGTGACATGCTCAAACTAAACCTCTACAAATAAGAACCACATAGGAACCCATTGTGCTCACTATGCAACTTGATGGAAGCTGAGAACATTCAACACTTTCTATGTCGCTGCCCATCATTTAACGAATTTCGAATTATGTTCTTCCAAAAGGTTTTTCTTGATGAAAACGACTTAATAAATATCTTGAATGGATATATCGTAAATTGGAAACACGTTGCAAGTTTCATCAGAATAGTATCAAATAGAGAAATCAACTAGTAGCTGAATTCAATTTTTAATTTGTATCATCCAACAACATATTATTAACCCATACATACATACATATATGTTATTTTTTATTTATCGTTTCGAATACATATCGTCTGCTTCGTCGGAAAAGGTCGTAAGTCCCTTTCAATAAATTTTTCAGGAGATAGAAAAAACATTCCAGCGTTTTCTGTATTAAAGATTTTATTATGGTGGTAAAGGCAGTATTTTCCGTTTATTTATTCCGCTTCAATCCCTGTATTTTGTTTGATAAAATTCCGTCGCGTTTGGGAGATAATTGGATGTCTTTGGACTTACGACCTTTTCCTTGTACAGTTTTGTATTTTTGTAGGGACTTACGACCTTTTCGTACAATATACGGACGTTTTTAAAATATTTATACTTTACAAAACAATGTGGAAGTTTTCTGTCCAATATTCGTGTAACATCGCGAAGTATTCGTCGTAGACCCCCTCCCCTTGCCATTTTTTCATATCTTGACGAGATAAAGCGATTTAGCTATGTGTGTTCGTCCGTCCATTAACAATTGTAATAAAAATCCAGCCCTCAATTATGGACCGATCTTCACGAAATTTTGTGGAGAGGTCAGATTCCGACCAGAAGCTCCAAAGTGTTGCCGAGGATGCACTTGAATTAATGTATTCAATAATGTATTCAGATTGTCTTAAAGCATAGACTTGCCCACGAAAAACATAATATCGAGAGTTTTTATAGCTTTCGAGCTATTTTCTCAGGAACTAGATTTGCCTCTGAAAAAACTTGTACCGTCGTAATGGTAGCGAATCTTACAACAAAGATAAAAGCGATTCGATAGCAGGCCTTAGCACCGAAGGAGTTGACAGATACGAGTATAGCCGATTTTCGGTTCTGATCTATGTCTCGTAGAAATATTACGATGTACAAAGTGTGGACCAAATCGGTTACTGCCTTCGAGAGTTACCGTGTGCACCATTTTAGTGAAAAGTGTTGAACTTTTGTGGGGGAGGTACCTAAAAGAGTTGTTGTGAAACCTACGTAAAAGCATAGGCTTGATGCTGGGTTGGCAGCCGCTGGCCGAAATAATATGGTTTCGGGTCAATCCGGTACGTTAGAACCCGCTGCCGTGGGATTGACCTAAAAGAGTGGACCGATATGGATCATCTTCAATCTTAAATTAAGTTCGGACAAAATATTACGATGAACAAATTTTGGACCCAATTTGCAGGTCCGTTGGAGAGTTAACGTGCGCTCCAACCTCTACAATTGGTGTCATAGGGGTTTTTTACAACTTCAGGATATTTTCTCAGGAAGTATGGACTTGCCCCTGATAAGAATTGTACTGCCGTAATGGGTGCAGCAAATACAAGTTGTTACAACAAAAATCAAAGCGATTCAAGAGCGCACCAGCCAGCCGGACATACGGACATTGCTAAATCGACTCCAAATTTTCTGAAACGGTTTTAAACCCATTATTTCGATGAGGCACATTTTGCCCGTATGAAAGTGTATATTCCCTCGTTAGCATAAATGCTCCGTTGATGCCAATTATATTGATGAACATGGTCAGATAACAGAGTTTTAGCCTAATATATACGGTGTCCCACCGTTTTAATTATTTGTTGTGTATCCATAATCATGCTATAGGACGTATTTAAAAGATAATAATAATTGTGGAAAGATAATAATAAATGTGGGGCGAAAATGACCATATGGTGTTAAAATTGGCAAAAATTGATTTTTGGTGCATATTTTAATTTATGCAGGACCAATTTCTGTAAAATAGCTTATAATGTAGAGAAAAAACTGCCGACCTTACTCTTGATGCAAATTGCAATAAAGATGCAAATTACAATGCAGTTATTCCACTATTAATTGTTTGGAGATTAACTCTTCTACTGATTCTACAAGTTCAGTTCAAACAAATGATTTCCATTTGGCGTGTATTTAAAACTACACAGACCCGTCACTTTTGCGTCATCGGAATGGTATTAAAAAATTAGCCGTTCTTAAAACTTTTAAAAAATTATGATCCGAATACATACAAACGTATGATAATACGGCTCGGCTTGCAGATGCAATATAATCAGCGGAAACGTCAATCTTTTTATTTTGCAAAGCACAAAGGACGTATTACGTATGAGCACATCATAAAATACTTGATTTTTTTAAAATATTAAGTAATATATCAACATAAAACAATAAAAAATTGTGATTTTTTTCACAAATTTTGCAATATGTGTTGTATTTAGACTAGAGTTGGGTCATCTAGTTCCTAGTTCCTGGTACTAGTTCCAAAGCGTATGAGTAACATCATTAAATATAACGTGTGATAGTAAGTATACGCAGTTTGTTCAAAGAAAAAAGGTGGGCCATTGGAACTGCGAAGTGAACGAGATAGTTCCATATAGTTCCTTTGGCACAACTCTAATTTAGACACATACAACATCCCAATTAGTATCAATGAAAAGCCAGAAGTCCATCTTTCATAATTAGTTCGCTTATAGAGGAAAATAGATTTCAAACGTAACTTTTCGTTGCAATATAGAAATGATTACATTTTTGTTCAAAAGTTTGGTCCACAGGCTCCGCCAAATATCATCCGATTATCATCCAAAGGTGTAGGCTAGTTCTTTACATTGTACCACAACCGTGGATGACGTTAAACATTATATCTGAACTACATTAGCTGTAGTATTCTTTCAAAGTATACATTTTCCTGTGAACTTACGACCTTTTCGTATTCAAATTTGTACGTTTTGTGGACTTACGACCTTTTCCGACAAGGGCAAAACGTATAGAAAAACGCGACATGCTACCATTTTCTTTGTATCATACGACGTGTTTTGACTTGTACTATCATCCTGTAACAAAAACGCGATTTCCAAAAAAAGTGGACTTACGACCTTTTCCGACGGAGCAGACGATATATTGTTTTAAAAATGCAATGTAAAACACTTTGAAATTGTAAATAAAAAATATTCTACTACTACTAGCTGGGGTCACTAGTACCATTCCCACCCTACGAAGAAATGCTTTCTTACGGTGGTACCGTAGGGATTGTGGAACAGCGATATGGGGTTATTTTAGCGTGTTAAAGTCTCGCCCACCTGGCATGCCGGGTTGCCAAAGTCTTTCGACGATTTTTCCCCACGAAAAAAAATATTCCTCAGCGTAATCTAGACGACATTTCCTGATCAATCATGAAAAACTTTTACACAAGTGGTGTCGTAAAACACTCCGTTCGGATTCAGCGATAAGAAGGTCCCATATAATTAAGCCAATATGTAGCGGCGTGCACTGATTGATATGAGATAAATCTCCCGTATCCCTGGGGATGTGTATGGGAACATATGTATGAATGTCAATTATATAATAGCTGTGTCTTTTTACGTGATAGTTAGTAATAATTATTACTAATGTTGCAGATTTTGACAGTTGTATAAAGGAAAAGTTGCTGAAAAAAATGTTTCAACAACATTTAGTAAGTAAAAAGAAACACCTAATTATTCAAAGTTTCATCACTTTCACTTTGTTTACATTCATATCTAGTTTCATCACAACTGCTATTTATGTCACCAATCCTGACAACTTCTTCGGATTCGTAATTTTTTGTTTTTTTTTTTAGAATTCAACTGAACTTTTTTGTCTTTTAATACTTTTTATATTTTTTAGGCATTGGCAATTATATTTTAGCACAACACGGATATTTATTTATTGTTAACACAACGTGGATCTACATTTAATCACAGAAAAACTAAAAGATCACAAAAAAAGTTTCTACGAAAACTAATTTGTCAACAAATGTCAATCAACAAAATACTTTTGAGGCAGACTTTAGAAAAGTTTGTGTATGTAATAGTTTTCCAAGCATTGTTAAAAATTGATCGTGAATTTTCTTTTTATTTATATTTTTATTTTGTATGTCGGGCACTTATCGCGAGGTGAAATCTTAAAATTTTTTATGAAAATTATATTTAGAAGCTTTTTAAGCATTCTTTAAAAAATATTTTTTCCTCTAAAACGTAAAGCTTTAAGAATGCCAAAAACTTGGAAGGGTAATATGTGTGTATTCTTACATGACAATCTCTTAGTTTTTGATAAAGAAAATACTCTTATAGTCCATTTAGATATGACTTTATTAGCCGGATTTAGCACATTATCAGGTTTTATTTGCTAAATCCAGCCAAAATCTACCAGATTTCCCATACAAAAATAAATCCTCGTATTGAGTGGATTTGTTTTAAAATAAATCCTCGTATACAACTCTGTTTTTGCAACATGTTGCTAGAAAATACAAAAAGTTGCAAGCTTGCACAAGAAAGGTAGATGCATCGGTGAATTGCTACACTAAAAATAATTTAAAAAATGTTTAAACAAGGCGGAAAAATTTAATTTGTTTTGATGTACAACGTCGATTTTAATCAACCAAGACTAATGCTTGGTTTACATTTACGAAATCCGCTCGATTACAACTATCAATGCCTTTTCGTATACGTCAAATGAAAACTCATCTGAAAACCATTGGATTTCATTTGACGTTTAAGCAATGGAATTGACAGTTGAAATCGAGTAGATTTCGTAAATGTAAACCAAGCATAATATTTACGATGTCTAATCGATAAAATAAATCTGAAGATAATTTTTTGTTGACCAATGTTGATATCTAATAGATGTTTTTATTGGGCTTTTTTGGTAAGGATAATAAATGAATTTATTTCATGTTTGCTCAACGTTTCGTTGGCTTGTTTCCAACTTTTTGAAGAGCGTCTTTTTATTCAATTCTAGTAACAGATGAGCGTTTTTTATTACATCTATGATTTGTGAGATTTTGTGTTAAATTTAACTTACGTTAAATATTTGCATTATTATTTTTTTTTCTTACTATTAAAAAAACGGGACTCCATAACATTTAATTAATAAAATAAATAAAAAATAATCAAAAAATAAAATCACAAACTTAAGCTAAATCACAGAACCGTTTACTAAATAACTGCAATAAAATACTGAAGCTTTGTATTGTCTTTATCTTTTTTCGTATTGATTGATCTGGCAATCGTTTGTTGTATTCGTAGGCTTTCCAGTGTCAATCTTTTATTTTCTTTTTTCTCTCGATCCATGGCACAATAATAAGGTACAGCGCCAAAAACAGCTGATTTTCAGACTAGTTGTCAAAATGTATTATTGTGAATAAAATCTCATACCAAATGTAAACAAGCAATTCACAGTAATGCATTATTGTGATCAAATTTGACGTTTGGTATGATTTGATGTAACACCTTCTTATTCCACCATGTCTCGATCTTATATTTTGACGTTCATTAGATCAGCTGTATGTTTGCTGTGCCTTTATTTATGTCATTTTGGTGTTCACCTCTTCTCACACTAATCCTACTAGTGACTACATAAGCTTTTCCACATGTTTCTTTTTCTTTGCCTTTATATGTAATTTCATAGACCACATTGTGTTGTTTTTGTTTGTCTTCTTTCTTTTGTGCGTTTGAATATCGCTTGCATCGTCTGGTTGGATTTATTTCTATCATTGTTGTTGTGTTTGTTATGATTTTTTTCAGGTTTTTTGTTTCTGTTAAGTTTGGCAGGTACGGTACACTCACACAAATTTGTTCGTTGTTTTCTGTTGGTTTTTTGATGTTTTTGTTTTCCTTGAATCTACAATCGTTGACTATTTGGTTTATTAAATGTGGCGGGTAACTATTTTTCTTTAGTATTTCTGTGTATTTTTTAATGTTTCTGTTTACGAATTTCTCATCTGTCAAATATAGTATTTTGTTTAGAAGGGTTTTTTTTTAATAGTAAGAAATAAATAATAATGCAAATATTTAACACTTCTCATCTGTTACTAGAATTGAATAAAAAGACGCTCTTGAAAAAGTTGGAAACAAGCCAACGAAACGTTGAGCAAACATGAAATAAATTCATTTACTATCCTGACCAAAAATGCCCAATAAAAACATCTATTAGATAAAATAATTCGTTTATTTATTTTAGATGGGCAAACTGCGATAAAATAATTCTTTATTTGCTCTTTAGTTAGCATTAGTAGCATAATGTGCTAACCTTTTCAGTATTAAACAATAAATTTGTAATTATACCCTCCACAATATGGAGGGTATAATTAAACTTGTCATTTCGTTTGTATCGAAATATTCGTCGGAGACCCTATAAAGTATATGTATTATTGATCAGCATAAAATTCTATGTCGATTTAACCAAGTCCGTCAGTCCGTCCGTCTGTCTGTTGAAATCAAGATACAGCTCGTAATTTTAAAGATATAGAGTCAATATTTGGTACAGCAGTTTTTATTACATGCAGGATGGTTGGTATTGACATTGGGATATATCGGTCCACGTTTTGATATAGCCCCCATAGAATGGTACATCCCGACTTTCGGTATTTTTGAGGTTTTAGCATCATTATCACACCGAAATGGCTGAAATTTGGTACTTAGTCTATGTTGGTGGTATAAAACTTTCCCCCAGAATTTTGTCGGTATCGGTCCACGCCTTCATATAGCCCCCGTAGAACAGTACCTCCCGATTTTCGGTATTTTGAGCGTTGTGGCCTCAATATTCCACCGAAATCGCTGAAATTTGGTATTTAGACTTCGTTGGGGTTACTCAAACTTCCCCTTTAAATTTATCGGTATAGGTCCACGCCTTCATATAGCCCCCATGGAAATGTACCTCCCGATTTTCCTTATTTTGAAGGTTGTGGCTTCAATATTCCACCAAAATGGCTGAAATTTGGTATTTAGTCTTCAATGTGATATAAAACTGTTCGCCAGAAATTTGTCTGTACAGGTCCACGCTTTCATATTGCCCCATTTCCGACTAAAATTCGTCGGTATATGTCCACGTTTCGATATAGCCCCCCTTAGAACGGTACCTCCCGATTTTCGTAATACTGAAGATTGTGACGTCAATATCCCACCGAAATGACTGAAATTGGTTATTTAGTCTTCCAAGAGTGAAAAAATATTCCAGAAGAGTATTATCAGTATAGGTTCACGTCTTCCTATATCCCCATAGAAGCGTACTTCTTGATTTTCGGTATTTTTTAAGTTTTAGCTACATTCTCTTACCGAAATATAGGAAATTTGTTATTTAGTCTTCTTTGAGTCTAAAAACTTTCCGTCAGAAATTCGTCGTTATAGATCGACGTTTTGAAATAGACCCCATAGAACGGTGCCTCACATTGTTTTACCGAAATTACTGAAATTTAGTATTAAGTCTTCTTCATACACGAGAGGAAACTAATTACCCCATTTTACTTCAATACAACTTGTGGTGGAGGGTATAACAAGTTGGGCCCGGCCGAATTTAACGCCGTTCTTGCTTGTTTGAAGTATGTTTTTTGAGACGAATTCAATTTACAAAAAATGCTTTTGACGTTTCAAATTCGATCAGATGGGCTGATGCATCTACCTTAGTAATTGTGCTATGAACAAAAATCAGCTGACTGCCATTTAAATCCTCCAAAATGTATATCTAAATGCAATGAGATTTGTACTGGACTTATTAAATCCAGTCGAGGATTTATGGCTAGTCTAAATGAGCTATAACTATATTCTTAACAAATCCCTGACTATATGAATGACTAAATTTTTAGCGCATATATACATTTTTCATCAAAAGTCGAAAATTACAAAAATATAGCAGACAACACAATCTAACAAAATGCAAAAACCACACAAAGATACGCGAAAATTGAGCATACCTGAGCTTATTCTCCCTTTTAAAGAAAATAAGTAAATAAGGAATAACACTACGATTGAGTACGTTAAGTGTGGGGACTTTTGTAATTTACGTTACTCATAGAAGTAATTTTTCCAAGTGCATATACAGTCGGGCCTCGATTATCCGTAATTGTCGGGACCGGAGGCATTGCGGATAATCGATATTCCCGTATAATGGAGTAACACTGCTTCTCATATGTTTTTAATCAAAAAATACGAGTTCTTGCAAGTGTTTATAAATAAGAGCAATTGTGAATTTAATACTAAGCTTAAAAGATTGTAATTGTTCAACAAAATTCATATGTGCATTGTTTTTGGCCATTGAAATTTGGTCTAATGAATTATAATCCCGGTTCCGTGTTTTCCGTTCACGGATAATGGAGGTTTACGGATAATCGATTCCCGGATAATCGAAGTTCGACTGTATCAACCAATTGTGACACCCTACCGTGGGTTTATACATGACAGGACAATTGAGTTCATGTATTTATTGTCAAAAACCCAAAACTTGGACTACTGGAAAAACAGTTGTAAAGTTATAAAAGAAAATCACTGATTTCTTTTTATTGTCCGTTTTAATATTTTATTTTTCTTAATGTTCTTTTGTTTTCAACACATTTCAATTATTATCTCACACATTTTTACAAAAAATCTCAAAAATTTGTTAACCCTACTGTTTTTGAAAAAAAATTATGGACAACTGGGAGACAAACGACAAATGTATATATGTGTTAGTAAATCAGAGTTGTATTTGGAGACAAATTTTCTGGTGTAAACGTCTAGTTAAATTACTCTTAGAGTAACTCCCACTTGCTTGACAATTTTTACTAAAATAATGATAAGTATATGTCATAAGTAGACATCGGATTTTTGCATGTTTTTTATTTCTCATCCGATTGGACTCAAATTTTGGATCTAGGCGTTTTAAGGGTCAATTTTTCGATATTTGGGGTCATATCAAAAACATGCAAAAAATATGCAAAAAATATGCAAAATATATGCAAAAAATATGCAAAATATGCAAAAAATATGCAAAATATGCAAAAAATATGCAAATTATGCAAAAAAATGCAAAAAAATATGCAAACAGATTTTGCCCGAAAATCGTCATAAAAGTCGTAAAATTGTCATTTAAAGTTGGAAAAACCATCAAAAAATACATAACAGTGTTCTAAACTAAGACTGTTGACCGTTTAATGTCGATTTTTTCAGAAGATTATTACGTTATTGAGACCATTTACGACAGTGTGGTGTAGGGTATAAAAATATGGTATCGTTATACCATTTTTTTATTATTAAACTATGAAAAAGTGGCATATTTGATAAAATATCAAACGTTCTATGTAAAATTCAATATTTTCTTTGTCTTCTTTGCGCTGGTAATTGTTCAAAAGGAACAAATCGATGTCGGATTTTTTAAGGCGGCACCCGCATAAAGTTTTTAATTTGGTCAGATTTTAAGACTCACAGTTTGAGCACAATTGGAATATGTTAACACGTGCCACTGGGGCCTCGAAGTTATGAAATCCGTATTATGCATTCAATTTAAGGCCATTCTGTTCTTAGCATTTCTTGCTGAACAACAAACTAGGTAAGTGTTACTGAATTCGATATAATAAGGCCAATGTCCCGAAAAACGTGACTATGTACGCCTTTGCGAGAAAATGGAGTCTATTAAAAAAACATCTTCCTTTTTATCAATTTTTGGAATGAAAGCAAATGTCTTTTACATTTTGTTATAATTTAAATTTATTCAAGAGTCAGACATCATGTGGTTTTGGAGCTATCTGGGTACAGCTGACTACTTGAAGAACGCTCTGCTATGTAGTTTGCAAGTTTCAAGTTGTTTACCATCCTTTGCGCCTCCTGAAAATTCGGACTTAATGTTTAATCTCTTGAACAACAAGAATTATGCCAGACCTTTTTCTAGGAATTTCGGCAGTTGCTCTTTTGGAAGTTTGGATCGAATATTTCTGAAGAAATTGGAATCTTTGCTTTGTTAAGATTTTTGTCGCCTTTTGGCTCTTTACTGCGTTTTGCACCGTTGGATCAAACAATGCCAGGTCAGCAAGTTCAGGAGTAGGATACCACAGATTATTAATAATGTTGTTATTTCCTTTTTCTGAAGTTTGTGCGTCAATGTTTTCATATTTCAATACATTTTCAATGAGGTCTAGGTCTTGTTTTGATTCTAAACGTATCGTAGAATATGAAGAACCATCTGCCCGAAAACAATGAAGCGTGGCTTCAATAAAATCGTAACTATAAAATTGTCATGGTGCTGGACCCCTGTAAGGTGTATAGGAACGTTACTAGTATCATTTTGGCTACAGTAGAACCTATTGGAGAGGATCCCTACAAATATAAGATCTCTAGAAGCTTTATCCGTGAACAGCGGAGAATAAACCGTGAAAAATACACACAACAACTTCAAGGAACGAGGCTATTTGCGTGCACTGGCATGGAAATCTATTACCAGATGTTTAAAAAAAATAGAAAAAACGGGTTGCTGTTCTGGTATCACATGGAGGTAAAGAACAACTCCTAGGCGTTCCTGAAACTGACAGTAGATCATGGGAGAAACAAGAACTAGCATTGTACAGATGCCTAGAATAATAGGGTCTCAACAGCTCAAGCAGATATTAGGTCGAGAGCTTCTGTACCACTGTACAAACTTGTTAGAAAAATTGTTGAAAGGGATTTTTGACTGCAAGTTTGGAAGCACATCCGGACATCAACAACATATTCAAGCGATTTCTATAAGAATAGTCTGCGATTGACAAATCCAAGTTCGAAGTAGGCGAGAGTGTTTTAAAACTACTGCCCAGCTCACTTTCCAAGAACAAGAGGCCGTAGAAGCACCTTGCGTTTAAATCGTTTGAGACTGGTTTAACGTCCCCAGAATTTTTTTATACCCTCCACCATAGGATGGGGGTATATTAAGTTTGTCACTACGTTTGTAACTACTCGAAATAATCATTATAGACCCCACAAAGTATATATATTCTTGATCAGCGTGCAATTCTACATCGATATAGCCATGTCCGTCCGTCTGTCTGTCTGTCCGTCTGTGGAAATCACTCTAGCGACCGAACGGATTGACGTAGGTTGATGAAATTTTGGGAAAATATGTTATATTTACGTAGGACTTTTGGTATTGAAAGCGGGCTATGTAGGTCCACGCTTTCGTATAGCCCCCATACAAAATGACGCGTGACGCGTCGTCGTTTTAAGGAATTTTTAAGATATTTGGCCCATTTTACCACCGAATTGGTTGTAATTTGGTACTTTGTGTCTCCAGAGGCCAAAAAATATTCCTACCAAAGTTGGGTTATATAGGTCCACGTTTTGGTATAGCCCCCATATAAGGCCCCATATAAAGTACGCGTCATTTTAATATATTTTGAATGTATTAGACCCATTTGACCACAGAATTGGTTGTAATTTGGTATTTTATGTCTTCAGAGGCCAGAAAATATTCCTACCAAAGTTGGGTTATATAGGTCCACGTTTTCGTATAGGCCCCACATAAGGCCACTTATAAAGTACGCGTCATTTTAATATATTTTGAATGTATTAGACCCATTTGACCAAAGAATCGGTTGTAACTTTGTATTTTGTGTTTCCAGAGGCTAAGAAACATTTCTACCATAAAATGTTTATATAGGTCCACGTGTTGATATAGCCCCCATAATACAATATCTCCCGATTTTCGATATTTTGAACTTTTAGCCTCATTATCACACCGAGATGAGTGAAATTTGGTACTTAGTCTCCTTTAGTCGTATAAAACTTTCCCCCAGAATTTGTAGGTATAGGTCCACGCCATCATATAGCCCCCATAGAACCTTCCGAATTTCGGTATTTTGAAGGTAGTGGCCACATTAATCCACCGCAATGGCTGAAATTTGTGGTGGAGGGTATAAAAAGTTCGGCCCGACCGAACTTAACGCTTTTCTTACTTGTTTCTATTTTATTTATTTATTTGGTATCCCACACCACAACAACTGAGTGTTATAAGTGAGAGTTTGGGTTATTGATTTTACAAAACGTATAATGAATAAGATAATGTTTATATAGATATAATATAGGATATATTTGGTAAACACTATCAATAGGTTGAAAAGAAATAGAGACAATAGATTGAGTTTAATAGAAAAAATATTGAAAACGATAATCAGAAATATTTTTTAGCTCCAAAACAAGACCTAAACCGGATTGAAGATTTACTTAATACGAAAGGCATTCACAAACAAATATCAGATATAGGAAATAATAAAATGATAAATCACGCATTGTTTGATCTAATAGTGCACAACACCGTAAAGATCCAAAAGACGACAAAAATCTTAACAAAGCAAAAATAGAAATTTCTTCAGAAATATTCGATCCAGACTTACAAAAAACAACTGCCAAAATTCCTAGAAAAAGTTTTACCAGGCATAATTACAAGTGAGACTTAATTGTTGTTCAAGAGATTAAACGTTAACTCCGAATTTCTTGAAAAAGATCCTGCAACTTGACCACAGAACATCAATTACCAGGAGGGGTAAAGGATGGTAAACAATTTGAAAATTGTGAGCGACATAACAAGGAGTCGAGTTCATCAACAAGTTGTCATCTGTACCCAGATGGCTCCAAGACCACATTATGTCAGTCCCTTATGTAAATTTAAATATGTATTAACAAAATGTAAGCGTTTGCCATTGAAGCCATACAATGAATGTACAAATGTCCATCTTTGTAAAAACAAAATTACATTTGAAAAAGGATATGTTTGATGGATAGCGAAGCGATTCCACGGCCGATATGTCTGATGAGTCTCTGCAAAAGGCGAAACATGTCACATAATGGTGGTTGTGTGGGTTCGAATCTTCGGCTTTCCTTTTTCACTTGAAAACATCATCGGCCATTAAGCTCGACTCCAACGAGAAATTAATTAAAATTAATATTAAAATAGATCTTCGCCCTAATATGCAACAGTTTCAAATAAAGTAAAATATATTCGTGTTCATTCCCAAAAATTGATAATATAGGAAGAAAAAAAGCTTTTTTTTAAATAGACTCAATTTTTGCCCTAAGGTGTCCCGAAAAAGACATTAGCTTTATTATCTCGAATTCAGTTACACTTACGTACTTTGTTGTTCAGCAAGAAATGTTAAGAACAGAATGGTCTTTAATTGAATGCATAATACGGGCAAATAGCTTTAACCGTTCCACATATATGGGTCGTCGAAGTCGCCAAATAGCAAAAAATCTAGATTTTCATAACTTCGAGGCCCCACGTGTTAACATATTCGAATTGTGCTCAAAATTTAGCAATCTTAAAATCTAACAATACTAAAAGGTTTAGGCGACTCTCCGGCTAAAAAATCCGAGGTCGATTTGGTTCTTTGGGTTAAAACCAGCCCAATGCTACAAATTAGGACAAAGAAAATATTGAATTTTACATAAAACGTTTGATATTTTTTAAATTTTATATTTTTACATAGTTTAATAATAAAAATTGGTATTACGATACCATATTTTTATACCCTACTCCACACAGTCTTAAATGGTCTCAATAACATAATAATCTGCCGAAAAAATCGACGTTAAATGGTCAACAGTCTTAGTTTAGAACACTATTATGTACTTTTTTATGGTTTTTCCAACTTTAAATGACAATTTCATGACTTTTATGACGATTTTCGGTCAAAATCTGTTTGCATATTTTGCATATTTTTTGCATATTCTGCATATTTTTTGCATATTTTGCATATTTTTTGCATATTTTGCATATTTTGCATATTTTGCATATTTTTTGCATATTTTGTGCATATGCAAAATATGCAAATATGCAAAATAAATACGAAATATGACCCTGTCATTGAATTTAGATTTCTTTGAAACGAATTGTGGTCCAATCAGAATCTTCGTATCTTTAATATTAAAAAATATGCAAATATGCAAAATCCGATGTCTAGTCATAAGTAAATATAGCTAAATGTTTCCCCTTCGGCCATCCCACTTGAGAATTCTCTTAGATATATGATATTTAATAAGTTTAGCCTTGGTTAATTCTTCTCCGGGTACTAAAATGATGACTTCTACTGTCTTCAAAGTCGCTCCATTAAGTCGCGAATCGGAAATTCAATATTTTATTATCATCCCTTATGTCTACCCGCGTTATATTTTGTAATAACCTAAAATCTGAACCGTTTTAAAAATATTTTGTCTAACATTTTTCTAGCCCAAATTCTGCACACATTTTACAAATTTCGACCGATTTCAATATAGCTTGTAAAATTATATCTAGACCAAATTCCGTCACACTTCAAAAATTCATTGAACTTGGGCATATATATCGTGTTGGTGCATCAACCACATGAAATTGGCCGAAAATATATATGCGATCTATATCCAAATCTGAAACGATTACAATTATAATTTGGCAAACTTATTTCTAGACGACATTCCGTGTGGAGTAGAATGTCCCCCATCGGAGGCGTCCTCAGGTGGCGGATAGAGGAATGCTCTGCAGATATGTAGGGTAGGTGGGAAATAAAATACCACCCGCGGACCAAAACACATCTAAACCCATGTAATGTCTGACTCAGAATGAACGGTTTCATGGTAGGCGTCTGTCCCTCTTGTAGAGGCGGCATTGTATGAGAAAAGCAAGCCTGAATGCTCAGCTAGCAGCCCTAGCGTCAGGATCGGGTGCTGAAGACCAATCATCTACACGCCTTAAATTATACATGATTACCGAAACCACAACAAAAAATGGAAAAAATGAACGAACGGGTAAAAAGATGACGACCTTTAGCATGAAATATGGAACACGAATTGGAACATGGAACTTCCGAACTCTCTTGCAACCTTTCAAACTGGCACAGCTTTGTAAAGAATTCAACAGATATAAACTCTTACTTCTTGGTATCAGTGAGTGCAGATGGCCCAACTCAGGAGAGATAACCACTGCAGACGGATGTAAATTCATTTTCTCTGGCAAACCTGATGGGGAGAAGAGGGAAGGCGGTGTAGGATTTCTTCTATCAAAACCGGCATATGCTGCACTAATAGACTGGAAGTGTCACTCAGATAGAATAATATCTATACGACTACGAACAAACCAAATTGACCACATCGTCATTAGTCGTGAATGGTGAGGATCCCTACTAGACGTGCGGAATAAAAGAGGCGCAGACATCTCAAGCAGTCACCAATTATTAGTAGCAACGTTACGATTAAAAATTGCAGCTATTGCAAAGAAAAACCCGAACAACAGAAGAAGGCGTATAGATATAAATAAGCTGAAGAACCCTAATATCAGAGCCAGATACACAGAAGCCTTGTGGAATGCATTTCAAGACAAAGAACTCAACACGGATTGGGCAGAGTTGAGCAAAACATATACAGAAGTAGCTGAACAGCGATTAGGCTTTGTGGAGAATGCTAGAAAAGAATGGATCTCAGATGACACATGGAACGCAATAAATCTAAGAAGGGAAATAAAAAATAAAATCAACAGCGCAAAAACAAGAGCCACCAAGCAGGAGTAGCAAACAAAGTACAATGCAGCAAACTGTACCGTCAAAAGAAGCGAAAGGAAGGATAAACGTATGTGGATAAACAACTTAGCAAGAGAAGCACAAGTAGCCGCGGTAACACATCGCAGCAGAGATCTTTACAAATATGCTAAAAAATTATCAGGCAGGCAGATGGTGCGATCAAGACCACTTGTAGATGAGAACGGCATATCAACAACATCCAAACAGGAGCAACTACAAATCTGGACAAAATATTACTCCAATATGTTATCGGTAATGGTACATTCTACACAACAACTGTGTGATTGCAGAGACCACGTAGTCAGGGGAGACATGGAGATCCAAAGCCCAAACAGGAACGAAGTAATAGAAGCTATTAAGTCTTTACGAAATAGCAAGGCACCTGGTCCTGACAATATACCACCAGAATTACTATCAGCTGACACCGAAACCAGTGCGCATATTATACTTCCGGTAGTACAGAGCTTTTGGACAAGTGAGTCACTACCTCGTATAATCAATGAAGGTATTATGATCAAACTACCTAAAAAAGGCAACCTCACAGAGTGCAGGAACTGGAGGGGTATTTCGTTAATGAATGCAGTAGCGAAAGTAATATCGCATATCATGGCCAAGCGCATTGGTGAACCATTGGAACCATTATTGAGAAGAGAACAGGCAGGGTTCCGACCACACCGATCGTGCGTTGACCACGTTAACACTTTGCGGGTAATAGTGGAGCAGTCTGTTGAATGGAGATCCCCGCTGCATCTGGGATTCATCGACTTTGAACGAGCATTCGACACCATATCCCACGTTGCAATCTGGAGCGCTATGGTTTGCAAAGGAATTCTAGCAAAGTTGATTAACCTCGTAAAAGCCCTGCATGATAATACCACGTGCCGAATCCTACACGAATCCCAGCTAAGCGATAAATTCAGAATAAACGCAGGAGTAAGGGTGTGTTCTCTCTCCATTGTTCTTTAATATCGTACTGGACGTGATAATGAGCGATGAGAAACTCCTGCGGAATACAATGGGGGCTACAAGGAAGACTTCTAGACCTCGACTATGCTGATGATGTATGCCTGCCACCCACAAGCACTCACACATGGCCGCAAACTTACAAAGCATTCACTGCTATGCAGCTAGAGCCGGGCTGAGGATAAATATTGGGAAAACTAAGGTGATGTGCATTAACACAACAATGACATCAAACATTACCATCGACGGTGAATAAATTTAAACTGTTAGCTCTTTCATATATCTTGGGAGCATAATAAATGACAGTGGTGGAAGTAAGGAAGATATAGTACACCGAATCAAAAAAGGACGTAGCGCGTTTGGTGCATTGGAAAACGTGTGGCGCTCCCAAATTGTCTCCAGGCAAACAAAATTGATGTTATTTAACTCGAATGTTAAATCTGTAGTTCTGTATGGATGTGAGACCTGGAACGCAGCGACAAATGAGGTTAAATCCCTGCAAGTCTTCATAAACAGGTGCTTGCGTAGAATAATGGGCATATTCTGGCCCAACACCATATCGAACATCTCACTGTGACGGGAGACTAAACAGGAACCGGTTAGCATAGAAATAACGAGACGGAAATGGAAATGGATAGGTCATACCCTACGGAAGGACAGAGACGACATTGCCAGACAAACGCTTGAGTGGAATCCGCAAGGTAGCCGGAGGTGAGGTAGACCGGCAAATGCATGGAGAAGGCCTGTCGAGGCAGAAGCAGCGAGTACGGGTCGAAGTTGGAGTGAAGTTAAACATTTAGCATTCCAGTCTATTTAGAATAGAACAATTTTGTTGTGGCCCTATGCTCCACATTGGAGTAAAAAGGAATAAATAATAAAAACATTCCGTCAAGTATTCCATATTTCATCAAAGTTTGGCGTATCAAATACCTCAAACTGTATATGGGAACTATAACCAAATCTGAACCGATTTCGATATATTTTGGCACATTTATTTGTAGGCCAAATTCCGTCACACTGTAACATGACAAATTGATCACGTACATAGAGCCAACAACAGCGACGCCCACTATCACAACAACAATACAACCGGCCAACAGAGAACAGCAAGGCCGCACTACCAGTGTGACCAGATCTAAAAAAGTTTTGCAGCTAAATCAGCTTAAAAATAATGCTAAAAAATGCTAAAATTAATTTTAAAATGCCAAAAAATAATGCTAAATTTAAAAACAATTTGTTTTAAGGAAATATACACTCCATCATAGTAAGAAGGGTTTATTAAGTTTGTGTTTACGTTTGTTACGCATTGAAATAATCATTCGCGACCTTATAAAGTATATATATTCTTGATCAATATAAAATTCTTAGTCAATTTATGCATGTACGTCCGCCTGTGGTAATCACTCTAGCATCCAAAAAATTGAGAGAGGACACTGACATTTTAGAACGATGCGTCTTTTGTTTGTAGGCAGGTTAAGTTCGAAGGTGTACTATATCGGTCCATGTTTTGGTATAGCCCCCATATAAAGATACCGGCCGATTGCTATTTTTGGCTTCATGTTCAGGCCGATTTAGCTATGATTTGGAATTCAAGGTTCCAAAAGCTTCACCTCCAAAAATTATGGGCATAGGGTCCACGTTTTGGAATTGCCACATTTCTAGACCGAATTATTTATAATTTAACCTTTAGAATTGTCAACAAACTTCTGCATTAAAAGTTGTTAAACCGTCCACGATAAACATTTCGGTATGGCCCCATAGAACGACATCACCAAATTCCTGTCTTTGCTTGTTTTATCCACATTTTCGGGCAAAATTGCATGTCATTTGGTATTTATAGTTTCCAACAGTTAAAAACTTTTCATCAAAAATTGTGTATATAACCCAAGTAGTGCGCATACCCCATATAACGGTAGCGCCCGATTTCAGGTAGTTATAAGTTTTTATTTTTTATTTTTAAATTAAGACCCAGATTAATCACAGATTTGTTGTTTTCAAATTTTAAAAACAACAAGTTTTTAAAGTGGGGTAGTTAAAATTGATTTACTTTAGGGAAGGGTAGAGAATACTAGTTTCGTCCAACGCCACTTGGACTCATCAGTTCCCTTAGTTCTTTGCATTGCAGCAAAGAACTCTTCCCCAATTTTATAACGACTCGAGCTCAAGATTAACCCCCTGTTTTTGTAAAAAAAATTATTCTTCTCACACGAATTGTCAAATTTTGTAGATCGATTTACTCGCTTTAGCGCAAATGAGGAGCGTTGATTTTTAAATGAGGAATTCTTAACGATATATGGAACGGGTATATGAAAAATTAGCTATCTATGTCTTCTGTGAGCTGAGCTATGGATGCCTAAATTATTACGAATATAGACGAACGAACCAAAATTAGTTACAAAAACAGGGGGTAAATGTGACTGACAAATTCATTTAAATGCGAATTCAACAGAAACACTCAAAAACTCTCGTAGCCGCATATGCAAACCAAATTAACTACTCTCACTGTTATGCGTCTCCACAATGCAGAGAATCATCATAACTACGTTGATAGTTTGTCGAAAATAACAACAAACAAATCGTCCACCGTGCTGTGTGTCTATTTTATGCTATGTTTACATTTACGAAATCCACTCGATTCCAACTGTCAATTCAATAGCTCAAACGTCAAATGAAATCTCATCTGAAATCCATTGGTTTTCATTTGACGTTTAACCTATGGATTTGACAGTTGAAATCGAGTGGATTTCGTAAATGTAAACCAAGCATTAGACTCACTTTGGCAGTTTTGTTGTGATGTGTGTTTCCTTTTTATTTTTAATGTAAGACCCAGCTTAATCACAGATTTGTTGTTTTCATCTGACTGAATTCTTAGACATTTGGCGTTTACAGTGGTCAAAAAACAGGTCCACCTAAAAAACTTTGATACTATTGGAACAAAAATAAGAAATCTAACTATTCCCTATTAGTTCAGAATATATCATGGCGGAGGATATAAAATGCTCGTCCCGTCCAAACTTTACGTTTTTCATTGTTTTATTTCAGTTTGTTTTTCACAATTTCATTCCTTTAACCCCTTGTTTTTGTAACTATTTTCTTTTCTTTTGTCAATTAAAAATTATCAGATTTTTTATAAAAAAAGTATTGACATACTTGAGATTTTGTGGATAGAATAATGCTAAATTAATAATTGAAAAATGCTAAAAAATATGCTAAATGCTAAATCGAAATTTTGCGGCTAAATACAAAAAAATAATGCTAAATTTAGCTGTCAAAATGCTAAAATGGCCACACTGCGCACTACCCAACAGCGTCATAACCTGTCAATCCATACACACTGTTGGGTTCGCTTGCATTTCTGTGGGATGTGTGTGTTACAGTGCAATTTCAGGCAAGCGACAGCATAACAACTGCAAAGTAATTCTCAATTGCTCAGTGCGACTGTACACACTAATATTCCAGTTTCGTTGGGGAAAGAAATGCTTGCAGGGAGCTAGTCACACGGGCTTGAGTACAACTAAGTATTCGTAGTCCGCCAACTTACACGAGAGTGTACAGAGTGTTGGAAAGTATTTTTGAGAGCTATCCTCATTGTGCGGTGGCTAATACATTCACTCCACCTTCGGGTGTTGTTCCACTCCACTTTCGGGTGTTGTTCCACTCCACCTTCGGGAGTTGTTCCACTCCACCTTCGGGTGTTGTTCCACTAGTCAGTTCTCGTAGTATACTGTGGAGGTTAATATAGAACTAACACTAACTAACCGCGACCCGAACAGCTGAATCACCGAGTGACCGAACCCCTACAACACGAGAGTCGAGGGCACGAGCAACCATACGAACCCCGAGTAGCCGAACATCTACAACACGAATCACCGAGTTCCCGATTATCTTCAAATCGCCTACTAACTAACAGCGAATCATAGAATTTCCGATTATCTTCAAATAGCCTACAACCGAACAGCGAATCACCGAGTTCCCGATTATCTTCAGATCGCCTACTACCGAACGGCGAATCACAGAGTTCCCGATCATCATCAAATCACTTACTGAATCCAAGTTGCCGATCCCCCAGCCAATTATCCTTCTTATCGTATTTAAACATCAGTAGATTATAAATTATTTTTATCAATAAATATCAGATTTAACCCCCCAGGAAAGGGTGATTACTCGTCTTATTATTCCATAAGGTTTAGTGGGCCCTTATGGCGACCCTGGACATGACTAAGTCTACCCCAGCCTACGACAAAACCACGATACAAATGGTGCCCGAGCAGGGACCCGACTCGAAATGCGGAAAATACAGAACCGCCAAAGACGACGGTTCGAGTCGGAAATACCATAAGAAGTCAAGAACGGAATCCCGAGAAGTTTTTGATTTCGAAACCATGAACATAGTTCACCAATGGAATTTAAAATTTACTGGCGAGCGTTAACAGATTCCCCGAATCGTTTGATCTCATCCCTACCTTTCATTTTGAAAGGCGAGGCCCTGAAGTGGTAAAGAATCAAGAAATATCTTATAACTTCGTGGCCCGCTTTCCGCGCAAAAGCAGAAAAATTATTTTTACCGAAGAGACATTTGGCACATCTCGAACAATGCTTCTATAACCGCTGATAGTCTACTCGAGAGAAGGCAATGGATTACATATTGCAGATATTAACAATAGCAAGACAACATCCTCAACTTCGTACCATGGATCATCTTCGTTCAGAATATCGCCTCTATGTCCGCCGAAAAGACTTCAACAATCTAGATGAGTTAATATCGCTAACGGATGACTTTGAGCTACTCAAAAAAGATGAACGTCGATCCGAGAGACCTCACACATCGCATATGGTTTCTCAAGCATCCGAAGATTACAACCGTTCAACTCACTGCTGGCTTTGCACAGTGCGAAATATGAGAACTTTAGTGGAACTTTACTCAAACATTAAAGTACATAAAACTAATGAGATTCTTGTTGAATTCTATTGCTAAGTATCCCACGACTAATGCCTTATATTCATATTCAGTTAAGTAATATAGTGATACAAACAAATTGTACGTTAGTTGACTATAGTTTTTGTTGCTGTTATAATTGTCGACAATTTTTAGATTATTTGGCGTTTATAGATTTGTAATATCTAATTTAGTTTGGTCGTAACGTTCCCCAAAAATGTGCTTTTTTAAAAGTCTACTAAATTATTTTTTATAAGTTTTGGAGGTTTTTTAATGTATTGTGGTGAATTGCAGAATAAATCGCACATTTTGTGAGATGTAGGATATTTTCCTATAGACAAACCAAAAGTTAGCTGCAGGTTCGCGCAGGTTTGCGAGATATGCGTTTTTTCAGAAAATCATTGGAATATTCATATATCTATATTTTTGAAAATTTGATAGAAGAAGCGGCATTAAACGTCAATGTTGGTTTCGTTTATCCCAAAACGGGTTCACCAATACTAAGAAATGTTGCTTTTAATAGTTTTATGACTATTCCTGCGAATATGATTCACATTTTATAGAAAAAATGGTCAAATTTGAACAGTTTTCTCAGGACATCGTTAATTACCTAAAACAAAGCCTAGTTGCACCAGATGCTTTTAGGTGATATACTCATTTGCAGAACCGTATCCTCAGTCGAAACGTTCAATGTGTAAAATTTATGTTATATCAATGACACTATACTAATAATAAAAAATCTCAAATTTTTTTTTATTTTCATTTACTAATGTATGTGGATGATTGGGGGAGGGGCCAAAGCAGGTATCTATGCTCTGAATTGTTTTTAAGAATATTTTCTATCCAATGAAAACAAATTTTAAAGTAAACCAAACTCGGTTGGCAATAATTACCTAACACCATTTAAATATCCCAAATGGGATGCCTCCTCATTTGGAAAACGGTTTTCTACCTACGGAGAACATAAAATACCAAAAAGCAAACAAATAGATTGGTAAATGTGCTTGGAATCTTTAAAATATGTTATATTGGCCGGTACCGCTCAATGGGGGCTATGCCTATACGCGAACAGATATTGACAATATTTTGTACATATGTTCTCCATCCACTGAAACCCCAATATACCAATTTGAGCAAAATCGGTTGAAAAATGAATCTAGTACGTAAAAAGGTCACCACCGATATGTGGGGGCTATAGGAAAGCGCAGGTCTATGTGGCCCATATTTATCCGCATACGACCCTCAACTATAAGAAACATTTTTGGAAAGTTTTAGTAACCTACGTTCTTCACATTAAAAGTTATGAGTAAAGTTCCACTGAAGTGCCCATATTTCGCACTGTGCGTTGTAAGAGCAAAGGGCATACCCGATTCCAATGCAGGGGCTACTGGAAGGTCTTCTGTTCGTATTGTGGCAGGGAGGATATACTGACAAGAAACTGCCGATGCCGGAACAATGCGAGAATCGACGCCGATCATCATGGCAGGAAATCAATGGAAGGATCCTGTGGGCTTTAGTCGACACCGGATCCTCGCTAGCTTTCATCGATAACAACGTAGGCAGTTTCTTGGAGGACAGAGGTGTACTACCAGTCGCGAATACCCGTAGAAAACAGATGGCTAACCGGAAAATGGTGAGTTGTGGTAGCGTGTATCCGGTGGGCATAAGCTTCTATAATAAAACCACGCCGATTGAAGGGGGCGTGTTGCCCACTCTAGCCAAACCAGTCGTATTGGGGATAAAAAGAGGTCTGAACATCGTGCTGGATGGAGAAGTTGTCCCTCCAGCTGCGGTCCGAGACAGGAACGGGCTGCACTATCTTTATAGCCAAACGAACCGACAGCATCACACCAACATCAGAGCACAGACGATTCTATTGCAACAAAATCTAACTTCTTCCGGTGTAATTCAAAACCAATCGCTTCGCGAAGGTGAAAAGTCGATGGAAAATTAAGAAAGCACGTCTCAAACGACAGCCACTACCACCCGGTCGGCCGAAAATATATATGCGATCTTTATCCAAATCTGAAACTCCACCTTCGGGTGTTGTTCCACTCCACCTCCGGGTGTTGTTCCACTAGTCAGTACTCGTAGTATACTGTGGAGGTTAATTTAGAACACTAACTAACCGCGACCCGAACAACCGAACCGAGTGCTGAATCACCGGGTGGCCGCACCCCTACAACACGAGAGTCGAGGGCCCGAGCAACCATACGAACACCGAGTGTCCGAGTGTCAGCTACAACACGAATCACCGAGGGGCCGAACCCCGAACACTGAATCACCAAGTGTCCGAACACATACGAACCCCGAGTGGCCGCACATCTACAACACGAATCAGCGAGTGGCCGAACACCGATCGCCTACTACCGAACAGCGAATCACAGAGTTATCGATTATCTTCAGATCGCCCACAACCGAACGGCGAATCACGAGTTCCCGATCATCATCAAATCACTTACTGAATCCATGTAGCCTATCCCCCAGCCAATTATCTTTCTTATCGTATGTAAACATCAGTAATTTCCAAATTTCATTCAGATCCGGTATATATAGCGGGTTTGTAGCACCAAATACATGAAATCTGACGAAAATATATATGGTAGCTATATGCAAGTCTTAAGCGTTTTCGATATATTTTGGCACATTTATTTGTAGTCCAAATTCCGTCACGTATTAAAAATTTTGTAATTGAAATTCAGCATATATAGCGCGTTTGGTGCATCAAATATATACGATATTCAAGTTCAATAAAAAATTGCTTTTCTAAGAACGACTTTCTTTCGTAATTTAAAAAAAAGAAATAACTGCAATGAAAAACTTGCATGCACAAGGTGAGGGAGCTTTTTTACACTGCTATGTGGTATTTTCGATGTTTGTAACATATACAAAAAATGTATGACCCTAGTATACATTAGGGTTTTAACTTTTTTGCAATTTTTGCAAATATCAAAAATACCATCACATAGCCGTGTAGAGCATGAAAAACTACTATGAAATACGGTGCAATTTTTTCTCTATCGCTAAAAAAGTTTCCGCACCAAATGCATTGAAGTTCAGTAATGCATTATTTAATTTTATTAGTTGTAATGACATATACGATTTTCGTAATAACTTATTATTAGTTTTAATCTAATTTAAAATCAATACCAAACCATTCTGGGCCAATTTGTTATCAAATCGCGATATTTCCGGGCATATAATGCACCTTTGGTAGTACTGCATTTTTTTGTCTTTCCTTATAAAATCGCGAATTTTATATATCGGACAAGAGAATATGTAGTATTGTGCAATGAATTCACGAAAATTACAGACTGTTTTTAATGACTTTGCCAGTGAGAATCGTATTTGTTTTCTATAAATATTTATTCCAACAAAACAAATTTAAATTTTTAAATATAAAAAATATCAAAAGGGCTTTAGTAATCGCAGTTGGTGCGGAAACTTTTTTCACCGAATCGACTAAAAAACTCGTTTTCGTTATCAGCACAATTTTCACAACATGGTACTGTGGTGGTATTTTTTTGTTATAGCCCTAGTATACATATTCTTAATCTGCACAAAATACCAATTCGATGTCCATCAGTCCACCCGTCTGTAGAAAATTAGACAAAGCTCTCAAAATTTTTTCATAGAGCTTTTATTGAAAATTATATAACTCCTAAGACTTTGGACGGGTCTGCAAGAAGAATTAATTAATGATCGAAGCAAAATATGGAATTATTTTGCAGTATTTCTTCACAACAGCTTTAAACGATCAACCCCCTTTCGCATTGACAACGCACAACAGATACCTATGTTATCGCCACCAATAACTGTTTGTAACAGTTTGGGCGAAACAGATGGAAACCTGAGATGGAAAATTCAAAATTTCCAAAAGTACTATAATGGTACTTTTCTCATTGAAAAGGTACTTTTTATTATTTTTCTTAGAAAAAATATTCTTTTTTTATTCTGTAAAAAACAACCAAGAATTATATTTATGAAATCAGAAGAATGTTGCAAAATTGTATATATTTGTACACCATCCTCGAGGGTATAATTTGTCATTCCGTTTGTAAAATATCGAAATATTCATCGGATACCGTATATAACTATAACCATGTCCGCCCGTCTGTTGAAATCAATATACAGCAAGCAATATTTAAGATAGTGCTTTTTTATTTGGTACACAAGCTTCAGTTACTCCTAGGATTGGAAGGTACTACGATACCGCTCGATGTGAAGTCCTTCAAATGATTAATCTACTGTAGTGACTGTATTTCGGATTCCCTATAGGTGGAAGAGTTCCACGAAGAAAATTAACAATATAGGATAATATTTTTGTATATACCCAATATGAAGGTACATACATCCAGATTTTAAAAATTTCTAGCATTTGCATATATAAAAATTTTAATTAGCTGATGGCCATAGTAGCCAATGCTATGTCTTATTAACATTGTAGTTACTACAAGTTAATATAATAAATAATTAAAATAAAAAATTTTAATCTTGGAAGCAAAATGTGAATTTAATTCACACCATAACTGTTTGGAAGAGTAAAGGTAGAAACACAATGGATTTTTCTAGCTTTCTTCATTTAGTCGGAGTTTACACGCACAAATTACTCGGGAAAGTAAATTGAGCTTTTGGGAGAGAGCGCGGAGAAAGAGCTCTTCAATACTCTTTCCTACCCCCTATTGCCAAAAAAATCAATTTTCTTTCCCGAGTAATTTGTGCGTGTAAGCACCGACTTAGAGTAGACTAATAAAGAACAATGAAGACGAATTTGAATAAAGTCGCTTTTTTCATTTATTCTTTTACTGGAGCAAATCGAGCTGATTGTGTTTCTACCTTAACAAAAAACAACCAGTAACAGAATCTTCACTACACCCACTGATTTTTTTAAAAACATCAAAACTGGTGCACTCAGTTCAAACAGTGCACAGCTTTAGTTCTTATATTGAGAATGAAATTTAAGGGAGTCTATTATAATTATTGTGATGGAAAAATGTATGATTGATGGAGGACAAGAACCCACCCACCGACTAGCTAGCAAGTGAAAGGCTCCCGTGACACAAACTTCAATCGTATCTATGTTCAATTTTGATTATGGAATTGTCCGGATTACCGAGTAGCAACAAAAATTTATCATTTTATATTTAACAAGTAAGAAGGCGTTATACTCTCCACCACGAGTTGTATTTAGGTAAAATGGAACAACATGGCACAATTACCCAGGTAGTGGCATCGTAAAATTTTGAATATGTTATGTCAAAACTTTCTTTATGTTGTTGGGGAAATTACAACTAAAAAATATTTTTTTATAAAGGGATTTGACTTTTCATATTCGAGCAGTAATTGTGCCTTGCTGAAAACCAAATTTCAGCAATTTCGGTAAAATAATGTGCCTAACCTTCAAAATATTGAAATTCGGCAGGTACCGTTCTACTATATCAAAATGTCGATCTATACCGACAAATTTCTTGCGGAAAAATTTTAGACTTAAAGAAGACTAATTACCATATTTTCGATATTTCGGTAAGAAAATGTTGCTAAACCCTAAAAAACAAGAGGTACGCTTCTATGGGGCATATGAAAGATAATTCTCTTCTGGAATATTTTATAACCCCATGGAAAACTAAACAACAAATTTCAGTCATTTCGGTTCGTATCGTTCCATGGGGGCTACATAAAGTCGTGGACCTGTGCGGACAAATTTCTGGGGGACAATTTTTTACCACCGACGAAGTCTAAATACCAAATTTCATCCCTGTCGGTGGAATATTGAAGCCACAACCTTCAAAATACCGAAAATCGGGAGTTACCGTTCTATGGGGGCTATATGAATGCGTAGACCCAAATTTATAGGGTAAAGTTGGACACCCTCAACGAATACTAAATATCAAATTTCAGGCATTTCGATTGATAATTGTGGCCATAACCTTCAAAATACCGAAAATCGGGTGGTACCGTTCTATGGGGGCTATATCAAAACGAGATAGCCCATTTGTTCTATCTTTAAAATTGCGAGTTGTATCTTGATTTCACCAGACGGACATAGTTGTATCGACTTAGAGTTTTACCCTGATCAAGAATATATGGTAAAAACCAAAATTCCTTTGCAATTCCATTTGAAAAAATTAAATTTTTTTCTTGCACATCTACAATTTTTGGTGCTGAGCTTAAGTAAAAAAATCTGGTTTCAAATCTGTTCCCGTTCACAAAATTGTCAGATGCGCGCAAAAGTTATAGCGGTTTTTATTCTCATACAAAGAAAAGTTATTTAAAAATCTCTTATTTGTTGTTATGAGAAAATGTATGCATAAACCGTTAACAGCATTCCATATCTATTCGTAGATGTTTTAATATTTACTAAATTTATTATTATTTTCGCGGAAAATCAACAATTAATTAACAAATATTGAAGTAAATCTAAATTATCCTGTCCCAGAGTCCGTTCAAAGACTTAGAAAATAAATTTAAAAATATCTGCGGAATCTAGACAACGCGTAGAAAAATATAAAGATTGGGTACATAAATTGCATATTATAGCAACAACAAAAAGAAAAACTTACTCTTAGACAATATTTTTGCAAATGTATTTTTTGGTTTGATTCGAAAAATTAGAAAAAAATATTTGGGAGTTCTCCAACTATTTCGCTAGAATCCCATACGATAATCAATGTACTCTACTAAAACTTCATCAAGAAATGTGATTTACCATCACAAAAGCTTAGTTGCTTACTGTGATAAATTATAAGGATAGGAAATTTAGAGTAATATTGAAATTACAATCATTCAAAAAATATGAAAATTAAAAAGCCTGTAATTCGCGAATTAGTAAAAATGAGTTGATGCGCAGCCGTTTTGGGATAAGGCGAATCAATATTTCATATTTCGATGTTTCACTCAGCGGCCATTGTGTGCCGTCAGTTGCATCTCACAATGCCAAAAACCATGGTGGAATAATAAGGTGTAACGCCAAAAACAGCTGATCTTCATAGCAATTGTCAAAATGCGTTATTGTGAATAAAATCACATACAAAATGTAAACAAGCAATTCACAGTAAAGCATTATTGTGAGCAAATTTGACGGCTGACATGATTTGATGTAACACCTTCTTATTCCACCATGCCAAAAAACTTAAAGTGGGTAAAAGTCGCGCAATGTGCATACGATTTTGATGCGCATCCGGTTTCATTAGCGCCCATCAAAAATACGTCAATATAACCTATTTCAAATAGATTCTTTAAGAACCGCGAATGTGCCTCCCCATTCTATTTTGCGTAAAAAATCCATATTACTCGCGTATCTCTGTAATTTATGACACGCGTTTTCGCAAATATTATAATCGCGTATAAAGGATTTCATTTGTGTAAAGAATTTTAAAGAAAATCGCGTTTTATTTTTTGGCCACTACAAAGTAGATAAATAAGTAGTTACTCCCTGGTTACTTCAAGTCGCAACTACTTATTTAAGTACTTATTTATTTACTTTTAAGTGCCAAAAAATAAGTACTTACTCCCTATGACATGCCCGTGTTAAAATAATGAGAAAGTAGACCAATTTGTAATGAGTATTTTTGCTGGGTAATAATAATGACGAATATCACAGATTTGGTAAAGCCTTCCAAACCTTCCAAAAGCAAAGCCTGACTATGAAGTAGAAAATCCCATCTTTACAATGATGTAAAGCAGATTGGCGTAGCACACTGGTCGAAACCATTGATCTAGCGGCGCGATTCAAATATTCACTCAGTTATTCACTATCAAACACAAGAATTTTTGTTGCATCAGATTTTAAAAAAATTGTTGCTAAAAAATTAACTTCATATTTGTTTAAATGTTAAATAAATTCGTAATAAAACTGGACAACATTTATTTTCAATTAATAGCAGCAGGGTGTGATTTAAATTATAAAAAAATAGTTTGGGGTCTGGAGGTTCTTAGTTATATAGGAATAAATTTTCAAAAAATTCAATTTTTTAGTGTTTTTATGGGTTGTACGCGCTTGTTCCATAGAGTGCATCTTGTAAACTTGACCGAACTTGGGTTCGGTTAATTTTTGGGGAATTAAATTGGACTCTCTGGATACGGAATAACCACATTAGGGCTGTAAATATTTGCAAATCTTCTGATGACTGCACTTTCAAAATAAGGGGTTTTGCATGAAATTCATACAAATTTAGCTGTGCATTTGTATGGGAGCTATATCAAAATATGGACCTATCTTGAGGAATGTTTGCAAGGAGGAGTTCTACCACCGGAGACACTATAATACCATATTATAGATAAATCGTCTGCTCCGTCGGAAAAGGTCGTAAGTCCCTCTCAATAAATTTTTCAGGAGGAAGAAAAAACATTCCAGCGCTTTCTGTATTAAAGATTTTATTATGGTGGTAAAGGCAGCATTCTTCGTTTATTTATTCCGCTTCAATACCTGTACTTTGTTTGATAAAATTCCGTCGCGTTTGGGAGATAATTGGATGTGTTTGGACTTACGACCTTTTCCTTGTACAGTTTTGTATTTTTGTAGGGACTTACGACCTTTTCCTATAATTTACGGACGTTTTTAAAGTAAAATATTTATACTTTACAAAACAATGTGGAAAGGGTAGTATAAGTTTGTTTTGTCCAATATTCATGTAACATCGCCAAGTATTCGTCGTAGACCCCCTCCCCTTGCCATTTTTTCATATCTTGACGAGATAAAGCGATCAAGCTATGTGTGTCCGTCCATCCATTAAAAATTTAAATAAAACTCCAGGCCGCAATTTTGGACCGATCGTCACGAAACTTTGTGGAGAGGTCGGGTTCCAACCAGAAGTGACCCCATTAGATGTTGGTTATGATCGAAAGGTGTGAAATGGACCAAACCCACAATTTTTACCCGACTTTGTAGCTATCCTGTAGATCGCAGTAATAATCCGATCGGCGCGAAATTTTAAGAATGAATTGAATTTAAGACAAAGAAGAAGCTTGCAATTGAACATGGTGATGAGGTAATTATTAGCGGGTTTAATGGACCAAAACTTTTGGGTGAAATCTTATATATAAAAGACAATGTGTGTATTTTTGTATGTTCCGCATAGACTCAAAAACGGCTGAACCGATTTTTATGAAATTTTCAGAGAATATACAAGAAACAGCCGAGTTGAAAATAGGCTATACATATTTTGAATCTCGGAAGGGGCGTGGGTAAACCCTATTAAAAAAAACGCTTTTTTGCAAAAGTTATGAAAGTATCGGTCAGAAAATTAATTTGCGAGGCAACGGTTGTTGAATCTCCGACCCTCAGTACTTATTCCATGTAATTTTCAGATTATGCACAGGGATGTCCCTTGGTTGAAGTAGGCTATATATTTTGTTGAATTTCGGAGGAGCGGGTTACACCTGTGCCCTATTTTTTAAATGCGGTATATATAAATCTTACGAACGATTCCGTTTCCCCAATCCTGGGTACATATTTTAGCAATAAGACCCGATCACTCCCATTTTCTTAAATATTCTACAAATCAATGGAAACACCAGATGTTGTGCATAACGAAGCTTTGGTCTTATTGGAAAGCTATAGTTTTATCTGGTATATAAGATACATTATATAAAGGTGGACACAGTCGGCATGCCTCAAGTCATCAGTTATTTGGCGGTATGTTAAAATTGCATATCGACACCAACATTTCTGAAGATTTTTATACACTCCACCATAATATGAAGGGTATAATTAAATTTGTCATTCAGTTGGTAACATATCGATATATTCAGCGAAGACCCTATAAATTATATATATTCTTGATCAGAGTAAAATTCTAAGTCGGTATAACCATGACCGTCTGTCAGTCTTTTGAAATTAAGATACAGCTTCCAATTTTTAAGATTGATTTTCGTGATTTGGTATAGAAGTTTCTATTATTCTAGGACGTTTGGTATTGAAAAAGGTGTATATCGGTCCACGTTTTGATATAGCCCCCAAAGAACGGTACCTCCTGATGTTCGGTATTTTCAAGATTTTAACTTCATTATCCCATCAAAATGGCTGAAATTTGGTATTTAGTTTTCGTTGGGGGTATACAACTTTTTCCTAAAATGTTGTCTGTATAGGTACACGCCTTCATATAGCCCCCATAGAACGGTAAATCCCGATTTCCGGTATGTGGCCTCAATATTCCTCCGAAATGGCTGAAATTTGGTATTTATTCTTCGTTTGGGATATAAAACTTTCTCCCATACATTTGTCTATATAGGTCTCCGCCTTCATATAGTCCCATAGAACGGTGCCTACCGAATTTCGGTATTTGAAGGTTAGCCACATTGTTTTACCGACATTTCTGAAATTTGGTATTTAGTCTACTTCATAAACGAAAGGAAACCAATTGAAGTAAAATTCAAGTTCGGCCTGGCCGAATTTAACGACTTTCTTACTTGTTATTGATAATTTGCGATGCAAAAAAAAATATAATTGACATAAGAAAAGGTAACATAAACTGTTTCAAGGGCCATCAACGTGGACCGGTTCGGCTAATATTTAATATAAAACATGACACATTGTACTTACGACCTTGTATTTTTGTCTTACGATCTTTTGCTTCAATTAAATTTCATGATTACTTCCGTTAATGTACGTGGTTTCACAGCCACATTGTAATCCCAAATAGTGTTATTTTTGTCTTCCCAAGTATTTCTGTCCCAACTCCCTGCATCTTTTGTTTTTGTCTGCAAACCATGTAGAATCTTCAGCATGTAATGTCTTCCTGCGTTAAGCAAGTTTATCATCAGAGCTTTTAGAATCACCGTGACCATAGGAAACTAGACCCATGACACCATGGTCTAATTCCATTCCAAATTCATACTGCTCTTTGTTAGCAAAAACCATGATGTCTAGTTTAATAACATTTCAATTAATTAATATTTTAGAATCATTCAATAAGATAAACATTGCACTTACACGTCTGTTAGAAGAAATTGCTTTATTGAATTCAGAATACAAACTAATCTCGTTATGTGAATAAATGTCCCTAGAGAAACCACAAATTACCAGTTGATAAAGTTAAGTAAGACATACTACAGTAAAAACAGTAAAAATTCTGTTTTTTTTTTACAAATTTTTCAATATATGAGGTATTTGAACACATACAGCATCCCAATTTGTATCAATGAAAAGGCCAGAAGTCCATCTTTCATAATAAGTTCGCTTATAGGGGAAAATAGACTTCAAATGTAAATTTTCGTTGCAATATTGAAATTATCACATTTTTGTTCAAAAGTATGGTCCACAGGCTCCGCCAAATATCATCCGATTATTATCCAAAGGTGTAGGCTAGTTCTTTACATTGTACCCCAACCATGGATGACGTTAAACATTATATCTGAACTGCATTAGCTGTAATATTCTATTAAAGTATACATTTTCCTGTGGACTTACGACCTTTTCGAACTCAAATTTGTACGTTTTGTGGACTTACGACCTTTTCCGACAAGGGCAAAACATGTGGAAAAACGCAACATACTACCATTTTCTTTGCATCATACGACGTGTTTTGACTTGTACTATCATCCTGTAACAAAAACGCGATTTCCAAAAAAAGTGGACTTACGACCTTTTCCGACGGAGCAGACGAAATATGTTAATAAATATGGGATAACAAATAAAATTTCAACGAGTCGGGGGTACCATAAAAGGGGCTACATCGAAACATAAATCCGAGAACACGGAAAGCCAAATTACAGCCAAGTCGGTTTAAAAATGTGGTTATGATATTCAAAATAACTTAAATCGGGAGGTAGGGTTACATGGGGGCTATATCAAAACGTGCACCTATGTCCATAATTTTTGGTTTAAATATTTTGTGACCACTAGGAACCCTAAGTACCAAATTACAGCTAATTTGCTACGAAAATGTGGCTTAAATTCTCAAAATACCGAAAATCGGAAGGTACCGTTATATGGGGGCTATACCTAAACATTAGTCGATATTGTTCATATTTGGCCTATTATTACCCACAGATACAGGCTGAGTTTGTGCAAAATTTCAGTAACGTATCTCATTTCGTTTGCAAATTATAAATTTCGCGCCGCTAGATCAGTTTTGACCACCGTGCGTAGGTGGCCAAATAACGGAGATATCACAATAGTCGGTAATACATCCCATTTTTTCATTTTTTTTTGTAATCACGATCCGCAATTTTGATCGGATCGTCACGAAATTTTGGGAGTTAATGGGAGTCCCACATAGGAAAAAACCTATTAATTTTGGTAATAGTCGGATATTATTCAGAGGTCGGAATGTGAAAAAAACTTATTTGGAGAAAAGACCAAAATTTTATTTCAAAGCGAATGTCTAAGAGGCATATCCAAAGCAAAACAACGATGTGAAGTAGGTTGTCATAGGTGGTCAAATAACAGAGACATCGCAGTAGTCGGTAATGCATCCCTTTTTCCATTTTTTGTGCAATCACACTATAGTTCGGAATTTTGACCGGATTCTCACGAAATTTTGGGGGTTGATGGGGTCTCACAGAGAAAGAATCCTGTTGATGGATGGCGTACATTCCACTTTTCCATTTTTTTATTTGAGTTGTACTGACGATGCACTTAAATGCGTTTCAACAAAATTGACCTGTATTAATGAAGACATTCAGAGCAAAGGCGCTAAGCTATCCCAATATTAATATTTTGAATTTTACCAGTCAAAAGCTTATGCACAGGGGTAGTGGTGTAGGGTATCAAATAGGCGGCCCCGACCCGACTATAGCCTTGGCTCACTTGTACTGCACTTTTTTGATTTGACGCATGAAAGTAACATGAAACTTTGTGCTAGACATATGGTGTCAAAGAATGAAATATTCTACGTCAAATTTCACGATAAATCTCAGAATAAACTATATAGCAGAATAAACTACGTAACGGATTTTCAGGAAATTACAGCAATAACTAGGGTATAAAAACCAGAATATTTATGTTGGGTTCCTTTTTTGATAATTTCAAATGTTTTAGATTTGAATTTCGTATTTTTTCGGAATATATTTGATGTTCTCCCACAAATGTTCACTTTAGGAGAATAGTGTCAACGGAAAATATATGTAAAATTAAATTTCACAACGAATTTCCAGGTATAATATATGCATGGTATAACAAGAATGAATATATGTATATGAACAAATATGAAAAAAATGGTATATAAAAATTTTTGATTAGTTTATCTAAAGCTTTTCTATTCATATTTCAAATTATGATGCCGAAGCATGATAGCAGACCAGTAGTGCGATTCTCTAACTCATTTTTTGAGTTACCGACAAAAATCGGTAAAATTAAAACGCAAAATTATGAATGAAAAGTTCAAATAAAAGTTGACAACACTGTTGCTATCGGTAGAACTTAACGACTACTTTTTATTCGTCGCTAACATACCGAATAATATCGTTAACTACCGAAATTATAAGCATTTTAATTTTACCGACATTTGTCGGTGACTCAAAAAATGAGTTAGAGAATGGCACTACAGAAATAGGAAAACACTTCGTCTGCTCCGTCGGAAAAGGTCGTAAGTCCACTTTTTTTGGAAATCGCGTTTTTGTTACAGGATGATAGTACAAGTCAAAACACGTTGTATGATACATAGAAAATGGTAGTATGTCGCGTTTTTCTACACGTTTTGACCTTGTCGGAAAAGGTCGTAAGTCTACAAAACGTACAAATTTGAGTACGAAATGGTCGTAAGTCCACAGGAAAATGTATACTTTAAAATGTAATGTTTAACGTCATCCATGGTTGGGGAACAATGTAAAGAACTAGCATACACCTTTGGATGATAATCGGATGATATTTGGCGGAGCCTGTGGACCAAACTTTTGAACAAAAATGTGATAATTTCTATATTGCAACGAAAATTCTATTTTCCCCTATAAGCGAACTGATTATGAAAGATGGACTTCTGGCCTTTTCATTGATACAAATTGGGATGCTGTATGCGTTCAAATACCTCACGTATTGAAAAATTTGTAAAAAAATCAAAATTTTTACTGTTTTTTCTGTCGTATATCTTACTTAACTTTATCAACTGGTCACATAACGAGATTAGTTTGTATTCTGAATTCGATAAAGAAATACCTTCTATCGGACGGGTAAGTGCAATGTTTATATTATTAAATGATTCTAAAATATTAATTAATTGAAATGTTATTAAACTAAGAGGACATCATGGTTTTTGCTAACAAAGAGCAGTATGAATTTGGAATGGAATTAGACGATGGTGTCATGGGTCTAGTTCCATATGATTTTAACGGTGATTCTGAAAGCACTGATGATAAACTTCCTAAACGTAGGAAGACATTACATGCTGAAGATTCTACATAGTTTGCAGACAAAAACAAAAGATGCAGAAATACTTGGGAAGACAAAAGAGGACACTATTTGGGATTATAATGTAGCTAAGAAACCACGTACATTAACGGAATTAATCATGAAATTTAATTGAAGGAAAAGGTCGTAAGGCAAAAATACAAGGTCATAAGTTCAAGGTGTCATGTTTATATTAAATATTAGCCGAACCGGTCCACGTTGCTGGCCCTTGAAACAGTTTATGTTACCTTTTCTTATGCCAATTATATTTTTTTGCATCGCAATTAGTTGGGATATGCAAGTGACTATCAATAACAAGTAAGAACGTCGTTAAATTCGGTAGACTAAATAACAAATTTCAGCAATTTCGGTAAAACAATGTGGCTAACCTGCAAAATACCGAAATTCGGGAGGCACCGTTCTATGGGGGCTATATGATGGCGTGGACCTATATAGACAAATTTATGGGAGAATGTTTTATACCCGAAACGAAGAATAAAAACCAAATTTCAGCCATTTCGGAGGAATATTGAGGCCACACCTTCAAAATACCGGAAATCGGGAGGTACCATTCTATGGGGGCTATATGAAGGCGTCAATACCAAACATCTATACCAAAAAACGAAGATCTATCTTAAAAATTGCGAGCTATATCTTAATTTCAAAAGACGGGCAGACGGTCATGGTATACCGACTTAGAATTTTACTCAGGTCGGGTCTTAATGCTAAAATATGTACCCAGGATTGGGGAAACGGAATCGTTCGTAAGTTTTATATATATAGCGCATTTAAAAAAAGGGCACAGGTGTAACCCGCTCCTCCGAAATTCAGCAAAATATATAGCCTACTTCCACCAAGGGACATCCCTGTGCATAATCTGAAAATAGAATAAATATTTAGGGTCGGAGATTCAACAACCAATGCCTCGCAAATTAATTTTCTGATCGATACTTTCATAACTTTTGCAAAAAAGCGATTTTTTTTTTAAATAGGGCCTGCCCCCGCCCCCTCCGAAATTCAAAAACTATAAAGCCTATTTTCACCTGGTTTGTTCCTTGTATATTCTCTGAAATTTTCAAAAAACAGTTCAGCCGTTTTTGAGTCTATGCGGAACATACAAACATACACACATTGTCTTTTATATATAAGAGTTCACACAAAAGTTTTGGTCCATTAAGCCCGCTAATAATTATCTCATCACCATGTTAAATTGCAAGCTTATTCTTTGTCTTAAACCCAAATCATTCTTAAAATTTCGCTCCGATCGGAATATTACTGCGATCTACAGGACAGCTACAAAGTCGGGTAAAAATTGTGGGTTTGGTCCATCTCACACCTTTCGATTATAACCAACATCTAATGGGGTCACTTCTGGTCGGAACCCGATCTCTCCACAAAATTTCGTGACAATCGGTCCAAAATTGAGACCTGGAGTTTTATTACAATTGTTAATGGATGGACGGACACACTTAGCTAGATCGCTTTATCTCGTCAAGATATGAAAAAATTGCAAGGGGAGGGGGTCTACGACGAACACTTCGCGTTGTTACACGAATATTGGACAAAACAAACTTATAGTACCCTTTTCACATTGTTTTGTAAAGTATAAATATTTTATTTTAAAAACGTCCGTAAATTGTAGGAAAAGGTCCTAAGTCCCTACTAAAATACAAAACTGTACAAGGAAAAGGTCGTAAGTCCAAAGACATCCAATTATCTACCAAACGCGACGGAATTTTATCAAACAAAGAAGAGATAAAAGAAAAATGCTGCTTTTACCACCATAATAAAATCTTTAATACAGAAAGCGCTGGAATGTTTTTTCTTCCTCCTGAAAAATTTATTGAAAGGGACTTACGACCTTTTCCGACGGAGCAGACGACTTGTCTCGGCGTATTTCCCTCTCTCTTGCACTTTCGCGGTTAAGGGCCCCAAGGAGCGGATCTTAAGGTCTGAAATAGACAAAAAATCGTATTTTTATAATTTGCTCTCGAGCTTTGATCAAAAGATACCGAACCGTTAAAAATTTAAGAAAAATGGCAATTGCTAAAATATGCCTATAATAATAACTGTTTCACAAACATCCCAGATGGGACAAGGGAGACTTCTCTCATATCAATGAGTGCACCCCAATTCATATTAGCTCAATGATATGGGACCTACTGTTTACTGCCGAGTCTGAACGGCGTGTCCTAAGACACCACTTGTAGAATATATATAAAATATACCTAAGCTTCCAATAATTAACTTTCTGGGACATTCGGCCTTTATTCGAGCGAATCTTTAGGTTCTTAAAGAACCGCTCCTAAATTACTTCTTATTTTTTTTAGAAATTTTGTGGTTGATTATTTGGTATCTATAGACCAAAACCTGAGATAAAAATTATAAAAAATCTCTTAAAATTCAATAAAAATACAAACAACAAGGTCGTTTTCTTGAATTTTTAAAGGTTTAGTGTTTATTAACCATTTACAAATTTATAAAAGACATTTGGCTTTGACGATTTTGACTTTGAAGATGCAGTTTTGTGGATTTTATGTATTCACAATATTTTCCTTTGGACATGAGCTTCAACTTTGCCTCCAAGAGTTAATCAAAATTCTTAACGGTTTGAAAAATATGAACCTGACAAAATGTTCCCTTTTAACATCAAGACCTCAAATCTTTTGGCGCCCTTAACCACGAAAATGCAAGTGAGGGGAAAATACGCCGAGACAATTATCTTCCTATTTCTGTTCTTCTATCATGCTTCGGCATCAGAATATAAATAGAAAAGCGTTTGATAAACTAATAAAAAATTGTATATACCATTTTTCTCATATTTCATATACATACATATATTATACCTGGAAATTTATTTGTTTTGAAGCTTGGTTGTGAAATTTAATTTTACATATTTTTTTTCGTTGGCACTATTCTCCTAAAGTGGACATTTGTGGGAGAACATCCAATATATTCAGAAAAATACGAAATTCACCTTTATTAAATTTTGTTGTGTATATATCCATATTGGAGCAATTTTTTTATGATACCTGTTACTTTTACAGATTTCTTTTCGTTAAAAACTTACATTAAACTTTTGTGCGGAACACTTCTTTCTTTGAAGTTCACCTCAAAAATGACGTTTCCGTTCAAATCTAAAACATTTGAAATTATCAAAGAAGACAAACAGCATAAAAATTCTTGTTATAGCCTTCACCACCTTGTGGTAAGGGCTATTATGTATTTGTGCATTGGTTTGTAACATGCAAAAGGAAACGAGATAGACCCATAGTTCCTTTTGGGATATACATAGAATCACTTTCTGAGTCGATTTACGCATGTCCGTCTGTCTGTCCGTCTGTCCATGTATTTTTGTAAAAAAAAGTACAGTTCACATTTATTGTCCGATTCGCATGAAAATTGGGGAAGATAGTTTTTTGGCAAAAAGACGAACGCTATTTATTTTGGTAAAAATCGGTTCAGATTTGGATATAGCCCCCAAATCTTCGCCCGATTTAAGGCATTTGGCGCACAAAACACGCTATATATGTCCGATTTCAATGAAATTTAGAATAAGGGACGAAATTTAGTCTAGAAATAAGTGTGACAAATTATATAGAAATCGGTTCAGATTTGGATATAGCCCCTATATATATTTTCGCCCGATTTAAGACATTTGGTGCACGAAACACGCTATATATGTCCAATTTCAAATAAATTTGGAATGCGCGACGGTGATTAGTCTAGAAATAACTGTGCCAAATCATATCGAAATCGGTTCAGATTTGGATATAGCCCCCATATATATTTTCGACCGATTTGAGGTATTTGATGCAAGAAACACGCTATACATATACACTCCACGTCAGTAGAATAGAACACCTACATTTTTGTTAATGTTAGCTTATTTATCCCAAAACGAATGAATCTGCGTTTTCAATCTTGTGGGGATGTAAAGTCTATGATGTTCCGTATCAACCTTATAAAAAATTATGTCTTTAGCTCTTCGCGAAATGATTTTCTGATAGATTTTTCGATAGTACTATGAAAAATAGGCATTTATTTTTGGTCATCAGGATAGAACAGTCACTTTATTTTCGCGAATTTTTGAGATATTAACGCCGAATTTTTTTTCAGTCAATAAAGCAAGGCTTTCACATCATTTTTCACCAAAGTAAACCTATAAGTTATTCCGCGGACACCGAAATAACAGCGTTAAAGGGTTTTAATTGACAGATATTGGAAACATCTCGGAATGTCGATAGGAGTCGCGCAGTTATGTCATATTTCTTCACAATAAGATAGAATATAACACAGACAACCTCGACGGAAACAATCGAGTGCTTCGGATGCTGGTAAGATAGAATATTTTCAAAATAATTATGAAAAATGTCAAAATTTCTTACAAACACCTTGATGTTTTGTTCAATAAAATGGTTTTTCCGCGAAAAAGTTTGCCGTTCAAAGGTTTGGAAATATGCTCCAGATTTGGAGGAAGATAATCTGATACGAAAACAACCGTTTTTTTAATACACTGAGGGAAATTTTAGTACTTTTTTAAACAACATACGAAACCTAAAACCTCAATTTCCATGACTGTGTTTTCCCGCGAAAACGGGGCTTTTACGTTTGCGATTTCAGTTAAAAAACTACTAATTCGTAAAGTCCGGTATGGATAGCATAACCTGGTACATTTACATTGGAGCATAACAATGTTGAGAATAGTCGCGGACACCGAAATAAGAACACATATAAAATTCCTAGTCCAAAAGGTGTGTTCAATTTGAAAAATGTGCTAAAATTTCCCTCAGTGTATTAAAATAGCAGTTATTTTAATATCAGATTATTTCTCTAAATCTGGAGCTTATGTCGAAACCATTAAATGGCAGACATGTTCGCGGAAAAACCATTTTATTGAACAAATCATCATGGTTTTTTAAGAAATTTTTACGTTTTTCATAAATATTGTAAAAATATTTCATCTTATCAGCATCCGAAGCACTCGATTGTATCCGCCGAGGTTGTCTGTGTCATATTCTATCTTATTGTGAAGAAATATGACATAATTGCGTGACTCCTATTGACATTCCGAGATGTTTCCAATATCTGTCAATTTAAACCCTTTAACGCTGTTATTTCGGTGTACGCGGAACAATTTATAGGTTTACTTTGGTGAAAAATGATGTGAAAGCCTTGTTTTATTGACTGAAGGAAAATTCGGCGTTAATATCTCAAAAATTCGCGAAAATAAAGTGACTGTTCTATCCTGATGACCAAAAATAAATACGTATTTTTCATAGTACTATCGGAAAATAGATCAAAAAATGATTTCGCGAAGAGCTAAGGACATAATTTTTTATAAGGTTGATACGGAACATCATAGACTTTACATCCCCACAAGATTGAAAACGCAGATTCATTCGTTTTGGGATAAATAAGCTAACATTAACAAAAATGTAGGTGTTCTATTCTACTGACGTGGAGTGTATGTCCAATTTTGATGAAATTTGGACTATGTGAAAAATGTGAAAAATTATATCGAAATCTGTTCTGATTTGGATTTAGCTCCCATATATATTTTACATATTCACAGTGGTGAAGAGTATTATATATAGTCGGCCCCGCCCGACTTTTATCCTTTCCTTACTGGTTTTTATACCCCAGTTATTGCTGTAATTTTCTTAAAATCCGTTACATCTACATATATAGTTTATTCTGAGATTTATAGTGAAATTTCATTCTATGACACCATATGTCTAGCACAAAGTTTCATGTGACTTTCATATGTCAACTCAAAAAAAGTGCAGAATAATTGCAAGCAAAAAATACAACAACAAATTTCGGGTTTTTACTAAATTTGATTCCGATATTTAACTAGTAAATATTAAGTATATAGATTTCATGTCTTCGGTAAATTATATTAAAATTTGATGTAGAGTATTTTCGTCCTTGGCACTTTCTTTCTAAAATGATGTTTTGTTAGACAATCTGGAGCCAAGTTGGAAAAAGAGCATATTTTATCCTAAAATGAATTTTTTCACATTTTCTACCCTTAGTTTAGATTTTTCAGTTTTGTTGTATTCTGAGACCTATAGTTAAATCTTATGGCGGACATTTTTGTGGAATATACGAACGTGCAGCGACCCATCCTTAAAGAAATTTTAAAAATTTTATTAAAAAAGGGACCAAAAAGTCCCCTTTAGAGAGACGTTAGAGGGTTAACATATTCCACAGAGCAGAGCATTCTCAGTAATATTGCCAAAGGCACTATATACCTAAAATGCAAAGATTACGAGGAATCTTTCTCCGAATATTTGAAAAACAGTTCACAAAGCGAAATATTGGACCCCTAGTTAGGTTACCTCCCGACGTAAACTTTCAAAATCCCTATACACGTGTCTTCTTGTTTTTACCGTCTTTCATAATCTGCCCGAAAATATTCTACATATTTACATGAAAAAAATTGGTCGCACGGTGCAAATAGCACTGCACAACACAAAAAATAGTTACAGGTAAAAACTATTTTTTGTGTTGTGCAGTGCTATTTGCACCGTGCGACCAATTTTTATACCCTACACCACTATGTGGGGAGGGTATTATAAGTTGGTTTTGGCCAAAAAGTTTGTAATAATGGTCGTAGACCCATAATTATATATATCGAAATGAATGTCTCGACGAGCTGAGTCGATCTGGTCGATCACGCTACAGGTCGCAATTTTGATCGGATCATCACGAAATTTTGGGTGTTGATGGGGGTCCCGGAGGGGAAGAAGCCTATTGATTTTGGTGATGGTCGGATAATATTTAGGGGTCGGAATGGGCAAACAACTTATGTGGATAAAAAGACAACGTTTTTTTCCAAAGCGAATATCTCAGCTTCTATATGAAATATACCAAAAACAAAACCAGACAATGAAAGTAGAAAATATCGCCTTTCTAATGATGTAAAGTAGGTTATCGTGGGTGATCAAACAACGAAGATATCACAATAGTCGCAAATTAAACCCAAATTTTCATTTTTGCGATTTTAGTTATAATGACGAATATCACAGCTTTGGTTGGATACTTTCCAAAAGCAAAGCCTTACTATGAAAGTAGAAGATCCCATCATTACAATGATGCAAACTGAGGGTCTCACAGGGGAAGAAGCCTATTGATTTTGATGATGGTCGGATAATATTTAGGGGTCGGAATGAGCAAAAACTTTATTTGGAGAAAAAGTCAATTTATATAAAATATCACCTTTACAACAATGTAACGTAGGTTTCGTAGGTGGTCTAACAACGAAGATATCGCAATAGTCGCTAATAAAACCCAACTTCTCATTTTTGCGATTTTAATAATAATGACGGATATCACACCTTTTGTTGGGGACCTTCTAAAAGCAAAGCCTGACTAAGACAGTAGAAAATCCCATCTTTGAAATTATTTAAAGTAGGTTGGCGTAGGTATTCAAATAATAGAGATATCGCAATTGTCGTTAATGCATCCCTTTTTTCCACTTTTTCTGCAATCACACTACAGGTCGGAATTTTGATCGGATCATCACTAAATTTTCTCACATAGATAGAAGCCTATTGATGTTGGTGATGTCGACAGTAGTCAAATATAAAATTAAATATTAATTATTTTGGTTCAGTTCGCCTTAAGTCATTTGGTATAAAAGCCAGATAGTTGAAAACTTTCGTATCTCCATAAAAGAAATGTTTTCGAGTGAAAAGATTATTCACCGAGGTAGTGGTGTAGGGTATCACATAGTCGGTCCCGTACCGACTATAGCCTTTTCTCACTTGTTTCATATAAATATGAAGAATATTTATACCCTCCACCATATGGAGTTTTATACCCTCCACCATATGGAGGGTATAATTAAATTTGTCATTCCGTTTGTAACACATCGAAATATTCGTCGGAGACCCTATAAAGTACATATATTATTGATCAGCATAAAATTCTATGTCGATTTGACCATTTCCGTCCGTCCGTCTGTCTGTTGAAATCAAGATACAGCTCGCAATTTTAAAGATAAATTTGGTACAGAAGTTTTTATTACTTGCAGGATGGTTGGTATTGAAAATGGGATATATCGCTCCACGTTTTGATATAGCCCCCATAGAACGGTACCTCCCGATTTTCGGTATTTTTAAGGTTTTAGCTTCATTATTCTACCAAAATGGCTGAAATTTGGTACGTAGTCTTCTTTAGGGGTATACAATGTTCCCCCAGAATTTTGTCGGTATCGGTCCACACCTTCATATAGCCCCCATAGAACGGTACCTCCCGATTTTCGGTATTTTTAAGGTTTTAGCTTCATTATCCTACCAAAATGGCTGAAATTTGGTACGTAGTCTTCTTTAGGGGTACAAAACTTTCTCCTAGAATTTTGTTGGTATCGGTTCACACCTTCATATAGCACCCATATAACGGTACCTCCCGATTTTCGGTATTTTGAAGGTTTTAGCTTCATTATCCTACCAAAATGGCTGAAATTTGGTACGTAGTCTACGTTGGTGGTATAAAACTTTCCCCCAGAACTTTGTCGGTATTGGTCCATGCCTTCATATAGCCCCCATAGAACGTTACCTCCCGATATTCGGTATTTTGAACGTTGTGGCCTCAATATTCCACCGAAATGGCTGAAATTTGGTATTTAGACTTCGTTGGGGGTACTCAAACTTCCACTTTAAATTTGTCGGTATAGGTCCACGCCTTCATATAGTCCCCATGGAAAGGTATCTCCCGATTTTTCGTATTTTAAAGGTTGTGTCTTCAATATTCCACCAAAATGGCTGAAATTTGGTATTTAGTCTTCAATGTGATATAAAACTGTTCGCCAGAAATATGTCTGTACAGGTCCACGCTTTCATATTGCCCCATTTCTGACTAAAATTCGTCGGTATAGGTCCACGTTTCGATATAGCCCCCATAGAACGGTACCTCCGGATTTTCGTAATACTGAAGATTGTGACGTCAATATCCAACCGAAATGGCTAAAATTCGTTATTTCGTCTTCCAAGGGTTATAAAATATTCCAGAAGAGTATTATCAGTATAGGTACAAGTCTTCCTATATCCCCATAGAATCTTACTTCTTGATTTTCGGTATTTTTTTAGTTTTAGCCACATTCTCTTACCGAAATATAGGAAATTTGGTATTTAGTCTTCTTTGAGCATAAAAACTTTTCGTCAGAAATTTGTCGGTATAGATCGACGTTTTGAAATAGCCCCCATAGAATGGTGCCTCACATTGTTTTACCGAAATTGCTGAAATTTAGTATTAAGTCTTCTTCATACACGAAAGGAAACTATTTATTCCATTTTACTTCAATACAACTTGTGGTGGAGGGTATAACAGTTCGGCCCGGCCGAACTTAACGCCGCTCTTACTTGTTTATATTATATTTATATTTTATTTCGTTAGTACTACTATTGTATACCTTCAATTCATAGCAACATGATTCATAATTTCATATTTTTTGTTTACTGATTTTAAAGAAAGTTTCAGCCAATAAACGAGTAAAATTAATTGATATGAACTGATAAAATGTGTCGTTCTTTCAGATATCTATTTAATATTAAATTATATTATTTTCATTCATGTTTTCTATTTTCACAATTTTGGTGTTTTCAGAACATTTTTTCATTTTACTATTTTCAAAATTAACGAGAGAGAGAGACCTGCCAACATTACTTTTTGGTATCAGACTTTCAGGCAGGCATTTGATTTTTGTCTGTAGATTTGTACGCGAATTTCAAACGATGGACAAGAAATGCAACTGCAATGAAAGAGAAGGCAAAATTTGCTGTGATGCGAATGCATACTAGTTGTTAAACCGTTTACATCTCATTCATGTTTTCAGTTTTTCTAAAAATGTTCAGGTTTTTAATAAATTTTTTAATTTTTTTATCCTATCATAATTAATTTATTTCGATAAATTCTCTCATTTATTAGAGATGGGACATATTTTATCGTCGTTCGGAGAGTAATTTAAATTGAACAATGTACAAAAATCGTTGTTCGTTCCCAAAATTTTGTATGGAAATGAAGTAATTATATCGTAATTTAGGTTCGAACAACGAATAGAGAGCGAATTAGCTTTGGTATGAACAAGGCATAAAGGACATTCTGTTTTACTTATTCCGTTTCTAAGAATTTAATTTGTTTTCAATATTTTTAACCGTTAATGCGTCGAGACACAGAAACCAGTCTTTTCGTAATAATTACCCACAAATATTCTCCTTCGAAACCTATTTTTACACCGAAAATTTCTTTAAATAAATATTCATCATTATATCCGGTGCTCGTTATGAACGTAATCAAAATCAAATACAGTTTGTCAAGTAATAGTTTTCGAACTAAGAAAACTAATAATTTTCTGTATTAATTTGTGCAAAATGTCTGATAATTGGGATAAAAATGTCGGGTTTTTTTCAAAAAATAGTTGGTAGACATATTAAAGACAAGATAGGATGTATAAATAAAAAATTGACCCACGTAGTCCAACAAAAAATAACGAAAACCCATAACTACATATAATTCCAGCTGTCAAATAAATGTTTTCGAAATTTAATGGAGGTTCCAAAATAACCCATATTTTTGCAAAATTCTTGAAAATCATAACATTTTATGAATGTTATTCTTAAAAAGGGTTAACTACTAACAAGTATCAACAATATTAGTCATAGAATATCCCTACTAGGAGGGTTACCATATGGACCAAGGGAGTACCAGGTCATATTACATGTAAACAGGGTCCTATAGGTCTTAAACAGGGAATATCTGAAAACTAAGACGTTTTATGAGTTTCTTTAGTTCACTAGGATGTATTGTCATCAACAAAAATAAAGATTACCTCCAGAATAATAAAATCAGGAGGGTTGCCAGATGTACGAAAAAGGTACCAAGTTATATAAACAGTAAATGAGACCACCTAAATCCATAACCAGGGCTTAAAATTTGTTTATTTAACTCAAATTGAATTAAGGGATAAGGGAATTCTCCAACATAAACCAAAATATGACTTAAATGTACAAAAATAGCTTAGAAATGAATATATAAGATATTGTCAGTCTATACTGATTTTTAATAGACCTCCGATTTCAACTGTTTGTAGCCAGTTCGGAGGAATTCTCTATGTTTTTTGCTTCCATTCTAACACTGAAGCATTATTTACCCATTAACATAATTTTTCGCTTAAGAATGTACTACAGTAGTATTGCAGAGTACGCGAAATGTGTCCAATAGGTCGAAGTATGCATTTCTGAAAATTGTTGAAACCTTTACCCCATACATTTCTAAGCAATATTGGTCTATTACTGCGATATTTTCGATTATCTAGTGAAATGTCATTATCTCTTAATTAATATTAAGTAAAGAAACAAACTTCGGTGCCCTGTTTTGGGGCCTACGTGGCCTCGTTCACTGTTTATATAACCTGATACCTTTTTAGTCGATCTGGCAACCCTTCTGATCTAATTATGCTGCAGGTAGTATTTATTGTATTTGATGGCAGTCCATCCTCGTGAACTAAAAAACTCATAAAACGCCATAGTTTTCAGATATTACCGGTTTAAGACCTATAGGACCCTGTTTACATGTAATATGACCTGGTACTCCCTTGGTCCATATGGTAACCCTCCTAGTAGGGATATTCTATGACTAATATTGTTGATACTTGTTAGTAGTTAACCCTTTTTAAGAATAACATTAATAAAATGTCATGATTTTCAAGAATTTTGCAAAATTATGGGTTATTTTGGAACCTCCATTAAATTTCGAAAACATTTATTTGACAGCTGGAATTATATGTAGTTATGGGTTTTCGTTATTTTTTGTTGGACTACGTGGGTCAATTTTTTATTTATTCATCCTATCTTGTCTTTAATAAGTCTACCAACTATTTTTGCAAAAAACCCGACAGTTTTATCCCAATTATCAGTCATTTTTCATAAATTAATACAGAAAAACGTTAGTTTTCTTGGTTCGAAAACAATTACTTGACAAACTGTATGTATATACAACAATGATTGTCACTACATATGGTATACATACTCTACTCACACTTTGACTTCCAGGAATAATATTGTTTTTATTTTTTAAACCAGATGACAATTCATACACTGTGTTTCCGTATTTTTGTATGGCCTGTAAAGAAATAAATAAAAAACCACATGTACATGTATATTACACATATTATGTTTATTATTTTTAATGGGGATTTTAACATACCAAAATATCAAGGCACTGAAGTATCATGCATTCCCCACTTAAAACAAAATAGACATAGCTAAGATGGCCTTCATCCTCATAATAAATTGTTTCCAGAGATTCAAATTGGCGCAAAATACATAATTTACAAGCATTTATCAACTAGAGAAATATTAAAAATATATCTACATTTTAATTTGCTCCGAAATACTCACCTGATCCTTAGTAAAAAAGTGGAAATAATCCAATGCCTCTATAGAGTTCTTCTTTTCCATCCACTGTTTTTCCATAATGGGCCGAAGTATGCGCTCAAAATCCTCATCAAGTACTACCAAAAGTTCAACTACATCTGTTTAAACATAGAAAATATTAACCGATGTTATTGTGGAAACTTTATTTCACACACACAAGTTACGAAAAAATCATTGAAAATGAAATCAGTTTGGAAAACAATTGTTGGATAGATATGTATGCATGTATTTTGTGAGAAGCAGCAAATAACTGAAATATCGCTTGCTGTAAGTTTGAATAAACAGCCGTACCACTCACTCTATTTACCCCAAATAAAAAAAAAACTGCAAATAAATATTTGACGAAAGGAAACAACTACTTGTAGCAGTGATTCATGTCATAACTCATCATGTTATAATGGACGAAGTTTGAGTGAATTCGATTTAGCAAAAGGGTGGCTCAAGATTTTCACATAAATGTTTTACGAATGGAAATGGTAAAATAATTCATATACAAATACAAAATAATCGATAGGACAGCCATGCGTAAAACTGTACAACTACTTCCACTAATGTCTAATCTATATTTATCTCAAAATTCTGGTATATGTACATACATGAATGTATGTACACATATCGTCGGTGGCATGCTTAAATGTTCCATACGCCATTTTTGACTTTTTGAGATACAGGTCCTTTCTAGGGTTTTCCGGTATGCTCTTTCTGAATTTCTAGTCGGCTTTCTCCTATCTACTCTAGTTTCCGAGATATCCACGCCTTGACGGGAAAGCATAAACTTTTTTCAGTTATGAAATTAATATTTTAAAAACATACAAGTTTAAAAACACATTTCAAAAATTAGAATTTTAATTTTTGAGTTAGAAGTATGTATTTGATTTATTCAGGCAAAGATGGAAATTTTTTTTGTCACTTTGTTCCATGTGATTTACAATATTTCACATTTGTGTCATAAGTGCGGATATGGAACAAATCGACAAAAATTCTTTTTTTAAAAAAATCTCTGTAACTTTTATATTTCAATACATATTCCTCTAAATTTTTGCAAATACTATTATTAATATTTCAAGTTAAAAATATAAATATTTGCTTTAGCCAGCCCCAAACAGGTGTGACGCAAAACAATAAAATGCGATTATCTCAAAACAGGCAAATGGCGTATGGAACACTTAAGCATGACACCGACGATATGACAAGCAAAAACATCGCATATATACATTTTGCATAATAATTGTATACTTTATGATATGTATTGGCAAGACGCCAGCAAAAATTAGGATCCGTTAGACATTATGTAACCCATTACAAAGTAATGTGACAAGGTAAAACTGCTTACTAAGTAATGAGTATGGTGGCATAGAGCGTGTGTGTTCGACTAAAAATCATAGGGTTGTGTGTTCAACGCTCACCGTTGGCACGCGACTTTTTTGTTAACAATATAGTGGTGAACATGTAAGCGTTTAAACAAATCAGAAGTTCACATGATCAAATCCAACAGATAGCGAAATAAAATAAAGCAAGTAAGAACAGCGTTAAGTTCGGCCGGGCCGAACTTGTTATACCCTCCACCACGAGCTGAATTGAAGTAAAATGGAATAATTAGTTTCCTTTCGTGCATGAAGAGACTTAATACTAAATTTCAGCAATCTCGGTAAAACACCGTTCTGTGGGGGCTATTTCTAAACGTCGATCAATACCGACAAATTTCTGGCGGAAAGTTTTTAGACTCAAAGAAGACTAAATACCAAATTTCCTATACTTCAGTAAGCGAATGTATCTAAAACTTAAAAAATACCGAAAATCAAGAAATACGCTTCTATAAGAATAAAGGAAGACATGGGCCTATAGTGATAATACTCTTCTGGAATATTTTATAACCCCTTGGAAGACTAAATAACGAGTTTCAGTCATTTTGGTGGGATATTGACATCACAACCTTCAGTATTACGAAAATAGGGAGGTACCGTTCCAAGGGGGCTATATCGAAACGTGGACATATACTGACGAATTTTAGTCGGAAATGGGGGCAATATGAAGGCGTGGACCTGTACAGACAAATTTCTGGTTAACAGTTTTATATCACAAACGAAGACTAAATACCAAATTGCAGTCATTTTGGTGGAATATTGAAGCCACAACCTTCAAAATACCGAAAATCGGGAGGTACCTTTCCATGGGAGCTATATGAAGGCGTGGACCTATACCGAACAGTTTAAATAGGAAGTTTGAGTACCCCCAACGAAGTCTACATACCAAATTTCAGCCATTTCGGAAGAATTTTGAGGCCACAGCCTTCAAAATACCGAAAATCGGGAGGTATCGTTCAATGAGGACTGTATGAAGGCGTGGACCTACACCGACAAATTTAAAGAGGAAAGTTGAGTACCCACAACGAAGTCTAAATCCCAAATTTCAGCTATTTCGGAATAATATTTAGGCCACAACCTTCAAAATACCGAAAATCGGGAGGTACCGTTCTATGGGGGCTACATAAGGGGCCCACGCCTTCATATGCCGACAAATTTAAAGGTGGACCTTTTATATCCCCAACAAAGATTATATACCAAATTTCACAAAATTTCGGTGAAATATTGAGGCCACAACCTTCAAAATACCGAAAATCGGGTGGTACCGTTCTATGGGGGCTATATCAAAACGTGGGCCGATATAGCCGATTTGAAATACCAAACATCCTAGGAGTAATAGAAACTTCTGTACCAAATTACAAAGCTCTATCTTAAATATTGTGAGCTGTATCTTGATTTCAACAGACAGACGGACATGGTTAGATCGACTTAGATCCGATGAATATTTCGATTTGCTATAAACGGAATGACAAATTTAATTATACCCTCCATAATATGGTGGAGGGTATAAACCTGAATCGTGTTGAAATTAAACAAATTCTTGAGGTGTTTTAACCAGTATGCAATAGATCAAAGTCGGGCGGAGTCGACTATATGATACCCTACACCACAGTGAATATACATATATACAACATGGAATAATTACATAGTTTCTCTTCAGTAATGAAAGTACTTAGCTCCACCTTCACGTCATGGCTTAATATTCGTAGGAGAAAAAACAATAGATTTATTGGGCGCCTTTCCGGTAAATATAACGGCTTATGAGCAAGTTAAATGTGAAAGAAGATGCTTATACACATAAAATAGGACCGATTTATATATTTATAATTTATTTATATCTTAATAATTTTAATAGGTCAGTATTGCTATAAACCGCTCGGTATCTGTCCGAATTTTATAGTAAAATATATATGGGAGATATATTTAACTCCGAACCGATTTAAATTAAAATTTGTTACCATATATTTTGTCACAATTCTGTAACACATTCCAATTTTAATCAAAATTGGAGATACCTACATTGCATGATCGGAGCATATTAAATCGGGCGAAAATATATGGGAGCGATATCCAAATCAATACCGACTTCAACATAACTTGGCAAACTTATTACAAGACCAAATTCCGTCATACGTTTCAAATTTCATAAAAATCGGACAGAATTTGTGTATTTGGTGCACCAAATACCTCAAATCGGGTGAAAATATATATGGACGCTATATCCGAATTTAAAACCCATTATTTGGTAATATTTTTTTGTTGGGAATTTATTTATGTTACACACTTAGCGCCAGGAATTTTTTTCTGCAAAATGTAATTTTTTATTGAATTCAGTGTTATTTTTATTTCAAAGCAGTTTTTAATAAATAATTTTTTTCTTAAAACTTGTAGTTTTCTTGGAATAGGGTATCCTTTAAAATGGGCAGTTGCAAAATCCACTACCGTACATTTGTATGGGAAAGACATAGACACATGTTATATATTTTTAAAGATATCGTCGATATCTTTCATTTTATAAAATGTTTTTCATTAAACAAATAATTCAAAGGTACGTTTATTTTATCCATAATTGAAAAAATACTAATTTTCCATACAAATGTACGGTAGTACACGCAGAAACATATACACTCCAAGTCAGTAGAATAGAACACCTAAATTTTTGTTAATGTTAGCCTATTTATCCCAAAACGAATGAATCTGCGTTTTTAATCTTGTGGGGATTTAAAGCTTATGATGTTCCGTATCAATCACAGAAAGAATTATGTTTTTAGCTTTTCGCGAAATGATTTTCTGATCATTTTTCCGATAGTACTATGAAAAATAGACATTTATTTTTGGTCATCAGGATAGAACAGTCATTTTATTTTCGCGAATTTTTGAAAAACTAACGCCGAATTTTCTTTCAGTCGATAAAGCAAGGCTTTCTAATTATTTTTCACCAAAGAAGACCTATAAATAATTCCGCGAACACCGAAATAACAGCGTAAAAGTATTTAAAATGACAGATGATTGAAACATCTCGGAATATCAATAGGAATCGCGCAGTAATGTCATATTTCTGCACAATAAGATAGAATATGACACAGACAACCTCCACGGATACAATCGAGTGCATTGGATGCTGATAATATGGAATATTTTCAAGATAATTATGAAAAACTTCAAAATTTCTTATAAAAATATAGATGTTTTCTTCAATAAAATGATTTTTCCGCGAACAAGTCCGCCGTTTAAAGGTTTGGAAATATGCTCCAGGTTTAGAGGAAGATAATCTGACATGAAAACAACCGCTATTTTAATACACTGAGGGAAATTTTATCACTTTTTCAAATTGAACACAACTTTTGGACTTTGAATTTTATATGTGTTCTTATTTCGGTGTCCGCGATTGTTCTCAACAGTGTTATGTTACAATATAAATGGACTAGGTTATGCTCTCCATACCGGATTTTACGATTTAGTAGTTTTTTAACTGAATTCGCATATGTAAAAGCCCCGTTTTCGAGGGAAAACACAGTCATGGAAATTTAGGTTTTAGGTTTCGTATGTTGCTTTCAAAAAGTACTTAAAATTCTCTCAGTGTAATAAAATAGCGGTTGTTTTCATATCAGATTATCTTCCTCCAAATCTGGAGCATATTTCCAAACCTTTAAACGGCGGACTTGTTCGCGGAAAAATCATTTTATTGAAGAAAACATCTATATTTTTATAAGAAATTTTGAAGTTTTTCATAATTATCTTGAAAATATTCCATATTATCAGCATCCAATGCACTCGATTGTATCCGTGGAGGTTGTCTGTGTCATATTCTATCTTATTGTGCAGAAATATGACATTACTGCGCGATTCCTATTGATATTCCGAGATGTTTCAATCATCTGTCATTTTAAATACTTTTACGCTGTTATTTCGGTGTTCGCGGAATTATTTATAGGTCTTCTTTGGTGAAAAATAATTAGAAAGCCTTGCTTTATCGACTGAAAGAAAATTCGGCGTTAATTTCTCAAAAATTCGCGAAAATAAAATGACTGTTCTATCCTGATGACCAAAAATAAATGCCTATTTTTCATAGTAATATCGGAAAATTGATCAGAAAATCATTTCGCGAAGAGCTAGAAACATAATTTTTTCTGTGTTTGATACGGAACATCATAGACTTTAAATCCCCACAAGATTAAAAACGCAGATTCATTCGTTTTGGGATAAATAGGCTAACATTAACAAAAAATTAGGTGTTCTATTCTACTGACGTGGAGTGTATGTTGAAATATGTTTGGATCCAAACAAATATTTATTTGGGACTGATTGCAAACAAAAATACATATGTTTGGATCCAAACATAATTTGTTTGTGTCCAAGCAAATATATGTTTGCAACATTTTTTAACATATCTCAATTTAATATGTTTGGGTACCAACATATTTTTTATGTTAGAACATACTTTTTATGTGTGGAGAGGATTTTGGTCAAAGAGAGTAACAACAGGGCTCTCGCAGCTGCGGAATGCTGATTTGTAATAAAGAGCTGTGTGCATGTGCATTGTTCCGATTTCGTTACGATGTCGGTACGATTGGTTTGCTGGGCTGTTATTCCCTACATTTTCATCGGTCTCATCGTCTCACCATCACAATGACAATGTATCAACAAACCACAACATAACCCCCACCATCGTCTCGTTTCACGATAACATTGAGACCCAGCAAGCATTTTTTATCGCCCATTACCCGAAGCAGTCACTCCCAGGTGATAGAAATGCCCATCCGCGATCTCGCATTCTAATTGAAGTAGACACACCGTTCGGGAAGAAATGAACCACGTCCACGACACTGCTTGTAAATGCCGCTTTCGAGACTTCCTAGAAGTACTTTTAGCAATAAAATTTGGTTTTTTATTTTTCTTTTTTTACTTTTTTATTATTCGAATCATTTTTCCAAAGTACCCAAGGTTTTAAAGAACTATTCTTAGTCGTCTACATTAATGTTGTAATTTTAAAAATGTGATGTTGCCTGGCCTGGGAATCAAACCCATGACGTTAACAATGCAAAGCAAACATCTTAACCACTGCACCACCGCACCATATAAACATCGGATAGACTAATTTCTTATATTAGTTCAAGGTTGTACACGCCTCAAAATGAACGTAAACAATCGGAGTGTCTGCATTGACCAGAAATAGAATTTCGATCTCCTTTTCTGACACTAGGTAGTTATTCAAGAAGTTCAAAAAGGGACAGGAATGCAATTGTTATTGTAAAATGATAAAGGATCGCTATTTTCTAGAATAGAAGTTCAGAATGCGATAACTTCTGATAGAGGAAGTGAGAAACTCACTTCCAAATGCTGGCAGGGGACTTTTTCAACAAACCACACACAACAACTACAGCTGTCGCAACAATTGATGTTAGTTAACTGACAAACCGACAAAACAAACAACTACAGTGCGTTTGATGTCGAAAAAAACAAAGTTCGTATAGTCAAATACTTCGCAACTACAAATTTGTAATTTCTTTAATATAAAGGCAACATCAATATCTCAGCCTAGCGCTGATAGACTCAACATGTATGTACATATGATTCATATTGTCCTGCTATGCTTACAAGACGATAACAACTACAGTGAAAATCTTTAGAAGAAACGGTAAGTTACGATATTACAAAATAAAAGAATTAATAAATAAAAAGCGGTTGTTAGACAATAAAAACAAAAACTCGCCAAAATTGATATTTTTAATCTCTCAGAAAAACCAGTATTTTTTGTTTGCTTTATGAAGGGCGTTGTTATGTTTGCGACTGCTTGCACACAAATATATGTTTGCTGCAAAATATGTTTGGGACATACATACATATGTTAGAGAGGTCATTTTTTCTGTGTGTGGATTTTGCCACTGTCCCTTTAAAAGGACAGCTAACTTTGTAGTGTAATACAATTTAAAAAATCTCTTTTCGAGTATGTTTTGATTTGCGACAAACCCATCTGAAACTGCTCCCACATTATGGATGGGAAAGGATAGAAATAAGAGTAAACTATAAGAAACCAACAAATATATGTTTAGAATAATACTTTCACATTTTTTCTAGCTACTTTATTTTGTTCCTGATAAATTAATTAAAAAAAATCTTTTATAGAGTAGAGTTTTATTTGCAACAAACCCGTTTGAAATTGTTCTCACTTTCACCGTTTAAACAACCAGTGGACCTTTGTCTGATATATATATATATATATATATATATATATATATCAGACAAAGGTCCACTGGTTGTTTAAACGGTGAAAGTGAGAACAATTTCAAACGGGTTTGTTGCAAATAAAACTCTACTCTATAAAAGATTTTTTTTAATTAATTTATCAGGAACAAAATAAAGTAGCTAGAAAAAATGTGAAAGTATTATTCTAAACATATATTTGTTGGTTTCTTATAGTTTACTCTTATTTCTATCCTTTCCCATCCATAATGTGGGAGCAGTTTCAGATGGGTTTGTCGCAAATCAAAACCTACTCGAAAAGAGATTTTTTAAATTGTATTACACTACAAAGTTAGCTGTCCTTTTAAAGGGACAGTGGCAAAATCCACACACAGAAAAAATGACCTCTCTAACATATGTATGTATGTCCCAAACATATTTTGCAGCAAACATATATTTGTGTGCAAGCAGTCGCAAACATAACAACGCCCTTCATAAAGCAAACAAAAAATACTGGTTTTTCTGAGAGATTAAAAATATCAATTTTGGCGAGTTTTTGTTTTTATTGTCTAACAACCGCTTTTTATTTATTAATTCTAATTAGGGTTATGACTTTTTGACATTTTTCCTCAAAAATGATTTCCTGTAGCAGGGATGAACTTTTGCCTATTAATCACTATGCTATCGTTTATTCCATTGAAATATAAAAAAAGTTCACGCACAAATCGATTTTAAAAAAATAATTTTTTGAAAAAATGTATGAAATGAAAAAAAATTTTTTTTTTCAAAAAATTATTTTTTGTTGCGCAAATAAATAAATATAAACCCACTAATAACTATAATAACGTTTATTACATTCAAATATTAAAAAAGTCGCGAAAAAAAGTCACTTTGTTTTCAAATTGTTGTTTTTAAATTTTTGTTTTTTGTTAAAAAATTATATATTTGAATTAAAGCGTTTACGACATTTTTACGATTCTCAGAAATGAAGAAAAATAGTGAGAAATAAATTTTATGTCATTTTAATTATCTCATGTGGCTCTAAAGTTTATTTTCAATTATATATCTGTTTTCAGTGACTTCAAGAAATTGTCCATAATTTTGATAAATTCAAATTTTAAAATCATTTTGTGCGTGAGGTTTTTTCACCGAATCACCTTATAATTAAAATTTAATGTAATCTTATGGCAAAACTCATCACGCTATGATACAGGGATATGAGGTTGTAAAAAAGTCATAACCCTAATATATATATGTATATATATATATATATATATATATATATATATATATATATATATATATAATATATACTGAAAGAAAATTACGTTGTATCAATGAAATTTTTTATTGATTTTGAACCAACGTAAGACTTCATTGTATTAATGAAGAAGTTTCATTGAGTTTCATAAAATAATTTTCATTATTGTTTTATAGTATTAATGGGAAAGTTTCATAGCAATAATAGAATTGAAACTTTTAACTACTTTATTGAATTATAAAGAAGTATCATCACATAATTGAGCAAATTTCATTGGAATAACGAAGAAACTCATTATTGTTATTTAATGAAACTTTTTATTTATTCAATGAAACTCTACGTTGGTTCAAAATCAATAAACATTTATATAAAAAATATATACATTTTTGTTGTACAAACATCCCATACGGGCCAAGGGTGATATCTCTCATATCAATGAGAGCACCCCGGTTCATATTAGCTCAATGATATGGCACCTACTGCCTACTATTTATTGCCGAGTCCAAACGGCGTGTCTTAAAATTACTAATTTTCCATACAAATAATATGCACAGGCATTGCATTGCAAAATGTTGAAATGAAACATCAAGAAAAATTCGACAATAAAACCATAACAGAAGAAAAATTAAATATTAATTCTCCCTTAAATTTCCCTTTCTCTCTCGAATTTGCTACGCACTGTTTTACAACAACAACAATTGAATATAATTCTCTCAATATTTCCAGTTCTTACTTTAGATCCAGGTCATGCAATGTGCGCTTACTTAGAGCAAGTGAGCGAAAACTTCAATGTAAAATGCATTGAAATGTATGCTCACTTGCTCTCAGTAAGCGCACATTGCCTGACCTGGCTTTAGATCAGCGACGACCACAGAAATACAGCCAAAGCGAAGATATGTATGAACGTATGAGTGAAAAAAGCAACAACCACATTATGTTTTTGTTTGTTTTCTTTCATTTACACTGTACGTGAGAGAGAGAAGCAAATGCAAAAACAACTCAGTGGGCGCCCTCACTATACGATCTAAGCAAAGAAGCTCGACCCTGCTTTAGATGTTTATATTGTCATTGTTGTACATCATGCATTTACCGCTTAGATTCCCCTATTGTTGTTCTTATACTTTCTTTCATGTTTGTTTTGATAATTGTGACGTCATTGTTGTACTTTCGACATAGACTAATTAATGTAGAGACAAAGAATGGCTCTCACCATTTATCTGCGGCGAAACAGATGTCGTTTACGCATGTTTGTGGTTTGAGTGACAGCTACTTGTTTCACTCAAACGAAAACTCCTAAAAATATTAACATTTACGAACTATATGCCTATCAAAAAGATTGACATAGTTAATTTCACATGTAAAGTACATTTCAAAGTGGCGAAGTTTGCAAACAGAGACCCTAATTGGTAGAAAAACAAATAAATTGTTTTCGAAGTTGAGTCATTTGACTAGCTCCAGTCTGGCTTGAGTCAGATGACTAGCCCCAAATCGATTCGTGCGACATCTGGTTGAGAATGAAAAATGAGAGCGTTCATAGTCTCTACTTAATTAGTCTTTGCTTTCGATTCACTTGTATTTATTGCTCTCTCGCCCAAGTATGTAAGCGTTGTTGTTCGCCTAGTGCTACTGTGCGTCTGTGTGTTTGTTACACAGATTGTTTCTGCCTTCTGGAGAATTCGGGAACAAGAAGGCATGGGCTATAAATACATGGGATTTTTTAGCAGCGTTCGATAACATACATTAATGTACCGTCCAATAACGTTTTGTATCGTACCTAGCATGAAAAGTTACACTACGATAAGGCACCGTACATGTACACAAAATTTAAAAAAATATTTTAGCGTTTATGTACGTGTACCCGTAGCGTACGTCAAACACACATTTTTGGTACGCAACACCATCGTAATGTAACAACCACGTACCCAACCGAAATGGTTGCGCCTACATTAAAAACACGTAGTGTACATCATTATGTACCTTAAAAAACAAATAGGGGTAGTGTACACCTGAGTGGTTTTTATAAAGAAATATCCAATATGAATGGTATGCGAAAAAAACACAACCATACGAATAAGAGTGAATATCATATAAATAAAATACAAATGTAGCTAAATTTATATTTAACCAGCAAACATGAAAAGTATGGTTGTATAAATAGAAGTTATCAAAATCAGCCTTTGTCTTCTAGCCATTCACATTCAAAATGAGCTGAATTAAACCATCAGCGAAACGATCGTAGCATATTGGTTGAGTGTGTGGGACATCGCTAAAATTCTCTTTTAAAATTCAATTAATTAAAAACTTTCATAAATAATGACCTTCGTCCTAATAAGACAACAATAAATAAAAAATAACCCTGTTTTATTTGGTGCAAATGGTATCGGGGAATAAAACAACGTCTACACGGATATTAGTTAAATCTAATTCCGTAAGAATACTTATAATGGCCAAGCGGTTCTTTGCCAGTTTGACATATTAAGTTTCATAAACTAGTAAAGTTGTCCGATGCAAGCACACCAGTTTTTAGATGAAAAGGTCTAAAATTAAAGAGTAATTAATTGCAAATTTAGTTGAGGCATTACATTCAATCGTTTTTCTTAAACAATTTCCTTGAGTATGTTAACTGTGTCTTTTTAATTTACTTTTTATCTCTTTTCAGTGACAAAATAAAATATTGTCTTCTTAGTTGTTCTGTTGTTAAGTAAATATTAATATTAATATATATATATATATATATATATATATATATATATATATATATATATATTATATATATATATATATAAAAATTTCTAATTGGGCGATTTACACTTATAAATTTTAGAAACTCTTTTTACAAACCGTTGTATTTTTTGGATCGCCAATGTCCAACGAGTAAATTAGTTCAGTAGTTGTGACCCATTTATCAAGAAACACATTTTTAGCAAGGAAGAGGATGTAAACCTATGGTTGTAACAGGTAAGGATCATTTCTAATAGCATAAAAAGATTAATAATTTAAAAAATAAATCCAGTTTGTTAAATTTTTTTATAAATTTGTTCTCCGACACTGCTTTGACAGCAAGAATCGCTTATTATTCCCATTTATTAGCGTTAAAATATTTTTGCA